>NC_139231.1:49585383-50147979 GCF_977018435.1 Lepisma saccharinum | reverse complement strand
TAAGTTATAACTGATCTCATAACATTAATTTCACTAATTTACAATAAACACACATAACAATTTTAAAAGTGCAAATTAACCATGAAACTTGAGTAATTGTCACGGAAAAAATTACTTAGCAATAAATGTATGTAAGGCTTACAAACATTAATATTTCATTTCTATTTCACAGGGAACCATAATTTAACGTACTGAGGCACTTAAAACCAGCCCGTCCCTCCATAAGATATCATTAGAGCGGGCTGGTTTTACGTGCCGCACCCTTTACTACCATTACTGTTAATTTCGATACCCGTTACCTGGAAAAGTAACCTAATTATACTCTTTTCAAGAAGTAACTAGTTAGAGTTACTTGAAAAGTAACATTTTTAACAGAGAAGGCACACGCGTATCTGCCCTTATAAAAGTCTCCTTTGGAGCGGGATTTAACTTCTCGTCCAGTAACAGTGCTCCGATCCGCCGTGTGGAAAATTTGGACGGGGTGTTGTTTCGAGGCACTTCCAACCGCCAAGTGATGGAACATGACAGTATTTACTTTTTCTTCACCTCTACAAAAAAGCCCGGAACCGCACGAAGACAGACGGAATGACACGAGAGTGAATTATTAGGGGAGTCGAAACGCAACTTTTGAAACACTGTATTATTCTTTAATATTCGGAAGATTCAAGTCAAGCACTTGTGGAGGCTAACGACTGCTCTGTGTGCTGCGAGCTTCCTGCCTGCACACTGTACCTCAAGGCCAATAAACAGCAGAGCAGGAGTGGGGAAACTGCTTTTCTTCACAGGTAAAAAATATCGTGAGCTAAAGCGCGTTTCTTTTTAAGGAACCACCTCCTATTTCTTCTGCCACGATCACAATGCCCCACTGCATTGTTAGGCGCGAATCATACGACGAGAAGTTTCCCACTGCACGAACGCGACCGACGAAGCCTCCCGCCTGGCTCAGTCCCTCCTTTTCGACTCTCTTTCAACGCTACAGTACCGCTGTTGCTCTGCAGTCAGTGAGTGCACGTTAATTTCAACAGAGCTCCATTTAACAACAATGGACGTGTACTCCTTTTGTTGTACGGTTACCATGAGAATTGTAGAGAAAATGTGTTCCTCTACAACGTTTGGTAAGAAAGACTGTGCTATTTGCTACTGGAGCAAGGGAATATGTAAGTAGAAAAATATAAAATAACAATAATTTCAACATGTAGAATTTCTCCTATACATCCACCAACGTATCTGTACCTGTCTTGTTTATCTAAGTGCTAGAAACATTAAGTAATGAAATGCATAAGTACATAATTTGTAAACAGACTGAAAATAATAAACTAATGTATGTGGAACCCAAAATAATAATTAGCATAAACATTAATAAAACACAAAATGAAAAATTCGAAATCATTAACAGCCATTCTCCTCTCAATGACATGAAAGTAGGTGGAACCCAACGTTCTGGACACGTCCTTTGACCTACTTTTTATTTTACGACGTTTTACGAACTAAACTAACCTACAATGAGAGAAAAGTGGACAGAAAAAGCTCTGGAATTACTTTTTAAGCTATTTTTTTACCTTTTACAAAAAAGAGAGAGGAGAGAGAGAGTGAGAGAGAGGGACGAGTCTCCCCTTACGATATTTTTCTGTAAGGCGTAGTAGGTGGAATGGGCGATTCTGGCGACGCCTTTTGACCTACTTTTCGCGCGCAGTGTTGCCAGCTCCTCACTCGAAAAAATCACCAAGGTTTTTGTTTTTGGGTCTAACCTAACCTAAAGCAAGGAGCTGGCAACCTTGCTTGAGGTATTTTCTCGCAGTGTTGCCAACTCCTCACTCGAAAAAATCACCAAGGTTTTTTTTTTGGGTCTAACCTAACCTAAAGCAAGGAGCTGGCAACCTTGCTTGAGGCTTGCCTTACAGTGCATAAAGCAAGGTTGCCAACCCACTGGTACTTTTGCCATAGCCTTTTACAAGAAAAAAAAAGAGAAAGGGAAGAGTTAAACAACCGACAGCTTACCCACAGCCTTTTTTGCTCTAACCTAACCTAAAGCAAGGAGCTGGCAATTTTGCTTGTGCAATCAACCCGGTTGACCGCCCTCAAGTGGAGATCAGCGTTGCCAACTCCTCACTCGAAAAAAAATCACCAAGATTTTTTTTTGGTCTAACCTAACCTAAAGCAAGGAGCTGGCAATTTTGCTTGTGCAATCAACCCGGTTGACCGCCCTCAAGTGGAGATCAGCGTTGCCAACTCCTCACTCGAAAAAAAATCACCAAGATTTTTTTTTGGTCTAACCTAACCTAAAGCAAGGAGCTGGCAACTTTGCTTGAGGCTTGCCTTACAGCGCATAAAGCAATTTTTGCCAACCTGCACACACTGGGCAAGGAGAGCCGGCACTGCTGTAAAAGAGAGAGAGATGGGTGGATGGCAACGCAGTATGTGTGTGCGTGTGTGTGTATAATATGTAGCATTATTAACTAGAGTGTGTTGGCAATTTACTTACAACTAAAAAAAAATAGAGATGCCAACGTTGGTGTAAGATGAAGAGAGAGAGAGAGAGACCCATGGCTGGCAACAGTAACGAGCGAATGCGCCATATCGTAATTTTCCAACTCCGTATATCGTGACCTTTGTAAACCTCTCTCGGGGGAACGATGTGCCACACACACGCGCGCACACACCTGTATTGTGACGCAAGCAAACAAACAAAATAATAATTGTTGTTTTTTTAGGATACCTGGCCCCTATAACCTCGCGAGGGTGCGTGGTGCCCAACACAGTTCTAATGGCCACGGCTAACAAAGTCATGCCTCTGTAGAGTTTCACGTGTTTTTTTTTTCTCAAACTTCTATGAAACTCTACAGAGGACCTCCGTAATGCATGCAACGTGTACTAACGACTCTAGTGTTATTTGATGTTGTGATATTTTTAGATATAGAGTTTTATTGTGAGATATACGGTAGATAAAAATAATTATGTTTATTATAATATTTTCTTGATGAAGATGGAGAATATGTGTGTGTTACAAATAAAGTTGCATGCTTTTTTTTTTTTCTAGTGTGTGTATGTGTTTTTGATGTTTCGACAGCATCTGAAACGATAAAAAAAGAAATTTTATTGTTAATTTTCACGTGTAAAAACAACAACAAATTTTGTGCAAATTCTGATTGTCTCGTGCTATAGTGCAAAAAAAGATATTGTAACTGATAACTAATGAAATTGACATTTGTAACTGATCTGAACTAGTGAAATTTGTATTGTGCTATTGTAACTGATTGTGCTAGTCCAAAAAATTACTTATTGTGCAAGAAAAGATGTAAAAAACTTGTTAAAACTGCTCTGTGACCCTCTCGTTCTTCACGTCGTAGGCGAAGCACTTCTCTGCAATCAGGATGACACTGCATAGGGTATCCTCGGGCAAGGCATCGTGGAACTCGCAGACGACCTTGATGTTGGTTCGATCGTTGACCACAACCTTCTTCCTCTTAGATGTGTTGATGACGGTCATGGGTCTCCGTGCTTTGAACTCGCTGGGCGTGTAGTACATGTCCACGCTTCCCTCGGTCACGCGTTTGTAAGCCGAAAACGCTTCGTAAAGTTTGAGGTAATCGTTTTTGGTCACGTCGAGGTTGTAATTCTCGCGCGGGAACACTTCGTTGCGTCCATTCTTCAGATAAACGTTCTTGATCTTGCAGTCGTCGAACTTGCTGGAATCTTTTTCCTGATTCTTGTCCCTCCCGGTCTGAAAAAGCACCACGACGAAATCTGGCATGTCGAACTGTATGTTGTTGAACTGCGTCGTCACGTCGAATTCCATGTGACTCCCCGACGCCATCTTCTGCACGCACTGGTAACCGTGAAAGTGAATCGGCACCTGCGGACTTTTCAAGATCTCCGCTTTGTACTTGAGGGCGTAGTTCGTTTCGTATTCCACCACCGGCATTCTCAATTCCATGCTCCGGATGACGCAGTTGGCTGCTTCGGGTAAAGTGTTGGCTATCGGCGTGGTGCCGTCCGGACCCAAAGTAGCGTATCGCATCAGTGCGTCGTTGTCGTTGGCCGCTCTTCGAAATGTGATCCTCAGTCCTCCCTTCCACATGATCTCCTTGTAGTCCGAGAAGAAACCCGGCAGCAGACGCATGGGAAAGAGCACCGTGTGACTTGTCGTCGATATTTTGGTCCCGGCTTCGAATCCCCCGGCCTGGTAGTACGCCGCGTCCGTTTTGGATAATTTCAACGTTCCCACCGCCGTCGACGTAATGCCTGGATAATCTATTCTGTCTATGACGGTGTTGTGTTTCCTCACCTCCACCTGCGAGAACAGGTGAGGCACGAAGTTGTCCACGAGTATCAAGTTTGCTGCTGCGGGAAACGCGTCTCCGCTTTCCTTCTTCACCACGTCGAATTGAAGGTAGAGGTCCGCTCTGTGAGGATGAACGAACCCATCCCCTACGTCCACGTCGTATTCGATCTCCCTGTTCGCTTCGTTGAGATTGGCGAACGTGCGACGGTTGGGAGGGAAAGATTGCAATTCGTAACTTTCGATTTGCTCCATTTTTTTTTTCACTATGTGTGTTATTTATTATACGTTGATCTCCACGATGGCAGTGGTCGTTGCACCTGCGAAATCCACCACCTCTCCTTTCTCGTTCGTCACCACCAACTCTATGTCGTCTATGCGGTTGCGACATACTGGAAAATAGATCGGCGAAGAGGGCGTGTAGATGATCGGTTCCATGAACTCGGAACTTGGTTTGAAAGTGGCTATGATTCCCGTCTGCTTGTGACTTCCCAGTAATCCGTCCGAGGATTTCGTGATCATGCCTTCCGCCACGTTGCAGTGAACGTTCAGAGTTTCGATGGCTAGAAATTTAGGAATATTGACTGCCGTGTGCTTGATACCAGCTTCGAGTTTGGTGTCATTCTCGAAACCTAAAAGTTCTCCCATGGTGCCCAGGTCCACGGTCTCCGTCGCGGATAGGATTTCCACTCTGTGCGTGACCGAATTTTGAGAAAGGTATGTGCCTTTGGGTAATTGAGCTTGCAAAGTGGAAAGATTGTATTGACCTGGCGTGACGACGATGTGTTCGCTTCCGACGCTAATTTTGTTGTTGTGCTGCGTAACGTTAGGTATGAGGTACATGCTGTAGAATGCACGCAGAGCCACGGATTTAGGATAGACGATGTCGTCGTGCAACGTGAGTTTCAAGATCGAAGATTCGCTCGTGAGATGGAACACGCCCATCCTAGTGATGCTGTTTGAGGTTCCACAATGCTTTCTGGAAATCTTCGACCGTAGGGTTATTTATTTTAGAGAGAAACGCGAGCACGGAGAGGCAGAGATGACCGCAGTTCACGTCTCCGAAATCTTGAATGCGTTCGTCGTTGTAGTATATGGAGGTTTTGCTCGTTTTCAGATAATGAATTAAATTTGTAGGTGGAACACCTCCGAAAGAATCGAAAACAAATGCTTTGTTATTGTCATCGTTTTTGTGGTAACATATCCAATGCGTGCCTGGATTTTCTTGATTGTCCAAGTTGACTACTCCGCATTCTCTTTTTTTGACGCTTGAAGGTAACGAGTCGGACATGAAAACTCCTCTGAAGTGTTTGATTTGTAACGGTTCGATCAGAGATTCAATATCTCGGTTGGTGAGTGCTTCTGTTTCTTTTTTTTAAACTTCTTCATCACGCCCTTCCCCTTCTTCTCCATGGCCAGGTTGTGACGTTTCTGTTCTTCCAATTCCGCCTTGTTCTTCTTCGAGTCGATGACGGTTTTCGCGATGGCGGCACTTCCGCCGGCCAAACTTCCAACGGCCCCCAATGCTGCCAGGATGGCCGGGATGCTGAATATGAAACCTCCGATCTTTTGCTGTTTCCGCGAACGCTGCAATCTTTTCAATTGAGGTGTGCTGAGCAGCAATTTCATTCCGTGTCCTTTCGACAAGCAAGAACGTTTCTTCTCGCGTTGTTTCTTGGTGAGTAACCCATCGAGGGCACCTAGATTTTTAAGATTGGAGTATGGTATCTGGTACACGACACCCTTGGGCTTCATGTTGATGCTCTATGTGTTATTTTCACGGTATGTTATTTATATATATATTCTGAGATTTTTTCTTGTGTAGTTTTTTTACGGTATGTTATTTATATATTTTCAAGGCCTCGCAGTTGTTACACAAATTCTATTACGTGCTTCGTTTTCTTGCCAAGAAGTTCCTTTGTCCCCTTGTACACGATTCGAGTTTTGTTCTCGATTAAAATAGATAGCTTCTCGTCGGATAACATGTTAGCGTATCGATCTGGTAAAAATAGACTGTATTGTGCGTTGAGCAACAGGCGTACCTTGGGACCATACTGGGTAGAAACGATTGAACCAGAAGTTATCGTGTAAGGTTTGTCGACTTCCAATTCCTGAATTTTTACATACTCGACTGACAAATTTAGCATTTGTTTTAATGCTTGGAGATCACTTATTTTTTCAGTCGTCATATCAAAAAAAATTTCAGAGTGTTAGAGAGAAATTTAATTGTTTTTTCACGATGTGTGTTATTTATATATATACCGAAGATTATTTATTTATATATCAATTTTTTTTTTGACACGTATATAAATTATTATTTTTTTTTTAACAGAGGAAGAAAGTTCGTGCTTCGGAAAACGCGATGATGTGCGTAATGATATCTTCCGTCTCCTGCTTAGACTTGCACCAATCTACTGTGTACCGTCTTCTTCCCTGCCTTGCCTCGTGCAATTCATCTAACCTTTCGTTTAATTTCTCCCCTGCAGCCGAAAGCAGAATGTTGAGATCACCACACCTCAGGCCACTGATCTCCCGAAGACGGTCCTTGAGAACTATTTCACACGGAATTCGAAATGCCGGCGTCGTTTTCGCTATGATCACAAGTTTCCCTACATCTCTGTTTACTACCTTTTTGAATATTTTAGATAGTAGTTCGTGCGGCAAATCAGTTATGCGAGACATGTTGTTATTATTATTATTTTTTACTCTATGTTATTTATATACCCCACCCCAATTTTTGTTTCGTGTTCATGGCGATGGTGGTGCCTAGTGCGGCGACCCGTTCACCCAGCGATGCGTCTCTGCTCACGAACCTTTCGAAAGCTGCATGTTCCAATTTTTTGTCTGCTTCGTGACGTGCATCCAGATCCGTCTGCGTGGTGTTGTAGGCGATGTCGTGATCTTTGCATGAGGCATCCAACGGATTCACACCCTTGTCTCCTCTCTCCAATCTTTTCTCGAGTTTGGTACCCGGTCCGCAGTACTGGTAGCCAGGTAGATGCATCTCGAAAGGTAACTTGTTGATGATGTCGTTCACGAGTCCCTTTCCTTCGGCCACGTTCCAGAATCTCGGAGGCAGCGTGTTGATGATTTTGATCAGGTAACCTATGCCCTTGTCGTCGTTCACGATGAAGTTGGAAAGTTTCGTGCTGATCATGTCCACGATGCCAACCTTCTCGTTGTAGAAATTACGGTTGCCTGCATTCTCTTCGCCGGCTATCACCAACAATCGGTCCACGAGTTTCCTAACGTCGTCCACCCAAACGAATTCTTTGGGTAACGTGTTGTAGCGTTTGACGCCGCTGCCTGTTTTGACCTGGTTCCAAATCGGTTTGATGAGATTCCTGTACTTCTCGCCGCTGCTCGATTTCACCCTATTCTGCGAGGCGTCGTTGTTCTGGTACAAGGCATCCGTCATGATCAGAATTTCCTTGTAACTTTGGTAATCTTCGTCGGTGTAATCTTTCGGCTGCTTTTTGGCAACGAGTTCCCACAGTCCCACCGTACCCGGATACCTGTTCCAACTATCCTTGTCGCCTAAATTGACTTTAATGTCGTTGCCTTCGAAGGTCACCTTCGATTTCCCAATCTTCCACACCACACCGCCGCCTTCGCTGGTTTCCATGCTGGGATACAATCCGAACACTTCATCCTTGTCGAATTTCCCCGTGCTCAGGTAGTCTCGTGCCAAAGGTCCCAACTCGATTTTATCCGAAGACGACGTGCTACCAATGGCTCGACGTCGTGCCGGTGCATCCTTCAGTTCGAACGGCGTCGAAGGAATGCTCGAAATGGGCGTGGGTACGGCGTAACTTTTAGCTGCGAGCGGTACGAGTTCGTTGATCAAATTTTTATTTTGATCCGTGACACTTTTAATTTCTTTACCTAGACTGCTGATGGCATCGATCACGGGTTGATCCTGACGTTTCTTCTCTTCATAGAATCCGCGATTCTCGGATTTCCAACCTTTGAAGCGTTTCGCGAGGTAATCGCGAAGCTTGAGATTTTCGTCTTCGATTTTCCGTTTCGTCATGACGTTATTTATACACGTCGTTTCTCACAACGTTGCAACGTTTAGAAAGTCGTTGATTTTGTTTCTGTATTTTCCGTCGTTGGGTTTCCTCGTCATGTCGATCGTCGCGAATCCGAAATCGTCACCGTTCCAGCAAGTAGAGCAGCAGCCTTCCGAAAATTGATTGTAGTTCATGTCTCCGCCTACGTAGTCATCGTACGCGTGCTTGAGGTTGGTGTGATCTTGACGAAACAAACATATGAAATTAGCGTTGTCGCGCACTAACTGTTTTGGAATTTTGGAAAACGTTTGAGCTAGGTAAAAGCAATCCATTCCTTTGTGACGACCTTGCGTGAAAAAGTTGCGAATTTCAATTTGATTTTCCAGGATGGCGTCGTCGAACACGACGACTGAATTTTCACGACAATCGTCGAGTGGTTTTATTTCCGAGGCGAACGTTGCAATGTCCAGACCATTGTACACTTTCATCAGTTGCTGGTATTTGGATTGCTCCAAACTTTTCGAGAACACATACAGGTGCCTGTTCTTCCAATCTAACCAATTCGGTGCGAGGAGAAAATTGTCCACGAGCAGTGTCGTTTTCCCACACCCCGAAGGACCTACGATCAGACAGCGGATGCTGTCGGGAAGCAACTCGCCGTTCTTTTTTTTTTCTCGTTTGACTTTCCGGATCCGGTAGACGCTTCACCACGTTCCACGTACTCACAAGATCACTTCGTCCGCGTCGATCCAACTCTTTTCCGGAAGTCCCAGCCATTTGACAAACAGTTTGTCACCTTTCCTACGCAATACTTTCTCGATGAGGTACGTGTCGGGGTGTTTCGTTTTAGAGAGTTCCTCTTCGTAAAATCTTCCTTTCAAAATCTCGCCGCTACTATCTTTTATTATATACGTGTGTCGGTTTCCAGGTAAAACTCGAACCACGGTAAAGAGTTCCATGCTCCAATTTTTTGTGAAACCCCTGTCGAACGTTCGCTTCAATTTACTGACCCTCACCTGGTCTCCAATTTTGTATTTAGCTTTCTTTGTCGTGGGTGTGTACTTTGGACAGTAAACTGTAGAAATTAAACGCTGCTCGTCAGATTTCGTAACGTCGGCTGGCTTCATGCCTATCGTTCTGTGTACCGTATCATTATAGGTGTCGACGAGTTCCGGCAGGATGTCGACCCATTTGTAATTTCCCCGAAGCGTGAATCGTTTCCACATGTGTGTTTTCAAGGTTCGATTGAATCTTTCCACGATGCTGGCTTTGATGTGACTGAAGGTCGAATAATGTCGAATGCCATGTTTTTGAATAAACTTTTGGAATACGGAGTTGTAAAATTCTTTACCGTTGTCCGTTTGCAGAAACCGAGGTCGTCTGCCGCCGCTTTCGCGAAAAATTAATTTGAATGCTTCCGTGACGCACGTTCCCGTTTTCGCCTTCAAAGGTAGAGCCCATGCGAATTTCGAAAACGTGTCTATGACGGTGAGAAGGTACTTGTTGCCCTTGTTCAATTTATGCACGTTTTTCAAATTGCCGCTACTCATCTCCACGAGGTCACTTTGCCAGAGGTCGTCGATGCCCTTGGTTACCACAGCCAAACGTTCGTAGTTGCGGCGTGCAGGTTTATGCAATTCTTCGACGATGGCTTGCCTAGACATTTTTTTAGAGATTACGTTTCAAGAGAAGCACAAGCGTGATGGGATTCAAAGAAGGTGGCACCTCGCTCGTGTTTTGAATGATCAGCTTATCGCCGGCACTCACGTCGAAAACGGTAAGATCTTCGTCTTCGTGTATTTCATATATGTTGCGCGTTTCGTTCCAACGTGCCAGAGGAATGTTTCCTGCTTTCTGGACACCACGATTCGATATCAAGGTCATGGTGGGAACGCTAGCTTTTCTGCCGTGAGACCAGTACGAAAATTCGTTTATCTGAATCGTGCCATCGAGGAGAAACTTGTAGTACGGATGATAAGGATGTAACATGTACAGTTTGTTACCTTCGACGAACGTGGAGATTCTCTGTTGATTGGGTACGCTGTTGATTTCGATGGCTTGCAGAGAATGCAGTTTAGCGAATTTAGTATCGACGCTAACGAGGTTGCTGTGAAGCTGTCCCAGTGTATTTTGTACGGGCAACAAATATTCGACTATGGTATCCGTTACTGTAGAAAATGACGGTTTGATTTTCACTTCCACGTTCAACTGCTTGTAGTTTTCGTTGAGTTCTTGCAGCTTGGCACCGAAAGAGGCCAGCGTCGATTCCTGCGTGGATTCCAGCACTCCAACTTGATTTTTGATGTTGACGACAATACTCTGAAGGTTCTCGACTTGATTCAATTTCGAACTTTTCTCGGTAAGATCGTTCACGATGCTTCGCATCTCGGTAAACTGCATGTGAAGATCGGCGACGCTCTGCGAAGTGGGCAGCGTCGACACCAGCGAAGCAAGTTCGTCTCGAATCTGTTCCACGTTCGCCGTTTCCGTTTCCAATCGTTTCAGCATACGTGATATGTTCCTTTTCAAAGCATGTAATTCTTTGGAGGTGGGGAGATTGGCCACCCTACTCTCGAGATCGCTCAACGAACTTTTGATGTCGCTCGATTCGGATAGTGCCGTCACGGCCGTTTTCAATTTTTCCAAATCTTCGCTCGAAGGTACGCTCGTCCGTAACGATTCCAAATCACCCTGTATGTTGTCGAGTACGTGATGAAAATGAGCAAGATTGGATTCGACGTTCAAATTTTCTAAATATTCGATCTTCTGCTGAACCGTGATTAACGTGTCCTGAATGCTCGTCAACGCGCTCGCTTCAGCGTGAATATTTTTAATTTCTTCGTTGATCAACTCCAGAGACGCCTGAAGCGTAGCGATGGTGGTTTGAATGTGTTCGAAATCTTGATAAGCCTCCATTTGAATTTTTATGTTCGCAACGCTCTTGCCGATGACCTGCAGTTCGTCTGACGATGGTAGGTTCGTCATGGTATCTTCCAAAGTCTGTAACTTGGATTTCATTTCTTCCAACGTGCTGGCGAATTCTTCTTGTAATTTGGAAACGACGACGTGCAAGCGTTCTACATCAATATCCTTCACGACGGTTTGAAGTTCAGAGAAATTTTTTTCGATTGCGGAAGTTCGTTCTTCGATTTCGAGTTTCAATTTTTCCAAATCTTCATTTTTCGATTGAAATTGCTGTAATTTGACCAAATCATTTTGAAGCGAATCCACGCTCAACTGTATATTTTGAACGCTGTCGTAAGAAGGTACGTCGACATAATTTTTTATGAGCGTTTTCAGTTCGGAATCGATTTTCAGAATGGGGTCGAGACATTGCGTTTGGAGCGTAGCGATTTCCGACTCTAAACTTTTGTTTAAGGTTTCCTGCAAAGCGATCAAATCGGTCCTCAACTTTTTAATTCGGACGTCCAACATGAAAATCTCTTCTGCGTGGTCTACACGCTTGGTGTTGCCGAAAATGTCGTTAGGCATTTTTGGTTAACGGTTATTTATAATAGGATAGACGATACGTAATTCTACGAAGAGAGGAATGAGTTTATCGTAATCTCCGAGGAGTTCCATGTAAAGGTAATCTCCTGCAGAAACATCGTATGCCATGTTAGAAAGCATTTTGTCGTGCTTGATTCGAAAAATGTTCTTGCCGCTAGATATTTTGATTTCGCCTACGTTCTCCGGATTCACGGTGATTTGAAGTTTCCCACCGATCGGAATTTCGTAGAAATGTAAATTGTTATTAAAAACATAAAATATCTTGCCCACGTCCTCATCCAATTTCGTCCAAATGCTGTTGAGGTGAATGATCAACAGACCGTTGAGTTTAGTTAATACGGAAGGTAGAAATTCATGATCTGTCGTCGTGCGGTGTACAGTCTCCATTGTTTGCTTTCGGAAACCAAAGAGATTCATGTTGGTTATTTAAGAAAAAATTGAGAACGTATCTAATATAAATAACACCACAAAAAAATGTGCAATTTTTAGTAACCATCTTTTTTTTTCTTAGCAAAAAATGGAGAAGAAGGAAGCGAAACGTGCATGCGACCAATGTGGGATATATATATCTATTTCTAACTTGAGTAGACATCGGAAGAATGTGCATGGCGAAGGATCAAGTAAGAGAGAGCTCGATGTTGACGATCAAGCGCCACGAAAAAAGCAGAAAAGTGCCGGCGAAAATATTAGAAATATTTTAACCAAGGAGACTTTCCAATCTGAAGAAACATCTGATCTAAACAACTTTTTTCATTCGGTCAAAACCAAGTTAATTTCGTCTATCACCGAAGCTTTGTTGCAATGCTCGTTGAAAATCCACCTCATCGTTTCCGTCATTTACGAAAACGTAAAAAAAGAGCGAGAAACTTTCCATCATTACACTGGTGTAAAGAGTCTCCACGCCGCCGACGTCGATGAGGTGGATGCCATTTGCAACCAGATGTTTGACGCTTTGTTGAACAAGCACGAGACTTTCCAAGAACGCGGATCGGGTTGGACACTTTGCGGTTCGTCTCACACTTTAACTTTGAAGGTGGCACGATACAACCCGATGGGAGCATCCAGCTACATCAATTTGCCCCCGGAAATAGCCAGTAAGAAAGCCATCATCAACATTCAAAATGAAGATAACAGATGCTTTTTGTGGTGCATCATTGCCGATCATCACCCAGCCGATAATAAGAAACATCGTTTATACCACTACAACAAGCCAGAATATCTCTCAGAATTTGAAAAACCTATGGCTGGCCTTAATTACCCTGTAAATCTACGAGACATTAGTAAATTTGAGGCACAGTACAAGACAGATAAAAACGAAAATATAGCAGTACACATCTTCGGATTAGACAAAAACAACACCATCTACGTTCTCAGACACAGCAACATTAAAAGTAATCGCGTCATCAGATTACTCCTGATCGAAGATGATGATAATTATCATTACTGTCTAATCCAGAATCTTCCAAAATTAACAAGAAGTCAAATTACCACAGATCACCATAAAATTGGAGTATGCGACAGATGCCTGAGTATATTCTACGGTCAAGGAAAAAAAAATGCTGATGAAGAACTCCGAGATCATCATGAAATGTGCAGTAAACATTCGGCTACGACTATCAAAATGCCCTCTCGAGACATGACATTTTCCAACTACAAGGCGTTACTCTGGCATCCCGTGGTGATATGCGCCGACTTTGAAAGTTTCCAACTTCCACTCGCCACATGCGAACCGAATCCCAGCGTATCGAGCACCACCGAAATTCTACATCACGAAGCCTGCGCTTTTGGATTGATGGTCAACAACACAGGCAATGTTATTTTATATCACGGCAATGATGCTCCACAAAAATTTGTTCAAACCTTGAAACGGATGGCCATACAATTCGCTCCTCTACTAAGAGAAAACAAAGCAATGGAGCCTCTTACCCAGGAAGAGAAGGAAGCATACGACCTTGCCTCTCAGTGTGATGTGTGCGAAAGTAACTTCACCCTCGAAAATGTCAAAGTTCGCCACCACAATCATCACACGGGAAAATATGTGGCCCCCCTGTGTAACAACTGTAATCTACAAATCAAGAAACCAAATTTTATTCCAGTATTCATTCACAATTTGGAGGGCTACGACGCCAAAATCTTCATAAACGAGATGGGATGCGACGCTCAACCCATTAGCGTCATAGCTCGCACCAACGAGAAATTCATTTCATTCAGCAAGAAGGTGGACGTTGGAAATGGCAATCACATAGAAATTCGCTTCTTGGACTCCTACAATTTTCTGTCTTCGAGTTTGGCGACACTGGCATCTCAACTCACCGACGATGATTTGGTCGCCACCAGGAAATGTTTTGGCGACCAACATTTAGCACTGTTGAGACGCAAGGGTGTTTACCCGTACGAATACATGACGGATGCTTCCAAATTCTCAGAAACATCATTACCACCGAGAGAAGCATTCTACAGTCGTCTTAGCGACACCTGTTGCAGCGAAGAGGACTACCATCATGCTCAGCTCGTCTGGTCTACATTCTCTTGTCAAACCATGGCCGACTATCACGATCTGTATCTGAAGCTGGATGTTACGCTATTGAGCGACCGTTTTCATCTCCATCGCTCGAGAGGAATGGCAGCATATGGTTTGGACCCCGCTTTCAGCTACACCACACCGGGTTATTCTTGGCAGGCGATGTTAAAATCCACGAAGGTGAAGATAGAACTCATCAAAAACATCAATCAATTTTTGTTTGTCGAAGAGGCAAAACGTGGTGGAATCGTCCAGTGTCCCCTTCGATACGTCAAGGCCAACAATCCATATGTTGCCGATTTCGATGCAGGGAAACCGACAAACTTCTTGGCATACTGGGACATGAACAACCTGTATGGTTATGCCATGTCCGAGCCTCTGCCCATCGGAGAATACCAATGGATGAGTGAGCAGGAACTTCAAGATTGTTTGGAATGGAGCGAAGATCATGAAAATGGATGTTTCCTGAAAGTAGATTTGGAATATCCTGCATCGCTTCATCGAGAACACCATGGATTTGCGATGGCACCTGTAATGGAAACGGCTCCGGAGAAAAAGCTGATGCTCACCTTTAAGAGCAAAAAGAATTACGTGGTGCATTATCGTCTCCTACAATTCTACCTCCAGCATGGATTGGTTTTGAAGCATGTGCACTCGGGATTGAAGTTTAAACAGACCAGGTGGCTAGCACCCTATATCGACGGCAACACTCAACGTCGAGCATCAGCTTCTTCTTCCGCAGACAAAAACCTATACAAATTGATGAACAATAGTATCTACGGCAAGAGCATGGAAGATGCCAGGAAAAGAAGAAATATCAACTTGGTCTCCGACCCGAAGAAAATAAACAAGCTCGTCGCTCAGCCCACGTACAAGAACTTCACGATACTGAGCGACACGTTGGTATTGATCGAACGTGCTCTCCGCCACATAACATTCGACAAACCAATCGCCGTGGGAGTCGCGATCCTCGAGTTGTCAAAGCTGGCCATGTACAAGTTTCACTACGACATCATGAAACCACGCTATGGAGAGGCGATCGAGGTGGCGTACACCGACACGGACAGCTTCGTGTACAACATCCACACCGATGATCTATACGAAGATCTGAAAAACATGAGCCAGCATTTCGACTTCTCTAATTATCCCAAAGATCACGCTCTCTTCGACGACAGCCAGAAAATGACGATCGGGAAGATGAAGGATGAAGTCAACGGCCGCATCATCACAGAGTTTGCGGGTCTTCGAGCGAAAATGTATGCCGTGAAAATCCAGGACGAGACCGAAATAAAAAAAGCAAAAGGGGTGGGGCGTTCGAGCACAAACAAACTGACCGTAGAACATTACAAGTCGTGCTTGTTCGACAAAAAAATCAAACGCATGACCGAACATCGGATCACGAGCACCATCGACCAGTTGCGTACATCCACGATCAACAAAGTGGCGCTTGATCCCCACGACACCAAATTGAGGTTGCTGGACTGCAACATCCACACCCGAGAATGGGGATGCCATGACGAGGAAGAAACCTGCTCGCACCATTAGACTTCTTCATCAAAAAAAGTATGTATTATTTCTTGCACCACTTTTTTTTAAAAAAAAACAATTATTCACACTTATTTTTGCATTCACATTTTTTTATATTTTTTCTATTATTTTTTTTAAAGAAAAACAATCATTCACACTTTTTTTATATTTTTCTATCGTTTTTTTTTTAAAAAAACAATCATTCACACTAATTTTTGCATTCACATTTTTTTTTTATATTTTTCTATCATATTATGTACACTATTTTGAGGATATTTTTTTTCTTTCAGATGCAGCACCCTACGCAAACTTTTTTACTTCTTACACTTTCTATTCTTAACCAAAATTTTTTCTTCTCTTCAATCATAAAACACACACATTACACACGGAGGTCCTCTGTAGGGAGTTATGGGGGGGTTAAAAAAAAAACACGTGAAACTCTACAGAGGCATGACTTTGTTAGCCGTGGCCATTAGAACTGTGTTGGGCACCACGCACCCTCGCGAGGTTATAGGGGCCAGGTATCCTAAAAAAACAACAATTATTATTTTGTTTGTTTGCTTGCGTCACAATACAGGTGTGTGCGCGCGTGTGTGTGGCACATCGTTCCCCCGAGAGAGGTTTACAAAGGTCACGATATACGGAGTTGGAAAATTACGATATGGCGCATTCGCTCGTTACTGTTGCCAGCCATGGGTCTCTCTCTCTCTCTCTTCATCTTACACCAACGTTGGCATCTCTATTTTTTTTTAGTTGTAAGTAAATTGCCAACACACTCTAGTTAATAATGCTACATATTATACACACACACGCACACACATACTGCGTTGCCATCCACCCATCTCTCTCTCTTTTACAGCAGTGCCGGCTCTCCTTGCCCAGTGTGTGCAGGTTGGCAAAAATTGCTTTATGCGCTGTAAGGCAAGCCTCAAGCAAAGTTGCCAGCTCCTTGCTTTAGGTTAGGTTAGACCAAAAAAAATCTTGGTGATTTTTTTTCGAGTGAGGAGTTGGCAACGCTGATCTCCACTTGAGGGCGGTCAACCGGGTTGATTGCACAAGCAAAATTGCCAGCTCCTTGCTTTAGGTTAGGTTAGACCAAAAAAAATCTTGGTGATTTTTTTTCGAGTGAGGAGTTGGCAACGCTGATCTCCACTTGAGGGCGGTCAACCGGGTTGATTGCACAAGCAAAATTGCCAGCTCCTTGCTTTAGGTTAGGTTAGAGCAAAAAAGGCTGTGGGTAAGCTGTCGGTTGTTTAACTCTTCCCTTTCTCTTTTTTTTTTCTTGTAAAAGGCTATGGCAAAAGTACCAGTGGGTTGGCAACCTTGCTTTATGCACTGTAAGGCAAGCCTCAAGCAAGGTTGCCAGCTCCTTGCTTTAGGTTAGGTTAGACCCAAAAAAAAAACCTTGGTGATTTTTTCGAGTGAGGAGTTGGCAACACTGCGAGAAAATACCTCAAGCAAGGTTGCCAGCTCCTTGCTTTAGGTTAGGTTAGACCCAAAAACAAAAACCTTGGTGATTTTTTCGAGTGAGGAGCTGGCAACACTGCGCGCGAAAAGTAGGTCAAAAGGCGTCGCCAGAATCGCCCATTCCACCTACTACGCCTTACAGAAAAATATCGTAAGGGGAGACTCGTCCCTCTCTCTCACTCTCTCTCTCCTCTCTCTTTTTTGTAAAAGGTAAAAAAATAGCTTAAAAAGTAATTCCAGAGCTTTTTCTGTCCACTTTTCTCTCATTGTAGGTTAGTTTAGTTCGTAAAACGTCGTAAAATAAAAAGTAGGTCAAAGGACGTGTCCAGAACGTTGGGTTCCACCTACTCATGAAAATCTATAAGATTGTAGATAGAAGACGACTGATTTTTAGCAATGCTCTCTACAGTTACAAATGAAAGTTCATGGGTCAATTTTTTTATTCTCCACATAGTATCCTATCTCCATAAATAACTGATCTGGAAGGAACACCGTGAGATTAATACTGATCTGGAATAACTGTTAGATATACCGATATTATATATGCACTTCACAATGAAGTCATTATTGTTTATATATAATACAAATCTAATTAAATTGTTATCTCGCTCGGTCTACTATTTTTGTTAAGTTCCTATTAATTGAAAAGCTAACGTTAAAACACGTCAAGAATTTCAAATCTGGGAATCTCCTACTTGTTTCTAATGTATTTTAATCAAGAATGTTCATTAGCAATGTTTTAAATTCATATTTTCTCGGTAGGATTAGACCAATATCTTAATTTTGAACTCTTTTTTAAGAATGACAGATATAATATACGTGCTGTATTCTGTAAGTAGACTAAAATCTAATTGCAGTTCATACAGAAAATGCGATTACGAATTTGTCCCAACTTCGACTAATGATTATCTTGTTTTGCCTGCTTTGCACTTAAGAGTTCTACGTGACGATATTATTCTGTACTATTCTATTTCGTATTCTCCTACGAAAAAGTACTGTAGTCTGGAAGATAAGCACTAAATTTATTTTCTCTGCTAGCGGCACTACTAATTATAAAAAATAAAATGAATAACAAACAAATTAAATTGAACCAGAAACAAGAAATTTTATATCATGTTGTATATGATGCAACAAATAATATAAATAATGAAGCATTAGATATTCCAAATTTTCTAACTAATCTTAAATCCAAAATTAAAAATGAAATCTGTAAAACATTTACAGAATGTTCCCTCAAAATATATTTTATTTTACCATCAATGTATAAAAATCCTCGTAATGAAAAAGAAAGATATTTTCATCCTAACTGTGTGTTAACTTTACACTATGATCACATTCATCGATGAGATGATATTTATGATGAAAAATGTGAAGAACTTAAGTTAAAACAACAAGAGTTCCAATGGAGAGGTTCGGGTTGGTCACTTTGTGACACAAACCATAAACTTGAATTGAAAATAGCAAAATATGCCTCTTTTGGGGGTGGAGCTAGTTATATTAAACTGCCTGACCAGATCAGAAACAAATTAACTGTATTGAATATTAAAAATAATGATAATAAATGTTTTCTCTGGTGCATTATAGCACATTTTCATCCAGTTAAAATTAATAAATGTCATGTCTCCAAATACAAAAAAAATTGAAACAAAATTTAAAAAAGTTATGTCAGGAGTAAAATATCCAGTACACATTTTAGCTATCGAGAAATTTGAAAAAGAATATAAACAGTATAATAATCAATCCATATATGTGCATGTTTATGGTATTGATGAAAAAGATGAAATTTATGTACTGCGTCAGCATGGACCATATGGTGCACATATTATACATTTATTATATGTTACAAAGGGAAATAAGAAACACTATTGTCTCATACAGGATCTAGGACGATTGCTACATAGCCAAATAACATCAGATCATCATGAAATTAGTGTATGTGATAGATGCTTGTCAAAATTTTATGGAAGGGGTAAAACAACAGGCATACAAGAATTAGTGGAACATGTTGAAAAATGTTATCTTTATCCTCATGTAACTTACAAATTTCCATCCAAAAGTATAAAATTTTCTAATTATAATTCATTAATACAATATCCATTTGTAATTTATGTGATTTTGAAACAATACAAGAACCAATGGCATCATGTATCCCAGATTCGAATGTATTAAGTACAACAAATATAGCTAAGCATAAAGCCTGTGGTGTTGCACTAAAACTGATAAACACATATGAAAAAAAAGTCAGAACTATATTTTTATCGAGGCAAAGATGCAGCACAAACATTTATTCAAAAACTTCAAGAGTGGGGTAAAGAATATGGTCCAAAATTACATAATGAAATACCAATGAAGGATCTTACACCAGAACAACAACAGGAACATGATAATGCCATACGATGTACATACTGTAATAGATATTTTATTTCTAATAGTGAAAAAAGAGACACCACAATCATTTTAATGGAGAATATATATCCATACAATTTGTAATTCATGTAATTTGCAAATACAGAAACCTAACTTCATTCCAGTATTCATTCACTATTTACAAAATTTTGATGCACATTTATTTATCAAAGAATTAGGGTATGATACAGAGAATATCAATATTATACCACGCACTAAAGATAAATATATTGCCATAGAGAAAACTATCAAATTAGAAAAAGGAAAAAAGTTGTTCTTAGATTCCTGGATTCATATCAATTTTTATTAACTCTGGTGAGTCAATTAACCAACGATGAATTTGTTCACACAAAAGAATATTTTGGTGAGGATAAGATAGAATTGCTGAAAAGAAACGGGGTCTTCCCATATGATCACGTGGATTATTCTAAAAAATTCAATGAGACACAGTTACCATCGAGAGATAAATTTTATAACAAACTTCAGGATGAAGAATGTAGCAAGTTAGATTATCAATATGCACAGAGAATCTGGAAAACACTAAATTGCAAAACAATGGGGGATTATCATGACAAGTACTTGATTTTAGATACTCTCCAGTTGGCTCATGTGTTCGAAAATTTTCGAGATCGTTGTTTTAAATTATATGAACTAGATCCTGTATTTATGTACACAACACCCGGTTTATCCTGGCAGGGTATGCTTTTAAATACAAAGGTTGAAATTGGTCTTATTAATAATATCGACCAGATCATGTTTGTTGAATCTGCTAAACGTGGTGGTATAGTCCAGTGTCCTTTAAGATATGCAAAAGGAAACAATAAATATTTATCTAGCTATGATCCTCGTCAACCATCTAAATACATATTTTACATCGATATGAACAGTCTATATGCTTATGTGATGACTCACTCCCAATCGCTAATTACAATTGGATGAGCGAGAAAGAACTTGAAAACACAGATTTCTTAAACTGGTCTGAAGATCATCCAAAAGGTTGTCTGCTGGAAGTTGATTTAAAATGTCATCAAATCTCCATGACTATCACCACGGATTAGCTATGCCACAAGTTTCCCAGAAGGTCCCGGGTACAAAGGAAACAAAATTAATATTATCATTTGAAAATAAATGTAATTATGTTCTTCATTATCGACTGTTACAATATTATTTGGAACATGGTATGAAATTAATAAAAATCTATAAGGGGTTAAAATTTGACCAAGAAAAATGGTTAGCTCAATATATTGAGAAAAATACAAACAATCGAATACAAACAAATTCTTAAGTTGAAAAAAATGATTATAAATTAATGAGTAACTCCATATTTGGAAAATGAATAGAGAACAAATAAAATCGAGTAAGGTGTAATTTGGTGTCCGATCGAAAAAACTCCAGAAACTTATTGCCGATCCCACAAACAAAGTTTTTACAAGAATTACTGATAATCTGACTCTCATTGAAAGATCCAATACCAATGTAATGTGTAATGCACCAACAGCTGTAGGTGTTGCAGTTCTTGAATTAGCTAAATTGGAAATGTATAAATTTGATCATGTTATGAAACTTAGATAGAAAGATAAAATTGAAATAGCATACTTGGATACTGATAGTTTTATATATGTGATAGAAACACCTGATTTATACAGTGATTTGCTTTCTATGAAAGAATATTTTGATTTTAGTAATTATCCAGAAAATAATCCATTATACAGTCTCGAAAATCAGATGATCCCTGGGAAAATGAAAGATGAGGCAGCAGGGTCTATAATAACAGAATTTGCTGGTCTAAGACCAAAAATGTATTGCATAAATATCGATGGCAAAAAGAAATTAAAAGAGCTAAGGGTGTAAGTCGACCATGTACAAGAAATCTTACAATGGAAGATTTTAAAGAATGTTTATTTGAAAAGAAAACTAAAAGGATGTCTTCATATCATCTGACTAGCAACTTGGATGGTGTACATACAATAAATAGAAACAAAATAGCTCTCAACGGAGATGATAATAAATTGCAAATATTAGATTGCAATGTCCATACTAGAGAATATGGACAATATAACACAAGTAAACAATGTAATAAATGTTTATGAATTAAAAAATTGATATAAATATTAATATTATTTTTTTAAAAATATTTTTCTTATTTATTGTAATATCTATTTGAGTTAGGGGTGTAGAGTAGCCCTAAGGTTAAATTTTGCTCTGAAGTAAATAAATAAAAATATGGGTGTTTGAAAAATAACTCCCTAGTTTTAAGTATAAATTTAATAGGGAAAGTAATGAAAACTTACATCAATGAGTACATATCATGAAAGAGGATTCCTTCAAGTTTTGATCAATGTTAGTACACCTCAACGTGGGATCCATTTGTTGCCCTGCACACGTCGAGACGATATTCCACTTCTCGCCACGTATTCACCAACATTTCAGGTGTAACTGTCCCAACCACAGCGACGATTCTTTACCGTAAATGATTGATGTCACTGATCCTAGCATTGTACACAACATTTTTTATGTGGCCCCAAAAGATAAAGTCAAGTGGGGTTAAGTCTGGGCTTCGTGGTGGCCAAGGTATTGGGCCAGCCCTGCCTATCCACCTTCCTGGAAAGCGAGTGTTAAGAACCGCACGCACCTGTTTACTGTAATGAGGTGGGGCGCCCTCTTGTTGGAAAAACACAAGCCCCTTTTCCGCCTCAGTATCGTCCATTTGGGGAAAAACGTACTCTGTCAACATGTCATGGTAAACGTCCCCGTTTATTGTTTTTCTACAAAAATGAAAGGACCAACCACACGATCTTCCATCAAACCGCACCAGACATTAAGTTTGGGAGAGTCACGTTGATGCTGAATAACTTCATGTGGATGCTCTGCCCCTCAAATTCTACAATTATGACGATTCACTGTTCCACTGACATGAAATGTAGCCTCGTCAGAAAAGAGAACGTTTGGTAAAAAATTGTCATCATCATCAATTCTGTGTAGAAAGTCAACAGCAAACTCATACCTTTGGATTTTATCAGTAGGTTTCACTTCATGTAACAGTTGCAATTTGTAGGCGCGCAACTTTAGTCTTTTACGAACAACATCATACACTGTACCTTTAGGCACTCCTAATTGTAGACTACGTCTGGCCAATGACTTCTTCGGGCCCCGAACACACGAAACACGGATCTGTTCAACAACATCTTCGGAAGTTCTCGGTCTACCTGGTGATTTACCTTTTAAAACACTACCGGCTTCCTTGAAAGACTTTCGCCAATGACGGATAGTTTTTGCTGTAGGTGGTTCACCGCCATACTGACGTCTAAAATTACGTTGCACTGTTATAACTGACTCAGTTTTCACAAACCAAATAACACACTGCGCTTTCTGTTGCGGAGTACACATTGTTGCTGAGTTGCTCTGCACTACACGAACGCCGGAACTGAACTGAGGGAACAAAGGGAAAAAACACAGCACTGGTGCCGTCTCAAGGTCAAGCAGACCTACCAACTGCAAGGGTGCCAAACTTGGAGAGTTGATGAATCAAACACCACAAACTAGAATACTGTATGTCACTTTGTACAGATTCTAGGACACATTAAAACTAGGGAGTTCTTTTCCAAACACGCTGTATTGTATTATATTGTATTATATATATTAGTATTAAATAGTATAAAAATTAAAATTGTTCTATCACTCTTTCATTCTTTACATCATATATATATGATTTCTCTACAATTAAAATTGCATTGCATATGGTATTTTCAGTTTCATGAAATTCACATATTAACTTAATATTTGTTCGATCATTAATAACTACCAATTTTCTTTTTGATGCATTTATTAAAAACATTGGTCTGTAAATTATAAACTCGTCTGGATTATAATACATATCGATGTTTCCTTCAGTTACTCGTTAAATGCACTAAATGCTTCATATAATTTCAAATAATCTTGATCTGCAATGGATCAATTACCGTGGAATTTCTCTACTCTCAACAACATATAAAATATTATCTAACATTCTTTTAACAAGACTAACCCCATATGCTAATGAAATTATAGATGATTATCAATGTGGATTTAAACCTAACAGATCAACTACAGATCAAATTTTTCACATCAGACAGACACTTGAAAAAAAGTGGGAATATAATCAAAATGTCAATCAGCTATTCATTGATTTCAAAAAAGCATATTATTCGGTCAAAAGAGATAAATTATATAATATATTAGTCGAGTTTGGAATACCTAAGAAGCTTGTTACTATGATAAAAGTATGCACCAGTGAAACAGAAAGTAAAATTCGTGTGGGTATTAATGTGTCTAACAAATTTACAATTCATGATGGGTTAAAACAAGGAGATGCATTATCTCCATTGCTCTTTATTTTGGCCTTAGAATATGCTGTTAGGAAGGTAAAAGAAACTAACGAAGGACTAAAATTAAATGGTGTGAATCAGTTGTTAGCATATGCAGATGATGTAGACTTATTAGGGGATGATATAAATACAATTAAGAATAATGCTAAAATATTTTTCAAAACTACTAGAGAGATAGGTTTGGAAGTTAACAAAGAGAAAACTAAATAAACACAGTCAAAAAAGTTTTGCATCAGGACGGAAAATGACAAAAGATATATGAAGCACAAGGTTTATTGACAGTGACAGTGGGAATACAAAAGAAATGATGATGAACAAGACATGTTGAATGAAAAGGGAACGAGAAACGTACAATTTTCTCTGAAATTTGTTTAAAACGAAAATGGCACAATTCATGATGGAGGCGAAAAAACAAAGAACTGTCACAAGAAGACTGTTCGTCATAGCGGATCCACCATAAACATTGTCTACCACCTGATGTGTCCTCCCCTGGCCGCAAGAAGGTCCTGAACACGCTGTAGCATACTGAGGATGAGACGATCAAGGTGATATTGCGGTAAGCGATCCCAGTCGTCCTGTGCCGCAAGAAGAACTTCATGAAGATTGGTGGGAGCCACAGGACGGTTTGCAATGACATTGTTTTAGCATTTCCCATGCATGTTCGATGCAATTCATGTCCGGACTTTGCGCTGACCAGGGCATGCGAGGGATATTTGCAGCCTGCAGATAATCGTGTACCATCTGTGCGCGGTGTGGACAGGCATTGTCATCCACGAAGACAAATTCGTCACCAATGTCCTGATGAAATTGTTCCACAGTTGTCTGGAGAATGTCCCTTACATAACGAACAGCTGTTTGTGTCCCTCTAATTGGAATTAGGGGCGTTCTATGTCCGAGAATGATCCCTGCACACACCATTATTCCTCCTCCTGGGTATGGATGGACCCCCTGGACACCACGAAGCCGCTCCTGCAGTCCAGGGCCTCGCCACACCCGTCCTCTTCGTGAAAATGGCCTTAGACAGAGCCTACATTCATCGGTGAAGAGCACATGAGCCCAATGACCGGGTCCCCGATTTCGATGTGCACGGGCCCAATGTACACGGTCGCGCCGATGTCGTGGCGATATGTACTGGCGCCGGAGAGGTCTTCTGGAACGTAAACCACTTTCTCGGAGTCTGTTACGGACAGTTTGGTTTGACACACGCACACCAGAGACTGCCTGGAGGGCATGAGTGATGTTCCTTGCCGTCATGGTATTCTGTCGCCAAGCTGAGAGTCGTACATAGCGTTCATGTGGTGGTGTTGTGACCCGTGGACGACCTGTCCGTTGACGATCTGGTTCTGTTCCTGTGTAGTATTGTTCCTATACCGCCTCCAGGTCCTACAGACATCGTTTTGCGCCACTCCAATAGCCCTAGCTAAAGCCCGTTGTGACATGCCAGTCTGCAGTAGCGTGATAATCCTGGTCTGATCAAACTGCAATATCGTACGCCTAGGCATGCTGTGTACACACAGCTGCACTCGCTTGCCTTCGCTAACTGGACACAAGGACCACCTAACCAACCTTCGCCGACTACCGTGGAGCTACACTCGAACACACGCATGCGCTTTCCGACTCCGGTAGTCGTCTGTGGTGATCGGTATTGCACGTCGACCGCGTTACTTCGCACAGTGAGCTCTGCTTCATCGTTTCTTGTCCATTTCGGCATGTTGCGGACGCTATTTTCATCACTTCTCGGGTGAAACAAAACATTTTTTGACTGTGTTTATATGCTTACAGGTCGAAACCAAGTGTTAGGTAATAATTAAAATCTAATTATTGATAACAACTCGTTTGAACCAGTTTCCAAATTCAAATACTTAGGAGTAATATTAACAAATGAAAATTATATTAAAGAGGAAATAAAAAAGTAGGCTTAATTCAGGAAATGCATGTTACTTCTCTCTTCATGAACTATTGTCTTCTCGTTTAATATCTAAGAAACTAAAAGTTAAAATATACAAAACAGTAATTTTGCCTGTAGTATTATATGGGTGTGAAACTTGGCCCCTTACATTGAAAGAGGAACACAAATTGAGAGTATTTGAAAATAAGATCCTTAGGAAAATATTTGGACCTAAAAGGGATGAGGAGACAGGTGAGTGGAGAAGGTTACATAATTTAGAACTACATAATTTGTATTCATGTCCAGATATTATTAGAATAATTAAATCAAGGAAGACCTAGGTGGGCAGGCCATGTGGCACGAATGGGAGAGGAAAGAGGAGTTTACAGGATTCTTGTTGGGACCTGTAGGAAGGGCAACACGAAGATGGAGGAACAACGTTCAGATGGACCTAAAGGAAACCGGTAGGGATGGAAAAGAGTATATAGATCTTGCTCAAGATAGGGACAGATGGAACGCCTGTGTTGTGCAGCCATGAACCTTCGGGTTTAAGAAGGCTAGAGAGTTAGTTAGTTAGTTAGTCTTGATCTGCAATGTTTAAATTGTAATTTTCACGTGGGAATACCTCATTTCGACCATTCTTCAGATATACATTTTTAATTTTGCAATTATCAAACTGGCTGCTATATTTTTCCTGATTGTCATCTCTCCCTGTCTGAAACAATACAGCTACAAACTCTGGCATATCGCATTGTAGAGATTGAAACTGATTAGTAATATCGAATTCAAAGAATTTACCCTCCACTGACCTCTGTATGCATTGATATGTATAAAATTGTATCGGAATTTGAGGATTTTTCAAAATTTTGGCTTTGTATTTGAGAGCATAATTCGATTCATATTCAACTATAGGCATGCGTAACTCCACAGACTGAATCACACATTTTGCAGCTTCGGGTAAACTGGCTGTTCCATCTGGATTCAAAGTTTTGTATCTCGTTATTGAATTATGATCATTGGGTGATCTGCGAAATATGATACTTAAACCACCTTCCCACACCATTTCTTTATAATCAGAGAAAAAGCCAAATAGCAACCTCATGGGTAACAGTACTGTGTGACTTTTTGCTTGAATTTTTGTTCCAGCCTCGAATCCACCAACTTTATAATATACACTCTCTGATTTGGATAATTTCAATGTCCCCACTGTAGTGGATATAATTCCAGGATAATCAATTCTGTCAATGACTGTACCATGCTTTATGATTCAATTTGTGACAATAAGAATGGAAGAAAATTATCTATAATATTTACATTAGCAGTAACTGGATATTCTTCACCATTACTTATCTTGATGATGTCAAATTTTATATACAAATCCGATCTATGTGGATGAATAAAACTTTCCCTTATTGTAATATCAAATTGAATATCTTTATTCGGTTCATTGAGGTTAGCAAATGTCCTCCTGTTTGGAGGAAATGGCTGCAACTCATAACTCTCGATATTTTCCATTGGTATTTATTTATTTATTTTAAATATTAATTTCTACTATCGCCGTGGTATTAGCACCGGCAAAATCGATGATCTCATTTTTCTCATTTGTAATTGTTATCTCTATGTAACTAACTTTATCAAGAGGAACAGGGAAATAGACTGGTGGAATTGGGGAATAGATGATAGGTTCCATAAATTCTGAATTTGGCTTAAATGTAGCAATGATACCTGTCTCGTTGTGGCTACCAACTGAATTTTCTTCAGCTTTGATAATTATTCCTTTAGCAATTCAATGTTTCTATAGCTAAGAATTTTGGTATAAATGTACCTATCTACCTAATACCTGCTTCTAATTTGCTATTGTTGGGGAAACCTAGAAGTTCGCGCATGGTAGATAGGCCTACTGTTTCTTTGGTAGATACGATCTCCACTCTGTGTGTTACATAGTTTTGAGATAGCAATACACCGTTAGGAAGTACAGATTGTAAAGTAGATAAATTATATTGTCCAGGAGGAATAATATTTTTTTCATTACCTACAAATATAGAATTGTTGTAGGTAGTTACATTTGGAATCAGATACATGCTGTAGAAGGCTCTCAGAGCTATTGATTTTGGATAGATAATATCATCGTGGAGATGTAGTTTCAAGACCGAAGTCTCGCTGGAGAGATGAAAAATTCCCATATTTAATATTCCACACTGCTTTTTGAAAATCTTGTAATTTGATGTGATGTATTTTATTGAATATTCTAAGCATCGTAATGCAAACATGACCACATGTAATTTGAACGAAATCTTGAATACGTTCGTCATTGTAATAAATCTTAACATGTTTTAAATATTGAATTAATTCTGTAGGTAGTACCCCTCCGAAAGAATCGAAAATAAAAGCATTGTTATTTTGTTTATAATAGCATATCCAGTGGGTACCAATATTTTCGGACTTATCCAAATTCACCACACCACATTCTCGTGAGAAACTATCTTTAGGGAGAGAATCAGACATGAAGACCCCTCTAAAATGTCGAATTTTAAATATTTTAACTAAAGATTCAATGTCTTTGTGTGTGAGCGCAGCTTCTTTTTCTTTTTTAAATTTTCTGATTGCTCTGGACTTCACACCACTGCCTAATTTTCTTTCCATGGCAAGATTATGACGCTTCTGCTCTTCTAGTTCTTCCTTGTTCTTCTTTGAATCAATTACAGTCTTGGCAATAGCCGCACTGTCCCCAGCTAGCTCCACACTGCCCCTAAAGCTGCTAAGATGGCTGGAATGCTGAATATGAATCCACCACTATCTGTTTTTTTTCTTGTATTTTGCAAACGTTTTAATTGTGGTGTACTAAGTAATAATTTCATTCCATTTCCTTTGGCTATACACTCTCTTCTTTTCCTGTTGTTTTTTTTTACTTAAAATTGCATTAATTCTAAAATTTTTAAGATCATGATATGGAATTTGATACACAATTCCTTTAGGTTTCATGTTTTTTTATTAGTATTATTTTTTCAGGGTATTTATATTTATATATATATTACAGACCCCATCCTAATTTTTGTTTTGTATTCATAGCAATTGTTGTACCCAATGCTGTTATTTGTTCACCCAATGATGCATCTCTGCTGGTTAATCTTCCAAATGCAGTCTCTTCTCATTTTTGATCAGCCACATGACGAGCATCCAGATCTTTGTATGTGTTGTATGCAATGTCATGTTCTTTACAAGCTGCATCGAGTTGATTGATCCCCCTGTCCCCTCTTTTTAATCGTTTCTCAAGTTTTGTCCAAGGACCACAGTATTGGTAACCAGGTACGTGTAACTCGAATGGGAGCTTATTAATAATATCATTTACCAAACCTCGACCCTCTGATACATTCCAGAATTTAGGGGGAAAAGTATTAATAATTTTAATTAAGTATCCTATACCTTTGGGATCATTTACAATAAAATGAGCTAGTTTATTGCTAATCATGTCTACAATGCCCATTTTCTCGTTGTAAAAGTTGTTGTTCTCAGCATTTTCTTCCCCTGCTATAACCAGCAATCTATGAGTCTTCTCACATCATCTACCCACACAAATTCTTTAGGTAAAGTATTGTATTGTTTGATACCACTACCAGTTTTGAGTTGGTTTAATAAGATTCTTGTATTTGTCCCCACTGCTCGATTTAACTCTATTCTGACTAGCATCATTGTTTTGGTATAGAGCATCAGATAGTATCAAAATATCTGAGTAACTCTGATAATCTTCTTCTGTAAATTTATTTTTTTGGTTCTTTCTTGGTGATGAGCTCCCATAATCCAGGAGTGCCAGGATATCTATACCAGCTGTTTTCCCCACCTAAATTCATTTTTATGTTGTCCCCTTCGAATGTTACTCTAGATTTCCCAATTTTCAAAATCACTCCTTCATTTGACTCCATGGTCGGATACAATCCAAACACTTCATCTTTTTCAAATTTTCCAGTACTCAGGTAATCTATTGCCAAGGGCCCCAACTCAATTTTCTCTGGTTCACTTTTAGCTTTAGTAGGTGGTTGTTGTAGGGTCAAAGGTGTGTGGATACTAGATGAAGAAGTAGGTAGAAAATGTGCATAATTTTTAGCAGTAAGATATACCAATTCATTTATGAGATTTTTCTTTTGTTCTGGGACACCCTTAATCTCTTTATCTAGACCACTGATTGCATCGATAATTGGTTGGTCTTGACGTTTGTGTTGTTCATAGAATCCCCTGTTTTCAATCTTCCAACCTTTGAAACGTTTGGACAGGTAATCAGGTAATTTCAAATTATCTTCAATTTTATGTTTTGACATATTTGTTTTTTGATTAGAGGTTATTTTATATCGTTTCAACGTTCAAAAAGTCGTTGATTTTATTTCTAAATTTTCCATTATTAGGTTTTCGAGTCATGTCGATTGTAACAAATCCAAAATCGTCACTGTTCCAACAAAATGAACAGAATTTTGAAAATTGGTTATAATTTAAGTCACCCCACATAATCATCATATACATGTTTAAGATTAGTGTGATCTTCACGAAACAAACAAATTAGGTTTGCATTATCTCGTAGTAACTGTTTAGGAATTTTGGAATAAGTTTGAACTAAATAAAAGCAGTCTATTTCTTTGTGACGACCCTGTGTAAAGAAATTTCGGATTTTGGTTTGATTTTCTAGAATCAGATCATCAAAAACTACAACAGAATTTTTCAAACAATCATTGAGAGGTTTTACTTTTGATGCAAATGTAGCTATGTTAAGTCCCTCGAAAAGCTTCATGAGTTGTTGATATTTCGGTTGTTCTTAACTTTTAGAGAATACATACAGGTGTATATTTTCCCAATCTAGCCAATTAGGGGCGAGCAGGAAATTATCTACCAGCAGAGTGGTTTTTCCACAAGCAGAGGGACCTACAACGAGGCACCTTATATTATCAGGTAACAACTCCCCATTTTTTTTACTAGTTTCGACTAAATCTGGTAAACGCTGTACCACATTCCATGTAGGTGTCAAAGAATCACCTGGTTTGCCTCTATCCAACTTCTTTCTGGAAGTCCTAGCCATTTAACATACAATTTATTATTTTTCTTACGTAATATTTTCTCAATTAAATACGTATCTCGATATTTTGTTTTACTGAGTTCCTCTTCATAAATTCTCCATTTCAATATTTTATTATAATTTTCTTTTATGATATATATATTTCTATTCCCTGGTAAAACTTGAACTACAGTGAATAACTCTGTACTCCAATTTTTGGTGAATCCCTTCTCAAATAAATGTTTATATTTACTGACTCTTACTTGTTCTCCTATTTTGTATTTTGGTTTCTTGGTAGTGTATTTATATTTTTGACAATAAACAGTAGAAATCAACCTAGACTCATCAGATTTGTTTTCCTCAGTAGGTATCATGTGAATAGTTCTGTGTACTGAATTATTATAATTAAGAACTAGCTCGGGTAAAATTTGTACCCATTTATAGTTACCCTGTAGAGTAAATTGCCTCCACATGCGATTTTTTAATGTTGTGTTGAATCGTTCCACTATACTGGCTTTAAGATCACTGTATGTAGAATAATGTTTAATATTATGTTGTTGCATTAACTTGGTAAATGTGGAATTATAAAATTATTTTCCTCTATCTGTTTGCAAATAATTCGGTATCCTACCCTCACTAAATATGGACTTTAAAGCCTCGGTAACACAAGTACGTCTTGGTTTTTGAGGAATAGCACATGCATATTTACTGAATGTATCAACAACTGTGAGCATATATTTGTAACCATGATTTATCTTATGTAAATTTTTTAAAGTTCCTGTGCTCATTTCTATCAGATCAGCTTGAAACAAATCGTCTACACCTTTTGTTACCACACTCAGTCGTTTGTAGTTACGACGAGCTAGTCTATGTAATTCATTAACTATATCTTGTCTTGACATCGGGTTCTATAAGAAAATATGACATAAAATGAATCATTTTCAGGGTATAATTGTTTTACTTCAAATAATAATTGGTCACCAGCTTCCACATTAAAAATCAGATAATTGTTCATCCTCATGTATTTTATATTTCTTTACAGATTCATCCCAATATGCAATAGGTATCTGAAGTGCTCTATACACACCATTTTTTCTCTGTATGGTGAAATTTGGTACTTCTACATGTTTCCCCTTCTTTACATAGCCAAATTTTAGAAACCTAATATTACCATCAAGAAAAATTCATGAGACTGAGTGTAGAGATACAATTTGTAAACATTAACTGCATTAACATAAGTCCAGTGTCCTCGTACATTTGCTACACTCTCAAGTCTAACTATCTAAACAGTGAAAAATTGACGTAATTCAAGATCGTCTAATCTGCTTGATACTGATTCTTGATATTCGTTTATGGTGCGTACCACTTCATCGTAGCTGGGTTTGATTTTCACATCGACATACAATTGTTTAAATTGTTCTTTGAGATCATGAAGTTTCGAGGTAAAAATTGATAAAGCAGATTCTTGACTAGTTTCGAGGGTACTAATTTGTAGCTTAATGTTAGAAATAATCTCCAGTAAACTTTCTACAAGTTTCAATTTAGTACTTTGGCTTGCAAGATCGTGTACCTGACCTCTGATTTCTTCAAACAATGCATGAAGTTCGTTGACTATCTGGGTGGTAGGCAAAGTAGTGATGGTGTCTTGAATTACAGCAATTTCAGCTTGAATGTTCTTGACGTCCTCTGACTTGAGTATTCGATTTACTGCTCTTTTTACAGATCTTAACTCCTGGGAAGTGGGTAAATTAGCTACAGTATTTTGAAGTGTGGTCAAAGCTTGTTTGACAGCATCCAACTCCGTAGCATCTACAACATTGCTCAAAGCATTTTTAAGTTGTTGAATGTCATCTTGTGTAGGCGTAGATTGTTGCAGTGTTTCTAATTTGTTCTGTAGATCATCTATGAGATGATGAAAATGGGATAATTCAGATTCGGTATTAAGGTTTTCCAGCTTGGTAATTTGTTCTTGAGTTATGTTTAAAGATTCGGTTATGCTTGGCAACTTAAATTCCAGACTTTCCTGTACATTTGTCAATTCATTTCTCATGGTTGTCAAAGTGTCTTCAATATGAGCTATGGTACCCTGTATCTTCCCGAAATCTTCATAAGTCTCCAACTGTAATTTGATACTGGCAACACTGCGTGCAATGGCATTTAATTCGGAAGATGAAGGTAAATTATTGATAAAATCTTCCAACGTTTACAGTTTGTCTTGAACTTCTGTTATGGCCCTGTGTAACTGATCTGTTTGCAATTCAGTTTTAATATTTTCTAGTGTAGGAATTTCGAAAGATAGAAATTGCTCTCGTAATTCGAGAATACTAGCATTAAGCTGTTCGTACTGGTCTTGCGTTTTGATATTTTGAATAATAAAAAGCAGTTCGGTACGGATAGTATCTCCTTGCTTGTTTAATTCTTGTTTCAATTGTTCCAAAGTGGTTGTTTGGAGTTGTCGAAATTTATTAAGTTCATTTTTCAACTTGGCTATACTTTCATCTAAGTTTTGAACATTGTCTATTGAGGCTAAGTTGGTATATTTTTGGAGTAGGGATCTCAGTTCGCCATCAATTTTCACTATGGGATTAATTAATTCAGTTTGGAAATTTGTAATCTGAGCTTGTATTTTAAATTTAGTGAATTTTGTAAAATTAATAAATCTGATTTAAGTTTCTTAAGACGCTCGTCTAATCTGGCGATGTCGCTGGAATTATCTGGTATCTCTTGTCGCCTCCTATTTCCAAATATATCCATTGTTTTATTTATTTATTTTTATTTTTTAAATTTGTTTTATTTTTGTTTGGTATTTTTATATATTCATGAGAGGATAGATTATTCTTATTTCGACGAAGAGAGGAATTAACTTATCATACTCCCCAATTATTTCAGCATACAAGAAATAACCTGTTTCTACCTCGTATGTTGTGTTGGGAGTCATATTATTGTGTTTAATCCTATACAAATTTCGACCTATGTGTGCAACTGCTGCAATGGATGGAGAGATACTTATTTGAATTTTTTCTGTGACGGGAATTTTATAAGATGTTTGATTTGTTGAATACATGTAACTGTTTACCCGTATCTTCATCCACTTGATACCAGATACTATACCAGGCCTCTTAATTTACGATGAAAATCTCTAATGATATCCATATTTACTGGAATTCTTTCTATTTGCGGAATATGCTTTTTGAAACCAAACACATTCATGGGCATTATTTCTTTTTTCTGGTTATTTATTATCGAGTTTAGTATCAAATGATAGAGAACATCAAAACAAAACCAATGCAAAAAACAGCACCTTTCTACGTTGCTTGGTTCTCGAGGGGTATACAAAATATTGCAATACATTGCATGATTAACATTCTTTCCATGCCTAGTTCACACACACACACACAAAAAAAGACCGAACTGTCTCTCTCTCTCTGTAACATTCAAGCATGTGCATGTTTTATGTTTGTAACATAAAAATCTGAAAAAAATTAATAAATCTTTTTACACATTGCATATGTTACACATAGCTGTATCTCTACGCACACACTCAGGAATGTTTGGAATGCAAAGAATTCTCAACAAGACTATTAATCGGGAAATTCCCCTTAGCCAACCAATCAGCACAAGTCATATAACATTACCGAGCCAGTATTATTGATGTGACATTCTTAACAGGTCAATGTCACAATGTTCATACACACACTACGCATACACTCAGAAATGTTTGGAATGCAAAAAATTCTCGTAACCAAAACTAGTAAAAGGAAATTCCCCTTAGCCAATCAATCAGCACAACTCACATAATTCTTTTTTTCTTTGTAGAGAGGTAAAGGTCATGACATTCCCGAGCCAGTATTATTGATGTGACATTCTTAACAGGTCAACGTCACATCAATCTCTACACACACACACACACACACACACACACACACACTCGGGAATGTTTGGAATGCAAGACTATTGATTTTGTCTGAGTATAAAACTAGGTTACATGAGAATTCTTACAAGATTTGTGTTAATATTTAATTTGCTTGAAGTTGCTGCTTAAGAAAAAGTTTTCTTAAATTAGAAACAGCTGGATTTTAAAATGCAACCCTATAAAAAACAAACAAATAACATTTTCTAAAAAAATTAGTTATTTATTTACACTTAGAATTTTAAAAAAAGTGAGTCTAAAGCAAGGCGGAGGAGGAGAACCAACCAGCTTAACTTAGAACGGAATTTAAGACGAGGTGAAAGAGGAGAACCACCCAGCGTATCTTAGAACGGAATTTAAAACGAGGGGGAAGGAGACCACCCAGCTTATCTTAGAACGGAATTTAAAAAGAGGTGAAGAAGCAGAACCAACCAGCTTTACTAAGAACGGAAATTTAAAACGAGTTGAAGTAGGAGAATCACCCAGCAAGAACGGATATTAAAGTAAAGTGGAGAAGAAAAACAGCCAACTTAATTAAGAACGGACTTAAAGCAAAGGGAAGAGTAAAACATTTCCAGTTTAGACAGAAACGGACTTGAGTACAATGAGATGAAATGTAGCTTAATCTAAGTAAGGACGGAGATTGAAGCGAAGGAAAGAAGAAAATATCAAAAGCTTAACGAAGAATGGACTTTAAAAGCACCTCGAAGTCAATACGGACGGACTGTAAAGATACTTTAAAACAATATTCCACCCAGGTTAACTAAGAATTACACCTAACCTGTGTATGAATCAAATATAAAATGTATCAATAAATGTGTTCAGAAATTTAATAAAGAAAAAATGTTTTCATAGAAATGTATCTGGCCTAGTAAAATGCGTGTTTCTGAAACCAAATATGATAGGTTATTTTCTAAAGATTTTTTAATATTAATTTTGCATAGTTCAGTTTGAATACGATTCAATTTCAAACAAGCGTATGTATTATTCTTAATGTGGAATGTTGTAAAACTATGCTTCAAAACTGGCCTCTCTAAATGGTGTTTTTTTTAAAACTATTAAATTGTATCTTCACATTCATGAGGTTAAATTCGAAATTAACTTACGTGTTGTGACATTTGACATAAAGACTTGTCGTTAATTGTATGTTTAACATGGTATATTTCGAAATTAATTGAATACGTTTACATGTTATTTACGCTTTCAAATACTTGTTACAATGTAAATTTATCTTAAACCGGAATTTAAAATTCTTCATTGAATAAAAACAATATCGTGTTTTACTTACTACTCAATTATACTTTAATAGTGGCAGTTTCTATTTTCATGTAATCTGTATACTTTATTTTGAACGATAAGTTTAATGTGGAAAATTATCTATTTCTGACTTAAAATTACAGTATTCTTGTTTCTTCATATTAACTAAGCACATGGGACTATACATACCTGTTTATGTATTTCTCTTATATTTCGTTCTGCCATCTACCATTGTATTATGGTCCTATTCTTTGATTTATAGTTAAGAACTCCATGTGTCCCTCTTTTCAATTAGAATCAAATTGGATCTGCATTTACTGTTTTACCGCGATATGCTTCATTGATACTAATCAGAATATTGGCACATCGCGAGTATCTTGCTTGTATTTTTTTTAAAATAGAAATTGACACCGGCCTCTACTGGGGAAAATGATTGAAAAGAAGTACAAAATATAAAAGATATTTTAAAAACATTGCTAGGTATGTGATATAACTTGACCTAAAATTATAGATTCATTGATTGATTTGGCGTTTTAGGTCCATTTTGTGTACAGTAAGGCTAATCGGGACTGGACCTACAGTTTAAAGTGGGATCTGAACCACTAAATGCTTCCATCGGGAATCGAATCTGGTACCTCTTGAATAAAAAGCGACGACGCTACCACTGCGCCATCGGGGAGGCCGACCTGAAATTATATATATGTATACATACATATACAGGGTGATTCTAAAGGTATAGTACAAACGAAAACCACAGATACCTCCCATGAAATAGAGACGAAAGTTCCCCTTCCACTTTGCCGAGAGATGCCTCCGTGAGGAGCTAGACAACGCCGAAAACGTGTGAAAATGAACTTCACACCTCCGTACAGCCAGTACCAGTGAAGATAGAAAGGCGGAACAAACGAAGTCAAAAGGAACACCAAAGTCGCCCATCCGAAAAACACTAGGCGGCAGCTGCGCAACGCATGCGCATGGGGTTCCACAAAGGAAATAGGAGTGAACCGCAAGACAAGTGAAGGGAAAGGGTAGCGATCGACAACGGTAGGGACAAAAGAAGCAATGAAGCATGAAGTAACAATTGCACAGCGGGAAACAAACACCATGACTGAAGCAGTGCAGTCGAGAAAAGTAGTGCGGGGTTGCAGAACCACGGGAGGACGACGTAGGATGTAAAAACACACCGAGAATGCAAGCAAAGTGGTCCGTGACACTCGACAGGCAACAGACGCGTACATGGTTGGGCATAAATGGCGGCGCTGGCGGTGCAGCGCAAGGGGAGTCCCCAAAACACAGTGGGGAGACACCGCAGCAAGAACAAAGCACGGTTCAACAAAAGAGAAAGAGGACCGGACGGGGAATGGTAGCTGTCAAGGAGACAACAAATGCGGGACGAGGGAATCCCCGTAGCAGCACCGAGGGGATGTCACACAGAGGTCGTGCGCCAGCAGGACAAACACAGCAACTACGGGCACAGGAGGTTTATTGCCACGCAAAGGTGCACTTACAGATAGGAATAGTTCGTAGTACGTAGTCGTACCCCGGACTGACGTTGTTACAAAAGTTGCTCAAATTGACGACCACCACATTCAATGCAGGCATTGCAGCGTCGCAGGAAATTCTGGCGAACCCAGAGTGTTTTCACATGGCCCCACAAGAAGAAATCCATTGGTGTGAGGTCAGGCGAACGGGCGGGCCAGGGGACGGGGCCCTCTCTGCCGATCCAGCGCTGTGGGTAGGTACGGTGCAAAATGGTTCGCACTGTGCCATCAAAATGTGCAGGCGCTCCATCCAATTGAAACCACATACGATGTCGCACGTTGAGGGGTACATCTTCTAGCAGCTCTGGAAGGACTGCCACGTGGTGGCAGCAGGTATGGACCGATAATCTGTTCATCGATGATACCTGCCCAGATATTCACTGCAAACTGGGTCTGATGGTGCACCTCGACTGCTGCATGTGGATTTTCATAATCCCACACATGGCTGTTTCGGCAATTGAAGATGCCCTCACGGGTGAATGTTGCCTCGTCCGTGAAAAGCACATGGCGCAAAAAACGGGGATCATCGGTACAAAACTGCAACAGTCGTTGACAGAATTCCACACGTCGTGGGTAATCCCCAGCCTGCAACGCGTGGACTCGCTGTGGATGATAGGGATACAGCAGATCATCATGAAGGACACGCCACACTGTCGACTGTGATACTCCCACTGGACGTGCAATGCTACGGGTGCTAGTGAACGGTGTGTCGTCCACGCGAGCAAGTACGTCCTCCTCGACCGCCGCGGTGCGCACATGTCTTGGGTGACCGACATGATGGCCTGCACGTAACACACCCGATTCACCAAGGGTACGGTGCACGTTCGAAAACAACCTGCTGTCGGGTTGTCGCCTCTCCGGATACCGTCCGCGATAAAGGCGTGCAGCTGCTCGGCCATTGCCATCTGCAAGGCTGTAGACAAAATGCATGTCCCTCAGTTCTACAAATGTGTAGCGTTCCATGGTACGGTGAGGATAGTGCCAATTATGGAATACTGTACTGCAGTGCACAGGTGGCACACACACACACACTGGTCACAACGGCTTCGAAACAACGTACTCAATTGTCGTACGTCAAGCACACCACCACCGCACCGGCTCTTTCACTGACACGCTCCCTGACGCTGCACTTCCAATCAGCCCACACGTCCGCACGGCGCTGTGGTACAATCAGCTGACGTTTTTGAGCCATCCGTGCCTGTGCTCTTCACTACCTGACCACTGCCGTCAGGTGGGGCCATGTACTCTGGGGCCTTGTCATCGTGGAACACATGTAGCGTCCTTCATTCTTGCCCCATTCACCCACAACACGTACTTCGTCCGTCTTGCTCGAGCCGACGGGGAGCACTACGTACGATCGTGTGGTGTTTGTGTACACCAATGTGGGGTAACCCAGCAGTTGAACAGACGTGCATACCCCCACGTAGCTTCATTACACGATTGTCCCACGCAGTTTATCTGTCCAGCCTTGCTCGGCCCGGTCTCACACCCACGCGGCAGTGTGCGGCTGCGGTGGTGTGAGGCCACGCTTGGTTTCGGAACGGAAGGCTGCGGCCGAGGAGGGACTCGAGTTGTTCGGCTGGGGTTGCGCTCGGAAGCAAGCAGCCGCGTCAGGTCTGGGAACGGTGGACCTGGTGATCGGGATGGAAACATTCCGACCTCGTCCATTAGTGTCGTCCACCGTACTGAGTGGTGGGGTCCGTACGACACTCCAGCAGCCTTTCGCCCGCTCCCACCCAGCGATGTGCCTCCGGCTTCATTTCTAAGAGCCTGATTGGGCCCCATCACGACGTTTGTTACAACGTCAGTACGGGATACGTGGTCCTATCTGTACGTGCACCTTTCATTAGCAATAACCACCTGTGCCCGTAGTTGCTGTGTTTGTCCTGCTGGCGCACGACCTCTGTGTGACATCCCCTCGGTGCTGCTACGGGGAATCCCTCGTCCCGCATTTGTTGTCTCCTTGGCAGGTACCATTCCCCGTCCGGTCCTCTTTCTCTTTTGTTGCACCGTGCTTTGTTCTTGCTGCGGTGTCTCCCCACTGTGTTTTGGGGACTCCCCTTGCGCTGCACCGCCAGCGCCGCCATTTATGCCCAACCATGTACGCGTCTGTTGCCTGTCGAGTGTCACGGACCACTTTGCTTGCATTCTCGGTGTGTTTTTACATCCTACGTCGTCCTCCCGTGGTTCTGCAACCCCGCACTACTTTTCTCGACTGCACTGCTTCAGTCATGGTGTTTGTTTCCCGCTGTGCAATTGTTACTTCATGCTTCATTGCTTCCTTTGTCCCTACCGTTGTCGATCGCTACCCTTTCCCTTCACTTGTCTGCGGGACACTCCTATTTCCTTTGTGGAACCCCATGCGCATGCGTTGCGCAGCTGCCGCCTAGTGTTTTTCGGATGGGCGACTTTGGTGTTCCTTTTGACTTCGTTTGTTCCGCCTTTCTATCTTCACTGGTACTGGCTGTACAGAGGTGTGAAGTTCATTTTCACACGTTTTCGGCGTTGTCTAGCTCCTCACGGAGGCATCTCTCGGCAAAGTGGAAGGGGAACTTTCGTCTCTATTTCATGGGAGGTATCTGTGGTTTTCGTTTGTACTATACCTTTAGAATCACCCTGTATGTGTATATATAAGTGTGTGTGTGTGTGTATATATATATATATATATATATATATATATATATATATATATACGTATATATACACATACAGGGTGATTCTAAAGGTATAGTACAAAGTGTATGTGTATATATACGTGTGTGTGTGTGTATATATATATATACACACACACACACACTCACACACACACGCATACATGCATAGCCTATGGTTTGTTTGGATTTTATTGATTTGGTGTTTTAAGTCCACTTTATGCACAGTAAGGCTAATCGGGACTGGATCTACAGTTTAAAGTGGGATCCGAACCACTATGTGCCTCCACCGGGTATCGAACCCGGGACCCCTTGATTACAATCGAGGACGCTACCACTGCTCCATCGGGGAGGCCTCCTATGGTTTGTGTAAGGTGGAAAAGGGTCTCACATTGATGTTACCCTCGAGCCTCCACATGCACCTCCACCTATGTATAGGTATAAATCTCACAAACACACATTGCTACTTTCTGCACATGGCAACATACCGTGTAAAGTCATAAGGAGAGGGATGTGGAGGTACGGCCACACACATTCACACTCTCGGCCATTTGTCATTTGTTACCCTCTCCCTATTTAAATTTCCTTCTTTCTTTAATCATTATTTATCTTGTGGCCAATTTATTATTCCTTTCCTCCTGGTGCTGCCACATGTGTTTGACTTTTGGAAACTTTCATTTTCCTTTACTCATTGGGCAAGGTAGGTGAGCCAAACGTGGCCATGGTTCCCAAGGTGGCCCGCTTCACGGAAATGATATTAGTATTTAATAAAGTTAACAAATGACACTATATCAATGTACCCAGTCCCCCTCTGGTGCACTATGCGGAAAACGAACTATCATTTTATGTGAGATATTGTGTCAGAGATCACGCAGATTAGTTGTCGTTGTTATTTTAAGGTAAGTAAGAAATGTGTGTGTGTACGCCCTTAAAATTAACGAATGTTAATATTTTATACATATTTTGAAAGCTCGTTTAATTATCTTTATGATCACATAGTTACGTTGTAAAAATGTTTTTTGTGTCAAAGGAAATATACCTATTTTTTTTTTAATAATGTTAAATTTGCACAGACTTTCAAGAATCACTAAATGAAATGTTATTAATATGTTGGGTTTATATGTTAAATACTTCAGGGATACATTTTTTTGCGGAAGTTTTTCTTGTATTTATTTCGAAGACAATTACTGTACGGACGCGATAAGAAACGGCGTGCAATCAGAACGCAGAACGGCAGAACGTGACCAAATTCTGTCTCCTCGTTGGCTGCCATGTGGCTGGGGGATTTCTACGTTGCCACGTTCGCACAAACACACGGACAGGCTAGTCAGCTGTTGTCAAGCTCGGGCATTCTGGCAAGCATGAAACATTTTATCTTCCTGCTCTACACAGCAACCGAAAACCTTCACTGAAAGAACCTTAGTTGTGTTTTTATTATGGTACATTGCAAGCATCAGCTACCGGCATCTTTTTACTTATGTTGTATCGTATCACAATTACCAACAAAAGAAAATGCGTCTTGTGTTATGAACAACACTGTGGCAAATCGTTCTCCTTTGATTTCATGCCGCCTCTCTTTGCCTTCTTTATCACGCCGCGATTGTTGAAGCTTCAGAACGTACAAATGAAATGTATTTCTTGAAAATTAGGGCCAATTACGTATAAACAAATTACGTACAACTTCGTTTCGTTAACACGTTTTTAAATTATATTTTGAGGAACCTACAAAAATTCACCTCCAAAACAGAATTTTACAGAACTGAGTTACTGTATTACGGAGAAGAATTTATCAAGAACAAATCAATTGTGTGTGAATTGATTGATTGAGTTGGTGTTTTAAAGTCCACTTTATGCACACTACGGCTAATCTGGAATGGACCTACAGTTGGAAGTGGGATCCGAACCACTATGTGCCTCGACAGGGTATCAAACCCAGGACTACTTGATTACAAGGCGACAACACTTACCCTACCACTGTGCCATCGGGGAGGCACATGTGGGTGTGTGAAGTGAGATAATTTGGGAGCTATATGAGAATACAGGCTCTGGTAATACAGAGTTCAATAAATTACAACGAAACGCTTGGCAATGCTCGATTTCCTTAACATTAATGACACATTTGGTACATGTGTTATTAATGCTTTGAGCTACCTGTATGTAAAAACATAAAAAAATGAATGAAAGAACAGAAGTAGTAGTTAAAGAATCAGTTGTTTTTGCTTACCGGCTACCATTGCAGTGGCGCTATCCCAAGATCATCTTCATTGTTGGTTGGTAAAGGAACATCTTCGTCTGAGCTACTACTGTCACTGTTGTCTTCCCGCCCAAGTGAAATCACAAAATCCTCCATTTGCTGCTCTTCAACTCTCTCCTTTTCCCATGCTTCGGAAATAATCTTCCTTGCGTGTTCTATAGCCGGACGCCACCTATCTGCTGTCACATCCCCGATAGCCCGTTCTGTCAATTGCAAAATTTTAGACGGTGTAAAAGGTGGCAAAGTGTTCCTCTGTGCTACCAACCCTTTGACCTGTGCCCAAATAAGTTCGATTGCATTGTACATACAATGATAAGGCGGGAGACGGACCACCGTATGTCCCGCTTCTTCTGCAAGCTTGTCTATTCGATATATGGGGAACTGGGGTTTGTGTAACATAAGGAGCTGCAGTAGTTCAGCCTTCCTCATGTTTCTGTGGGCTCGCGAGAATCCTGAAGTAGGTAAATCCGGCAACAGCGCGTCGCTACCAGAGTGGGTGGTCCCACGCCGCTTGCTAGCGCGTCCCGACAATAGTTGGGTGGAGTTACCTAAAATTTTGCACCAATCAGGAATTAAACACTACAGATTTTTTCCGCCAGGAATGTTCCCCAATCTTAGGACAACTCAAATCCAAAATACCAAGAGATGGCTTGGGGAAATCATTCCACATACGAGGGTCGGTCAATAAGTATATGCACTTTTGATGTATTTTTTTTCTGTTGGAGGGCATGTCGATCGAGTGTGCATTTATCATTGATTGAGTGTATGTTACTCCGAAGAGAAGTGGAAGAATTTGTAACGCCCCCTCGGGTTCGACTCACATGCACACAACGTTGCAACGTTGCAGTTGAGTAGTGGGGTTGACTGTATTATAAACCCGAGAAAGTATGAACCCCCCTCAAGCAGATTTGGCTACACTTAAAACAAGCTCAACATGCCCATATGAGTTTTTTGCTCAAGTGTGGAACCCTGCCTAATCCAAGATTTTTGTAAAAATGCCCTCAAATATTTTCTGAGAAAGTATGAACCCCCCTCAAGCAGATTTGGCTATACTTAAAACAAGCTCAACATGCCCATATGAGTTTTTTGCTCAAGTGTGGTACTCCGTCTAATCCAAGATTTTTGTGAAAATGCTCTTCGGAAAGTATGAACCCCCCTCAAGCAGATTTGCCCATAAGTAGACCTAGTGGCCCGGTACTGAAACAACATTTGGCGCTCGAAACAACATTTGGCGCTCGATCGCCTTAATGGATTTCTCTCGTAAGGCGCTCGATCGCCTTAATAGATTTCTCTCGTAAGGCATGATCTCTACTTGATGGCGCAGTGTTGTCAACTCCTTACCCGAAAAAATCACCAAGGTTGTGGCGCTCGTTGTAGCTTTTTATGATGTATATTTTGAGGGCAGAGTTGGCAACACTGTGGGTTTACTGTAGCCTTTTATGAGGGGGGGGTTTATTGCCCTCTGTTTACATCTGGCAACACTACCGTAGATTGACAGTGTTGTTAACCTACTGGGTTTTTTTCACTGTAAATTTTCATCAAAGGACCTGAGGGGTCCATGTATTTTTTATGTCTGGCAATACTGTTGGGGGGCCTAGTGTTGGCGACACTGTGGGTTTACTGTAGCCTTTTATGAGGGGGGTCTATTGCCTTCTGTTTACATCTGGCAACTCTATTGGATGTTCCTTTTTTGAGGCTCGAAATTATTATTTGAGGCTTGAAATTATTATTTGATGCTCGTCGGTGTTGCGTACCCACTCTACAAAAATTCTACTATATGATTTTTCACAGGTTAAGCTAACCTACAAATAGGAGTTGGCAGTACTGACTTATAAACCCACTGGGTTCTCTTGGCATGTTTTTTTCATGATGTGTTGCTAGGCTATTGAGCATCTTGGCGTATACAATGTATATATTTTGAGAGGGGGGTTATAGCTTTTTTATGCTGTACGAATACTGGAAGCTTGACAGTGACAACCAACAGAGTAGGTAAACCTACATCCAGGAACTGGCAACACTAGTTTCTGACAGTGAATTTGAAATAAAATATTAAACAAAATACATGAGTAAGCACTGTGATTACAAATAGTACCAGTGTTGTGCCCCCAACTTTAACTGGGCAACTGGGGGAAATAATTGTACAACAATTTGTACCTAATTGTACAATACTTGTACCTAATTGTACAACATATACACAGACATAAAAGAAAGAGTCTTCCCGTAACTTACTTCATGTACAATTTAATATGATTTTACAACTGTGAAAAGAAAGCATATGTGTTCTGTATGCACACATTTATTCTTATTTTTCGAAGTTGAATGAAAGCACGTGTTTTTACGCTCTCGTAATACTGACCTTGCTTTACTGATTTTAAATTGCTTCCATCCGCTTTTTTTTCTGTGTTATTTCCGCATGCACGCAACATTCGCTTTCAATAGACAGAAGGAGTGTTAGTTTAGCAGGCTTCGAGTTTACAATTTATTAAATTAAACAATAATTTATGTAAGAATATACTTGTACTTACCGAACACAAAATAATAAAAGCACATGTGAATGTTTGTGTGTGTTTATGTTATATGACGACTGAGTAAAAAAATAATGTTGACTCCCCGAAAGATAAAAGTTCCGGGTTCGACATCAGATGCATGCAAATTTTATGTTTTGCTCTCCAAAATCTTGATTTTTATGTTTGTGCTATTTGTCATACAGCAGAGGAGAAGAGGGGAGAGGGAGGGGAGGGGAGGGGGTACTATTAGCGCCATCTATTAGCAAACAATAGAAATAAAAAGTAGGGTCAAACTTTTTCAACACCCAAACATTTTAAACGTCCTCGTTTAGTAATACGATCAGCAGAAGACGTTTAAAGGAGGACTCTTTGTCGAGAAAGCTAATTGCTAGGGCCCCTATATTGCTAAAATGTTCTTTGATTTGCATATTTCTCATACCGCCATATGTTGTTCTAGTTGACTTCTTCCAAAAAAATGCTAATTAGCGAGAGTTAATTAAGCAAGGCAAGTAAAAGAAGCAAATAGAACAACATATGACGGCGTGAAATATGTAAAAAATTCGATTCAAAGGTGGATCGAATTAAAATTGGGGGATATTTTGCATTTTTTTCCTATAATGTACAAAACATTTACCGTACATAATCTTTTCCATTTACAACAGTATAAAATAAGAGGAATGTGTGACAATATCTATATTAATTAGGAAGGTATGTCGTATGCTAGGTTAGCTAATTGTGTCTTCTACAGCTTCACTGTTTAGAGGAAAGATGGAAAAAGAGAGCTCTACAAAAACTAACGCTCTTAACAATATTGAACGCCCCGTGAAAATTATATATAAATAAGGCATAAGCGTATTATCTGCTTTCATGTCAGATTTTCCCAACCTGTGAGCTGTAGTGTTTAGGTGACAAGCGACCTGCTCAAATATAATACTGTTGACAATATTGAACGCCCCGTGAAAATTATATATAAATAAGGCATAAGCGTATTATCTGCTTTCATGTCAGATTTTCCCAACCTGTGAGCTGTAGTGTTTAGGTGACAAGCGACCTGCTCAAATATAATACTGTTGACAATATTGAACGCCCCGTGAAAATTATATATAAATAAGGCATAAGCGTATTATCTACTTTCATGTCAGATTTTCCCAACCTGTGAGCTGTAGTGTTTAGGTGACAAGCGACCTGCTCAAATATGATACTGTTGACAATATTGAACGCCCCGTGAAAATTATATATAAATAAGGCATAAGCGTATTATCTGCTTTCATGTCAGATTTTCCCAACCTGTGAGCTGTAGTGTTTAGGTGACAAGCGACCTGCTCAAATATAATACTGTTGACAATATTGTACGTATATTGTATTGTATAGGAGACTAGAAGCATATAATTTGGCGAAAAAAAACCCCCGGGTAAGGTCATAGAAAATAGTTAAAAAAAAAGTGAGCAATTATATTTTGCATTACACAGCATTAGGTATTAAATAACATACCCCCAAAAAATCTCTGCATTATGCGTTCTGAAAAAAATTGCCCTACGTGCCAAATTGCTATGTCAAGTGAACATTTTCAAAGGCACTGTCGTACTTGTGTGCCGGGAAAGCGAATATGTGCAACCAAACTGTGCTCTAAGTGTGGAAAAAATTTTTCTATTGACTACTTCAAGCGACACCAGGTTACTTGCAAGAGCACTGGAACATCTCTACCGCAACCTTCCAAGCGAAAGGTAGAAGTAACCTCCCTCGATGCATCGCCACCTGCCAAACGCGTCAAGCTGGCGAAGAAAGCAGACCGATTTGCGTTTGAGCATTTATTAGAAGACTTTAACATAACATCAGACAGCTCATGCGACGTGCGTAGCTTTCTGGAGAGCGAGCGAGCTAAGATAATATCCATCCTCAACAATGCATTGGCTACATACTCCACTAAATTCTATGCTGTGCTATGCTGCAAGTATAAGAAACCGTCTGATGAAATATATAAATTCTTCCATGCCACAAAAGCAAAAACACTGCATCAGGCAGATATCACTGACCTCGACAGCATCTACAACAAGTTTGTCGAGGAGTTTGTGGCAAAGCACGAGGAGCATCAGGCTAAAGGCTCGGGCGGTTCGCTGTGTGGCGACCCCCACGAACTTTGTCTGACACTTAGCAAGTTCCTGCCACTGGCAGGGTCTAGCTATATTGCCCTGCCACCCGAGGTTGAAGCAAGGAAAGCTGTTCTCAATATTCAGAACAAAGACACCAAATGCTTCCTCTGGTCGGTGCTGGCAGCATTGCACCCTATACCTAGGGAAAACAATCCACGCCGTGTTGCACACTACAAGCAGTATGAGTCGGAACTGGAGGATGCAATGGCCGGGATTGCCTACCCTGTAGAAGTCTCGCATATTCGCAAGTTTGAGGCTCGTGCTCGTGACTTGTTGGGCCTGCAATTAGCCATCAATGTTTACGGTCTCACCGAGAACGAAAATGAGGTCCACCCCATCCGGGTGAGCGAGGTGAGCAACAACAACGAGGTACGAGAAATCAACCTCCTGCTCATCAAGGACGAAACCCATCACCATTACACCCTTATCCGTTCCCTCTCTCGGCTTGTTTCGAGCCAACGGAGCAGTGATAGTCGCCACGTCGAGGTGTGTCGCAGGTGCTTGGCTATATTTCATAATCGAGAACAGCAAAATTACCGGCGCATCAGAGGACCCAACATTGCTGCTGAGAAGCTAGCTCGCCACATGTTCTATTGTAGTACCAAGAAGCCTGCACGAATTATCCTGCCCGAACCTGGTGCAGTAGAGTGCTTTCGCATGCACAGTGAAGCATCCTGCCTATATTGTAGCAGACTTCGAGGCCTTTCTTCAACCTCTGTCTAACTGCGAGCCCAACCCCGAAACATCCTCTACCATTCCTTTCCAAATCCACGAGGCCTCGAGTTACTCCTATGTTGTGGTGTGGCGAGACCAACATATTGCCTCCGAGCCCTATGTGTATCGCGGTCCCGACCCGGCCAAACACTTCCTGGAGAGAATGCAACAGGAAGCCATCAAGATAGGGAAGGTGCTGTTGGCCCCCAAGCCCATGCTGCCTCTGTCTCCCAAAAACAAGCATCAGCACGAAATGGCTCTAAATTGTCCTGTTTGCAACTCGGTCTTCACTGACGATAACAAAAAGGTCCACCACCATGACCATTATGGGACCGGAAGCTATATTGGCCCTTGGTGCAACAGATGTAACTTGAGAGCCAGGGACCCGCGCTTCATACCGGTCTTTTTTCACAATGGCTCGGGATATGATTTCCATCACTTGGTCACACATCTAGGGTACGACAATGCGAGAATCAATGTCCTGGCACAGAACGAGGAGCGTTATATTAGCATCAGCAAGTGGGTGCCGATCCCCAACTCAAGCAGCAGCATCGAGCTTCGGTTCCTCGACTCTCTGAGGTTCCTCCAGGCAAGCCTCGATGCTCTTGCTGGGAAGCTCAGAGACGACCAACTAGCCATTACTACATCAAGTTTCCCGAACTTAGATGTCGCACTCATCAGGCGTAAAGGGGTCTACCCCTACGAATACGTCACAGACCCTTCCAAGTTCGAAGAAGAGTTGCTGCCTCCCCAGGATAAGTTCTACAGCCAGCTGAGAGGTTCAGGTATTACCGACGAGGAGTACAAGCATGCTCAGTCTATGTGGGTCGAGTTGGGTTGCCGAACTTTCGGTGATTACCACGATGCATACCTGAAGCTTGATGTGACGCTTCTTGCCGATGTGTTCCAGGCGTTTCGGGCGACTGCGATAAATATTTACAACCTGGACCCTGTATATTTTTACAGCCTTCCTGGACTGGCATGGTCGGCCATGCTCCTGCTGACTAAAGTTAAACTTTCACTTATCTCCGATAATGATATCATGCTTTTCATCGAGAGAGCTATCCGGGGCGGCATGGTCCAAGTGTCGCAACGCTTCGCACACGCCAACAATCACCACATGGCCACTGGTTACGACCCCTCCCAACCATCAAGCTACATCATGTACACTGACGTGAATAATCTTTACGGGCACTCCATGATGCAGCCACTCCCAACAGGACAGTTTGAGTGGGCTGATCCTTTATACCACGACATCGAAAGCTTCGACGATTCAGAACATGGGTTCTTCGCCGAGGTGGACCTTGACTTCCCCGAGAAGCTGCAGGATACATTCTGTGACCTCTCGCCTGCTCCGGAATTGAAGTGTCCACCTGGCTCGGATCAACCGAAGCTAGTCATGGACTTGGAGCCCAAAAAGCATTATGTGCTACACTACCGGAACCTCCAGTGGTTAATGCAGCAAGGGGTCTCGGTCAAAGCAGTTTACCACGTGCTCTTGTTCAGGCAGTCTCCATGGTTGAAGCCGTACATCGAACTGAACACCAAACATCGCACTGATGCCACTTCGGAACTTGATCGCGATTTTTTCAAATTAATGAACAATGCGGTATTTGGGAAGACCATGGAGAATGTGCGAAATCGCGTTGATGTGAGGTTGGTGACGAAGAAAACACAGTGTCGTCGACTTGTTGCAAGCCCGCTGTTCAGGTCTCGAACAATTTACAACGAACAGATGTCTCTGATTCACATGAACCGGGGCAAGGTGCTACTCAACAAGCCCATCTATGTGGGAGCTGCAGTTTTGGATCTGAGCAAGTTGTGCATGTTCGAGACATATTACGGCATACTACGTGCACACTACAACCACAATATCTCGCTCCTCTACACAGACACAGACAGCTTGGTGTACCATGTTCGCACGGCCGATGCGTATGGTGATATAGCCAAAGTTCCAGCTCTTGTCAAGCTCTTCGACACATCGGGCTATCCCCAGCTAAACCGGTATGGAATTCTGCCCCGGAACAAAAAAATACCCGGCAAACTCAAGGACGAGAAAGACGGGGATGTGATTGTGGAGTTTGCTGGACTTCGTGCCAAAGCCTATGCGATCCGGGCTGAGGGTTCTGTAACAAAAAAGGCAAAGGGTGTAAGCAGGCAAGTGGTTCGGGAGCACCTCAAGTTTGAAGATTACCTCGAGTGCCTCAGAACAAAATCGCCCATTCTACAAAAAGAGCATCGTATCCAAAGCGTCGATCATGTGCTTACAACTAATATTGTCAGGAAAGTTGCTCTGGATGCACACGACGACAAAAGGTGTATTCTTGAATGTGGGGTCCATACACTTCCGTGGGGCCACTATCGCCTCCAAACTAGTAAGGCCTGCCCAGAGTGTAACAAAAAGTAATAGGCAATGCGAAAAAAACAATTTTAATTTACTTCCACTTCCTCGATTACATGCATGCATGGCACAGCAAAATTAAACTTCTGGAAACTGCTAATTGCAATTTGTACTTATATATATAAAATTCCACATTTCTTATTGTGTGCTATTTTTTTTATTTATTTAAAACTGTTCAGTCACTCTTTCATTCTTGACGTCATACACAAATGTTTTCTCTGCAATAAGAATGACACTGCACAGAGTATCTGCAGGCAAGGCATCGTGGAACTCGCATACAATCTTGATGTTGGTACGATCGTTGACCACCACTTGCTTCCTCTTAGATGTGTTGATGACGGTCATGGGTCTCCGTGCTTTGAATTCGCTGGGCGCGTAGTACACGTCCACGCTTCCTTCGGTCACGCGTTTGTAAGCCGTGTAAGCTTCGTAAAGTTTGAGGTAATCGTCTTTGGTCATGTCGAGGTTGTAATTCTCGCGCGGGAACACTTCGTTCCTACCGTTCTTCAGATAAACGTTCTTGATCTTGCAGTCGTCGAACTTGCTGGAATCTTTTTCCTGATCGTTATCGCGTCCGGTCTGAAAAAGCACTACGACGAAATCTGGCATGTCGAACTGTATGTTGTTGAACTGTGTCGTCACGTCGAATTCCATGTGACTTCCCGACGCCATCTTCTGCACGCACTGGTAACCGTGAAAGTGAATCGGCACCTGCGGACTTTTCAAGATCTCCGTTTTGTATTTGAGGGCGTAGTTCGTTTCGTATTCCACCACCGGCATTCTCAATTCCATGCTCCGGATGACACATTTCGCTGCTTCGGGTAAAGTGTTGGCTATCGGCGTGGTGCCGTCCGGACCCAAAGTAGCGTATCGCATCAGTGCGTCGTTGTCGTTGGCCGCTCTTCGAAACGTAACGCGCAGTCCTCCCTTCCACATGATCTCCTTGTAGTCCGAGAAGAAACCAGGCAGCAGACGCATGGGAAAGAGCACCGTGTGACTTTTCGTCGATATTTTGGTCCCGGCTTCGAATCCCCCGGCCTGGTAGTACGCTGCGTCCGTTTTGGATAATTTCAACGTTCCCACCGCCGTCGACGTGATGCCTGGATAGTCTATTCTGTCGATGACGGTGTTGTGTTTCCTCACCTCGTTTCATCGCCTCGTCCAGTTCGTCCAACCTCTCGTTCAATTTCTCCCCTGCAGCCGAAAGCAGAATGTTGAGATCACCGCACCTCAGGCCTCTGATCTCCCGAAGATGGTCCTTGAGAACCATTTCACAAGGGATGTGAAATTCCGGTGTTGTTCTTGCTATGATCACAAGTTTATTAACATCTCCGTTAACTACCTTTTTGAATATTTTAGATAGTAGTTCGTGCGGCAAATCAGTTATGCGAGACATGTTGTTATTATTATTATTTTTTACTCTATGTTATTTATATACCCCAGCCCAATTTTTGTTTCGTGTTCATGGCGATGGTGGTGCCTAGTGCGGCGACCCGTTCACCCAGCGATGCGTCTCTGCTCACGAACCTTTCGAAAGCTGCATGTTCCAATTTTTTGTCTGCTTCGTGACGTGCGTCCAGATCCGTCTGCGTGGTGTTGTAGGCGATGTCGTGATCTTTGCATGCTGCGTCCAACGGATTCACACCCTTGTCTCCTCTCTCCAATCTTTTCTCGAGTTTGGTACCCGGTCCGCAGTACTGGTAGCCAGGTAGATGCATCTCGAAAGGTAACTTGTTGATGATGTCGTTCACGAGTCCTTTTCCTTCGGCCACGTTCCAAAATTTCGGAGGCAGCGTGTTGATGATTTTGATCAGGTAACCTATGCCCTTGTCGTCGTTCACGATGAAGTTGGAAAGTTTCGTGCTGATCATGTCCACGATGCCAACCTTCTCGTTGTAGAAATTACGGTTGCCTGCATTCTCTTCGCCGGCTATCACCAACAATCGGTCCACGAGTTTCCTAACGTCGTCCACCCAAACGAATTCTTTGGGTAACGTGTTGTAGCGTTTGACGCCGCTGCCTGTTTTGACCTGGTTCCAAATCGGTTTGATGAGATTCCTGTACTTCTCGCCGCTGCTCGATTTCACCCTATTCTGCGAGGCGTCGTTGTTCTGGTACAAGGCATCCGTCATGATCAGAATTTCCTTGTAACTCTGGTAATCTTCGTCGGTGTAATCTTTCGGCTGCTTTTTGGCGACGAGTTCCCACAGTCCCACCGTACCCGGATACCTGGTCCAACTATCCTTGTCGCCTAAATTGACTTTAATGTCGTTGCCTTCGAAGGTCACCTTCGATTTCCCAATCTTCCACACCACACCGCCGCCTTCGCTGGTTTCCATGCTGGGATACAATCCGAACACTTCATCCTTGTCGAATTTCCCCGTGCTCAGGTAGTCTCGTGCGAAAGGTCCCAACTCAATCTTATCCGAAGACGACGTGCTACCAATGGCTCGACGTCGTGCAGGTGCATCCTTCAGTTCGAACGGTGTCGAAGGAATGCTCGAAATGGGCGTGGGTACGGCGTAACTTTTAGCTGCGAGCGGTACGAGTTCATTAATCAAATTTTTATTTTGTTCCGTGACACTTTTAATTTCTTTACCTAGACTGCTGATGGCATCGATCACGGGTTGATCCTGACGTTTCTTCTCTTCGTAGAATCCGCGATTCTCGGATTTCCAACCTTTGAAGCGTTTCGCGAGGTAATCGCGAAGCTTGAGATTTTCGTCTTCGATTTTCCGTTTCGTCATGACGTTATTTATATACGTCGTTTCTCACAACGTTGCAACGTTTAGAAAGTCGTTGATTTTGTTTCTGTATTTTCCGTCGTTGGGTTTCCTCGTCATGTCGATCGTCGCGAATCCGAAATCGTCACCGTTCCAGCAAGTAGAGCAGCAGCGTTCCGAAAATTGATTGTAGTTCATGTCTCCGCCTACGTAGTCATCGTACGCGTGCTTGAGTTTGGTGTGATCTTGACGAAACAAACATATGAAATTAGCGTTGTCGCGTACTAACTGTTTTGGAATTTTGGAAAACGTTTGAGCTAGGTAGAAACAATCCATTCCTTTGTGACGACCTTGCGTGAAAAAGTTGCGAATTTCATTTTGATTTTCCAGGATGGCGTCGTCGAACACAACAACTGAATTTTCACGACAATCGTCGAGTGGTTTTATTTCCGAAGCGAACGTTGCAATGTCCAGACCATCGTACAGTTTCATCAGTTGCTGGTATTTGGATTGCTCCAAACTTTTCGAGAACACGTACAGGTGCCTGTTCTTCCAATCTAGCCAATTCGGTGCGAGGAGAAAATTGTCCACGAGCAGTGTCGTTTTCCCACACCCCGAAGGACCTACGATCAGACAGCGGATGCTGTCGGGAAGCAACTCGCCGTTCTTTTTCTTCGTTTGACTTTCCGGATCCGGTAGACGCTTCACCACGTTCCACGTACTTACAAGATCACTTCGTCCGCGTCGATCCAACTCTTTTCCGGAAGTCCCAGCCATTTGACAAACAGTTTGTCACCTTTCCTACGCAGTACTTTCTCGATGAGGTACGTGTCGGGGTGTTTCGTTTTAGAGAGTTCCTCTTCGTAAAATCTTCCTTTCAAAATCTCGCCGCTACTATCTTTTATTATATACGTGTGTCGGTTTCCGGGTAGAACTCGAACCACCGTAAAAAGTTCCGTGCTCCAATTTTTTGTGAATCCCTTCTCGAAGGTGCGTTTGAATTTGCTGATCCTCACCTGGTCTCCAATTTTGTATTTAGCTTTTTTGTCGTGGGTGTGTACTTTGGACAGTAAACTGTAGAAATTAAACGCTGCTCGTCAGACTTGGTAACGTCGGCTAGCTTCATGCCTATTGTTCTGTGTACCGTATCATTATAGGTGTCGACGAGTTCCGGTAGGATGTCGACCCATTTGTAATTTCCCCGAAGCGTGAATCGTTTCCACATGTGTGTTTTCAAGGTTCGATTGAATCTTTCCACGATGCTGGCTTTGATGTGACTGAAGCTCGAATAATATCGAATCTTGTGTTTTTGAATAAACTTTTGGAATACGGAGTTGTAAAATTCTTTACCGTTATCCGTTTGCAAAAACCGAGGTCGTCTGCCGCCGCTTTCGCGAAAAATTGTCTTGAATGCTTCCGTGACGCACGTTCCCGTTTTCGCCTTCAAAGGTAGAGCCCATGCGAATTTCGAAAACGTGTCTATGACGGTGAGAAGGTACTTGTTGCCCTTGTTCAATTTATGCACGTTTTTCAAATTGCCGCTACTCATCTCCACGAGGTCACTTTGCCAGAGGTCGTCGATGCCCTTGGTTACCACAGCCAAACGTTCGTAGTTACGGCGTGCAGGTTTATGCAATTCTTCGACGATGGCTTGCCTAGACATTTTTTCTTAGAGATTACGTTTCAAGAGAAGCACAAGCGTGATGGGATTCAAAGAGGGTGGCACTTCGCTCGTGTTTTGAATGATCAGCTTATCGCCGGCACTCACGTCGAAAACGGTAAGATCTTCGTCTTCGTGTATTTCATATATGTTGCGCGTTTCGTTCCAACGTGCCAGAGGAATGTTTCCTGCTTTCTGGACACCACGATTCGATATCAAAGTCATGGTAGGAACGCTAGCTTTTCTACCGTGAGACCAGTACGAAAATTCGTTTATCTGAATCGTGCCGTCGAGGAGAAACTTGTAGTACGGATGATAAGGATGCAACATGTACAGTTTGTTACCTTCGACGAACGTGGAGATTCTCTGTTGATTGGGTACGCTGTTGATTTCGATGGCTTGCAGAAAATGCAGTTTAGCGAATTTAGTGTCGACGCCGAGCAGATTACTGTGAACTTGTCCGAGTTTATTTTCGATGGGCAGCAAATGCTCGACTATGGTATCCGTTACGGCAGAAAACGACGGTTTGATTTTCACTTCCACGTTCAACTGCTTGTAGTTTTCGTTGAGTTCTTGCAACTTGGCACCGAAAGAAGCCAGCGTCGATTCCTGCGTGGATTCCAGCACTCCATCTTGATCTCTAATATTGACGACAATATTCTGAAGGTTCTCGACTTGATTCAATTTCGAGCTCTTCTCAGTAAGATAGTTCACGATGCTTCGCATCTCTGTAAACTGCGTGTGAAGGTCGGCGACGCTCTGCGAAGTGGGCAGCGTCGACACCAGCGAACTAATTTCGTCTCGAATCTGTTCCACGTTCGCCGTTTCCGTTTCTAGTCGTTTCAGCATTCGAGATATGTTTCTTTTCAAAGCGTGCAATTCTTTGGAGGTGGGGAGATTGGCCACTTTACTCTCGAGATCGCTCAATGAACTTTTGATGTCGCTCGATTCGGATAGTGCCGTCACCGCCGTTTTCAATTTTTCCAAATCTTCGCTCGAAGGCACGCTCGTCCGTAACGATTCCAAGTCACCCTGTATGTTGTCCAGTACGTGATGAAAATGAGCAAGATTGGATTCGACGTTTAAATTTTCTAAATATTCGATCTTCTGCTGAACCGTGCTCAACGTGTCTTGAATGCTCGTCAGCGCGCTCGCTTCAGCGTGAATATTTTTAATTTCTTCGTTGATCAACTCCAAGGACGCCTGAAGCGTGGCGATGGTGGTTTGAATGTGTTCGAAATCTTGATAGGCCTCCAATTGAATTTTTATGTTCGCGACGCTTTTACCGATGACCTGCAGTTCGTCCGACGATGGTAGGTTCGTCATGGTATCTTCCAAAGTCTGCAACTTGGATTTAATTTCTTCCAACGTGCCGGTGAATTCTTCTTGTAATTTGGAAACGACGACGTGCAAGCGTTCTGCGTCTATATCGTTCACCACAGTTTGAAGTTCGGAGAAATTCTTTTCGATTGCGGAAGTTCGTTCTTCGATTTCGAGTTTCAATTTTTCCAAATCTTCATTTTTCGATTGAAATTGCTGTAATTTGGCCAAATCATTTTGAAGCGAATCCACGCTCAACTGTATATTTTGAACGCTGTCGTAAGAAGGTACGTCGACATAATTTTTTATCAGCGTTTTCAGTTCGGAATCGATTTTCAGAATGGGGTCGAGACATTGCGTTTGGAGCGTAGCGATTTCCGACTCTAAACTTTTGTTTAAGGTCTCCTGCAAAGCGATCAAATCGGTCCTCAACTTCTTAACTCGAATGTCCAACATGAGAATCTCTTCTGCGTGGTCCACACGCTTGGTGTTGCCGAAAATGTCGTTAGGCATTTTTGGTTAACGGTTATTTATAATAGGATAGACGATTCGTAATTCTACAAAAAGAGGAATAAGTTTGTCGTAATCTCCGAGGAGTTCCATGTAAAGATAATCTCCTGCGGACACATCGTACGTAATGTTAGAAAGCATCTTGTCGTGCTTAATTCGAAAAATGTTCTTGCCGGTAGAAATTTTGATTTCGCCTGCGTTTTCCGGATTCACGGTGATTTGAAGTTTCCCGTCGATCGGAATTTCGTAGAAATGTAAATTGTTATTAAAAACATAAAACATCTTGCCCACATCGTCATTCAGTTTCGTCCAAATGCTGTTGAGGTGAATGATCAACAGACCGTTGAGTTTAGGTAACACGGAAGGTAAGAGGTTATTGGAATTTGGTGGTGCAGTCTCCATGTTGATCTGTTTGCGGAAGCCAAAAAGATTCATTGTCTTTGTTAGTTATTTAAGAATACGGTTAAAGTTTTTTTTGTAATGACACGCAAAGTTTTTTTTTGTTTGCTTGCGTCACAATACAGGCACGCGCGCGCACGTGTGTGTGTGCGACACATTGTTCCCGAAAGAGGTTTACAAAAGTCACGATATATAAACATTTGGTCCCGCAGTTGGAAAATTACGATAAGTTGCATTCAAAAGTTTCAAAATATCATATAGTAGAATTTTTGTAGAGTGGGTAGGCAACACCGACGAGCCTCAAATAATAATTCAAGGCTCGTCGGTGTTGCCAATTCCTATTTGTAGGTTAGCTTAGCCAGTGAAAGATCATATAGTGGAATTTTCTTCGGATGGGTTGGCAAAACCCAAGCCTCAAAAAAGGAACATCCAATAGAGTTGCCAGATGTAAACAGAGGGCAATAGACCCCCCTCATAAAAGGCTACAGTAAAAACCCACAGTGTCGCCAACACTAGGCCCCCCAACAGTATTGCCAGACATAAAAAATACATGGACCCCTCAGGTCCTTTGATGAAAATTTACAGTGAAAAAAAACCCAGTAGGTTAACAACACTGTCAATCTACGGTAGTGTTGCCAGATGTAAACAGAGGGCAATAAACCCCCCCTCATAAAAGGCTACAGTAAACCCACAGTGTTGCCAACTCTGCCCTCAAAATATACATCATAAAAAGCTACAACGAGCGCCACAACCTTGGTGATTTTTTCGGGTAAGGAGTTGACAACACTGCGCCATCAAGTAGAGATCATGCCTTACGAGAGAAATCTATTAAGGCGATCGAGCGCCTTACGAGAGAAATCCATTAAGGCGATCGAGCGCCAAATGTTGTTTCGAGCGCCAAATGTTGTTTCAGTACCGGGCCACTAGGTCTACTCCCATAGTTAAAACAATGCCAAGCTCCCATATGATTTTATTGTTTATAGTGTGTTTTTTCTGTCAAAATCCCAGGAATCTTGAATTGATATACTGGGTCTTAGAACCTAGTGGAGTGTGGTGCATGGTTTTTATTGCCTTTGTAATCGGGAGGCTCGGGTTTGAATCTTGGTAAAATGTGAAGCCTCTTCTGATTGTAAAGTGTTAATATTGTTGTCTTGTAAACAAGGGGCTCGGGTTTGAGTCCTGATAAAATTTATAAGATTGAAATACATGTTGCAAAATAATATCTCCATACGTGAGATTTTGAGAATAATTATTCCTAGTTGATATACAACTCCCAGATCTGAAACCTGGTAAAAAGTGTTGTTCAACAGAGCAAAATTATTCTCTATTGGGAACCACCCGCTCAGCCATACAATAGGGGAAAAGCGGGCAAACATAATTAATTGCTTGCATGTTTTGCCGGCACGCAAGAGATATAATCTACACAGCTAGAAGGGAACATTAATGATTTTTCTGTGCGATTCACTGAAGAGGCCATTAATCTTTCTGTGCGACATGTAAAAGTGTAACAAAGATTATTGAGATAAAAATACATATCTTCTGGCATAGTGGCAATGAACTGTTTTTCATGCTGAAAGCAATTCTATTCTGATAATATGAGCCTAGGCAAAGACTTAGAAAATATTATGGCAGTTCAAAATCCAATTTTGTCTGTATTAAGGTCTCAGAACCCAGTAAAATGTGGGCATATTCCATATTGAGAAGTGTTAATATTGTTGCATTGTAATCAGGGGCTTTGGGTTCGAGTCCTGATATAAGATTGAAATATATACAACTGCCCACACATAAGATATTCACTGCTAGCTGATAATACAGTTGAGGTTTGTGTGTTGTATAACAGCATAATAGAAGCAAATATCTTCTAGAATTGCTCTGTGACCCTCTCATTTCTTACATCATAAACATATGATTTTTCCCCTATGAGAATAACACTACATATGGTGTCATCAGGTAATGCCTCATGGAATTCACAGATAATTTTAATATTTGTCCTGTCATTCACCACAACTTGTTTTCTTTTTGAGGTGTTGATTACAAACATGGGTCTCTGTGTTTTGAATTCATCTGGTGTGTAATACATGTCAGTATTGCCAGTAGTGACCCTTTTGAATGCCGTAAATGCCTCATATAATTTGAGGAAATCATTCTTGGACATGTCTAAATTATAATTTTCTCTAGGGAATACCTCATTTCTGCCATTTTTAAGATATATGTTCTTGATGTTGCAGTTATCAAATCTACTTGAATTTTTTTCCTGATTGTTGTGTCTTCCATTCTGAAACAATACCACCACAAAATCCGGCATGTCATATTGTATACTGGAGAATGAATTTGTAGCATCAAACTCATAATAAGTACCAGATGCGGGCTTCTGTACACATTGATATGTATAAAATTGTAGAGGAACCTGTGGATTTTTTATTATATCAGCTTTGTATTTAAGAGCATAACTGGCCTCATATTCAACAACAGGGATTCTTAGCTCCATAGTCTGAATAATGCATTTGCCTGCATCTGGTAAGGTATTAGGCAGAGCTTCTCCTGTAGGGTTTAATGTGCTGTACCTCATCAAAGCATTATTATCATTGGCAGCTCTTCTAAATGTGATTCTTAAACCACCCTTCCACATAATATCTTTGTAATCTGAGAAGAATCCTGGCAACAGGCGCATGGGGAACAGCACTGTGTGATTTTTAGATAATATTTTATCACCAGCCTCAAATCCACCTATTTTGTAGTAAGAAGCCTCGGTTTTGGATAATTTTAGTGTGGCCAAAGCTGTGGAGGTAATGCCGGGATAATCCACTCTGTTTATAACAACACCATGCTTTCTGATCTCAATTTCAGAGAACAGATGCGGCACAAAATTATCCACCAATCTTATATTTGAATTTGCCGGATAATCTGTTCCATCGAGCTTTACAACATCAAATTTGATGTATAGATCTGCTCTGTGAGGGTGTATAAATCCATCCCCTACATCAAGATCAACCTCAATCTCTGTGTTGGGTTGATTTAAATTTGCAAATGTCCTCCTGTTTGGAGGGAATGATTGTAGCTCATAACTCTCAATATTTTCCATTGTATGTATTTTTATTTAAATATTAATCTCTATGATTGCAGTTGTTGTGGCTCCAGCAAAATCAACTAATTCTTCTTTTTCATTAGTGACCATCAATTCAATATAATCTATTCTATTATGGCACACAGGAAAATATAATGTTGGGGATGGATTGTAGATGATTGGCTCCATGAATTCGGAATTAGGTTTGAATGTTGCAATGATGCCAGTTTGTTTGTGAGTGCCTATGCCATTTGATTTGGTGATCATACCCTCGGCCACATTACAGTGAATATTCAGAGTCTCTATGGCTAAGAATTTAGGTATATTAATAGCAGTGTGTTTGATGGCTGGTTCAAGTTTTGTGTTGTTCTCAAATCCTAACAGCTCTCCTATAGTACCCAGATCCACTGTTTCTGTAGCAGATACAATCTCTACTCTGTGAGTGACAGAATTTTGACTTAACACTACACCTCTGGGTAATTGAGCATTTAGAGTGGATAGATTATACTGCCCTGGAGTGATGACAATTTTTTGATCCCCTACTGCAATTGTGTTGTTGTGGTGTGTAATATTAGGGATTAAGTACATGCCATAAAATGCTCTGAGAGCTATTGTTTTGGGATATACTATGTCATCATGTAATTTGAGTTTCAATATTGAATTTTGGCTGGTGAGATGGAATACCCCCATGATGTTTTAAATACCACAAGGCTTTTTGAAAATTTTCAATTGATGGTTTATTTATTTGAGACATATATCTAAGAACTGATAAACACAAATGTCCGCAATTAACATCTTTGAAGTTTTGAACACGGGCATTATTGTAATAAAGATTATCTGATTTTAGATATTTTACTAAATTTTCAGGTGGAACACCTCCAAATGAATCAAACACAAATGCCTCATTTTTTAAATATTTAAGATAACAGATCCAGTGAGTGCCCTGATTTTTGTACTTATCCAAATTAACAATGCCACACTCTTTGTTGAGTGGTTGTTCTGGTAAAGAATCAGACATGTACACACCCCTAAAATGTTTGATGCCCAGTGGCTTGATTAAAGCTTCAATATCTTGGTTTGTAAGCGGCTCTTGTTTTTTTTAAACTTACTCATGGCTCTCTTAACACCTTTGCCTTTTTTCTCCATGGCCAGGTTATGGCGCCTCTGCTCATCTAATTCTGCCCTATTTTTCTTGGCATCTATTACTGTTTTTGCTATGGCAGCTGATCCCCCAGCCAAGCTCCCAACAGCCCCAAGTGCTGCTAAGATGGCAGGGATAGTAAATATGAAACCCCCCACATGTGATTTTTTTCTTGATTGCTGTAATTTTTTTAATTGGGGGGTACTAAGCAACAATTTCATACCATGTCCCTTTGCAATACAAGAATTTTTTTTCTTGCGCTGCTTTTTGGTCAAAAGGCTATCAATAGGCCCAAGAGATTTGAGACCTGCATAAGGTATTTGATACATAGCACCCTTGGCCTTCATTGTAGGTTTATTATATACATATTCACAACCCCCACCCCAGTTTTTGTTTGGTGCTCATAGCTATGGTGGTTCCCAATGCTGCTATTTTTTCACTTAAAGAAGCATCTTTGCTTACAAATCTACCAAATGCAGCCTCTTCTAATTTCCTGTCTGCAACATGTCTCTTGTCAAGATCAGAATGTGTGTTGTATGCTATGTCATGGTCTCTACAAGCAGCATCTAGGGGATTTACACCAGGATCCCCTCTGTTTAATCTATGATCCAATTTTGTGCCTGGACCACAATACTGATAGCCTGGATTATGTAGTTCAAATGGCAGCTTGTTTATAATGTCATTAACCAGGCCCCGACCCTCAGAAATATTCCAAAATTTAGGTGGTAGAGTATTAATAATTTTTATAAGATATCCAATCCCCTTAGTGTCATTCACTATAAAATTAGACAATTTTGTGCTTATCATGTCCATAATTCCAACCTTTTCATTGTAAAAATTGTGGTTCCCAGCATTTTCCTCCCCAGCTATCACTAATAACCTATCTACAAGTTTCCTGACATCATCAACCCAGACAAATTCTTTGGGCAGGGTGTTGTATTGTTTGATTCCACTGCCAGTCTTAATTTGTGACCATATGGGCTTGATTAAATTATTGTATTTTGCCCCACTGCTAGACTTGACTCTTTTTTGTGTGGGATCATTGTTCTGGTATAGAGCATCTGATTTTATTAATATTTCTTTGTAATAATCATAATCTTGATCTGTATAGCTGCCAGGCCTTTTCCTAGTCATCAGTTCCCACAATCCAGGTGTTCCGGGGTACTTAACAAAAGCACCTTTTTCTCCGAGACGAGATTCTGAATAAACAATCAGATCATCTCCCATAAATGTTACTCTGAAATTGCCAATTCTATGTATGATGCTACCATCAAGCTCTGTGTCAGCATATAAGCCAAACACCTCATCTTTATTGTCTTTAGGTGTGGTTAAATATTTTTGTGCAAGAAGACCCAATTCAATAGGATCCTGAGTAGCTTCAATTCTTCTAGGAGCAATAGGACTAGGTGTATGAATACTGGAAAGTGGGGTGAATGGATAATCTAATATGTTTCTTGCAGCTACAGGTACAAGCTCTGTGATCAAATTTTGATTTTGCTCTGTAACAGTTTTGATATTCTTACCTAATTCACCAATAGCATCAATTATGGGCTGTTCTGTTTGTTTGTGTTTTTCATAAATTCCTCGGTTCTCTGATTTCCATCCCTTAAATCTTTTTACAAGATAATCTCTTAACTTAAGATCATCAATGATTGGCCTTTTCATGTTTATTTATTTATATTTCAATGTCTAGAAAATTGTTGATTTTATTTCTGTATTTGCCACTATTGGGTGTTCTTGTCATATCAATAGTGACAAACCCATAACTGTCCTGGTTCCAGCACCTACTGCAAAACTTGGAAAAATCATTGTAGCTCAAGTCCCCACCTACATATTCATCATGTATGTGTTTGAGGTTGGTATGATCCTGATGAAACACACATATAAAATTACTGTTGTCTCGGATCAGTTGCTTGGGTATTTTTGAAAAAGTCTGTGCCAGGTAGAAACAATCAATGTTTTTGTGCCGGCCCTGTGTAAAGAAATTTCTAACCTTGTTTTGATTATCAGTATAATGTCATCAAACACAACAACAGAATTATCGAGACATTCATGAAGTGGTTTAACATCTGGTTCAAAAGTGGCTATATCCAATCCATCATATAGCTTCATCAGCTGCTGATATTTTAATTGTTCCAAGCTCTTAGAAAAGACATACAAGTGCCTGTTTTTCCAGTCTAACCAGTTGGGGGCCAATAAAAAATTATCAACCATTAGTGTAGTTTTACCACAAGCAGATGGCCCAACAATAAGACACCTAATATTATCAGGCAGCAAGTTACCATTTCTCTTATTCTGCTGTTCAGGTTCTGGCAGCCTTTTTATAACATCCCAGGTGCTCATATTATCACTTTGTTTGCATCGATCCAGCTGTGTTCTGGGAGTCCTAGCCATTTGACAAGTAACTTGTTACCTTTTCTGCGGATGATTTTTTCTATGAGATATGTGTCAGGCTGTTTAGTTTTGCTGAGCTCTTCTTCATAGAATCTGCCTTTGAGAATTTCTCCTCGGTGATCCTTTATTATATATGTGTTAAGGGTCCCGGGTTTAACTTGAACCACTGTAAATAATTCAGTGCTCCAGTTTCTTGTAAAGCCTCTTTTGAATAAGTGCTTATATTTGCTGATTCTTACTTGATCACCCACCTTGTATTTGGCCTTTCTTGTTGTTGGCTGGTATCTAGGATAATAAACAGTCCTGATTAATTTTTGCTCATCAGATGAAGTTACTTCAGAGGGTTTCATGTTGATTGTGGAATGGACCGAGTTGTTATATTTATGTAGAAGTTCTGGAAGAATGTTAAGCCATTTATAATTACCTTGAAGTGTAAATTGTTTATACATAAGATTTTTTAGGGTTTTGTTGAATCTCTCTACAATTGAGGCTTTGAGATCACTGTAACTCGAATAATGTTTTATTGCCTGGCTTTTAATAAATTGTTGAAACACTGAATTATAAAATTCTTTGCCATTATCTGTTTGCAAATAGCGCGGTGCTCTTCCACTCTGATTGATGATTGTTCTGATGGCTTCTGTAACACATGTTCCAGTCTTGGATTTGAGTGGCACAGCCCAGGCAAATTTTGAAAATGTATCTATTACAGTGAGTAGATACTTGTAGCCCTTGTTGATTTTGCCTAAGTTTTTCAACTGTCCACTTGCTATTTCAATCAAGTCGCTCTGCCATAAATCATCTATGCCCTTTGTGACTACTGGGAGTCTCTTAAAATTATGTCTGGCCTGTCTGTGTAGTTCATCAACAATAATTTTTCTAGACATAATATGTAAACAAGAATATTGCAACTATGGGGTGTTCAGCAGCTGATACTGCAGGATTTTCTAAATACAGTTTGTCTCCTATTTGTATTTTAAATTCCAGAGAGCCATCATCTTCAACATATGCTGTTTCTAATGTATTGGGATCTGTAAAATCCTCCAATTCTACACTGGTGATTTTCATTTTGTTATCAGCATTTGTTATTGATAAGGTGGGGTAGTGGTGTGCCTGTGGTTGATGCCAATATTTGATCTTGATTGGTCTCAGTGTGCCCCCAACAAAAAACTGGTAATAAAATTGTGCAGGGGATAGCATATATATTTTGCCACCTGGTGTAAATGGTGAATCATATTCTTTGTTGGGGATGCTGTACAATTCAAGAATTACTGTATGTTTTGGATTCTCGATTATGCCTGTTATTTCTTTTTCTGCTGTAAGCAATCTGCTTGTTACAGATTCAAGATGCTCATTGATGGTCCTAACAACATCATCATGGCCTGGCTTAATTTTTATGTCCACAATAAGTTTCTTGTATTGTTGCACAATCTCTTGAAGCTGGGTGGCAAAAACAGACAGAGCATTTGCTTGATTGGATTCCATGGTCCCTAGCTGTTGCTTGATATTGGCTACAATTTGTTGCAAATTTTCAATAACTGCCAATTTTGAATTTTGAGCAGTAAGATCATGGACCTGTGTTCTGATATCCTCAAACAGGGCATGCAGTTCATTAATATGTTGATTGGTTGGTAGAGTGGCCACTGTCTGAGTGAGATGTTTGATCTCTGCTTGGATATTCTTGATATCTTCTGATTTCAATATCCTATTCACTGCCCTCTTAATATTTTTAAGTTCCTGTGATGTAGGAAGATTTGATACTGTATTTTGCAAAGATTCAAGTGCCAATTTTACATTGTTTAATTCAGAAGCATCAGCCACATTTTGCATAGCATTTTGGAGCAGGGCTATATCTGCCTGAGTGGGTGTGGATTGTTGTAAAATTTCAAGTTTTGTTTGAATATCATCAATCAAATGATGAAAATGAGATAGTTCAGATTCAGTGTTGAGGTTTTCAAGCTTTGTGATTTGGTGCTGGACACTGACAAGTGTGTCTACAATACCAGGCAGGCGAGATTCTTGTATATTTGTCAAATCACTTTGCACTGCTGCTATTGTACCTTCAAGATGGGTTATGGTACTTTGAATTTTTCCAAAATCTTCATATGTTTCAAGTTGCAGCTTAATATTTGCTACACTCCGAGTTATTGCACTCAAAGCATCAGAAGATGGCAAATTGTTCATAAAATTTTCAAGTGTCTCAATTTTTTCTTTAACCTCGGCTATGGCATTGTGCAGAGGGTCCAGATTAGGTATTTGGAGTGATCGAATCTGTTCTTTTAGAGTGGAAATCACTAGATCAAAATCTTCTTGTGATTTTATGCTTTTGACAATTGTTTGGAGCTGTGCCTGGACATTATTTATCTGCTCTTCCAATTGCTGTTTCAATTGCTCAGAGTTGGTGGCCTGGGTCTTAAATTTGGCTTGAAGAGCTGCTACAGCTTCTTCTAAACTTTGAAAATTATCTAATGTTGCCAGATCAGTATATTTTTGAAGCAACAATTTGAGTTCAGAATCAATTTTAAGAAGAGGGTCCATGCATTGTGATTGTAAATTTGTAATTTCTAATTGAAGACTGGCATTGAGTGTGGTTTGTAAAGCTTGTAAATCACTTCTTAATTTCTTGACTCTGACATCAAGCATCAGAATCTCATCACTGTGATCTTCATGCCTTGTATGGCCAAATATATCATTAGGCATTTTGATTTAGTGGTTATTTATTATAGAGTATCTGATTCTTAATTCTATAAAAAAGGGTATAAGCTTGTCATATGACCCAGGGACCTCAATATATAAGCAGTCACCAGCAGAAACAATATAAACAGTGCCAGAAACCATGTTTGAGTGCTTAATTCTATAAATATTTCTCCCTACTGAAATTTTAACATCACCCTCAGGGGTTGTAATAAATTGTAATTGCCCACCTACAGGTAATTGGTAATGATTTAAATTATTGTTAAATATGTACAATATTTTACCTGTTTCATCATCATTATCTGTAAATATGCTGTTCAGATGAATAATTAACAAGCCACTTAGTTTAGATATTATATCAGAAGAGGGTTGTGGTGTTGGCAGCTCCATAATAGCCTGTTTTTTGAACCCAAATAAGTTCATAGGCATGTTTATTTATTTCAAATCATGCTCTGTGTTTGGGCATTGATTTCCATTTTTCAAATCACAATGACCCCATGGTAAGGTATGTATGCCACATGATAAAATGCATCTCTTATCATCATGTGGGTCCAGGGCCACTTTTCTTACAATATTTGAAGTCAATAAGTGATCCACACTCTGAATTCTGGATTCTGATGTTTTGATTAAATTCTGGGATTTGAGGCAATTTTTATAATCCTCAAATTCAAGCTTTTTTTCAACAGTTACTTTGCCAATACCCTTGGCCTTTTTGGCAGCAACACCACTACATGTTTTAAAACTATACATCTTGGCACTTAACCCAGCAAATTCCACAATAACATCACCAAGTGTCTCATCTTTTAACTTGCCAGGCACCATTTTGTTGTGGGGTTGAATTATTGTATGTTCACTGGTATCAAAATATTTAAACAATTCAGGCTGTGACATATCTTGATAAACATCTTCTGTTTTAATATCAAGAATAAAACTATCCGTGTCCATGTACATCAATTTTATATTATCACCATAAAAAGGTTTCAACACATCATAATACAATGTTAACATATGTAATTTGGCCAATTCCAATATCACAGCCCCTACATAAATAGGTTTATCAAATTTGATCTTTGTTTTTTTCATGTTGAAAAGTGCCATATTTTCATCATAAATTCTTCTGTAATTGAAATTAGGCTTTGCAACCAATTTTTTGCTCAGGCTGGGGTCAGTAATTATTTTAACATCGGTATGTTTTCTGACATTTTCAATAGTTTTGCCATACACAGAATTAACCATCAATTTAAACAAGCCCTTATCAAATTGGCTCTTTGCAGATGTTCGAAGCTCTGTATTTGTATCAATGTATGGTTTCAACCATTCTGAGTGCCTGAACCTCAAAACTTTTCCAATTTTGGTCACTTGAACACCATGTTTCATCAGGAACTGGAGGTTTTTGTAATATATGACATAGCCTTGTTTCGGCTCCAGAGTCATCATGAGCTTCTTCTGTTTAGAGCCAGGTGAGCACTGAACCTCGGGAATTGGGGGCAGATCAGAAAATTTATTGTGCAAATCATCAGGAATTGTCAGATCAACCTCTAAGAATAGGCCATAATTACTGTCATCAAAGTCCTGAAGATCTTCAATATTGAAATCTTCAACCCATTCAAGCCCTGCATATGGCAGTTTTTGCATCATGGCATGACCATAGAGGCTGTTTGCATCTACATACACTATATAATTTGATGGCCGTGCTGGATCATAATTGGGAATATGCTTGTTATTTGCTCTGGCATATCTCTGGGAACATTGCACCATCCCTCCTCTTATACATTTCTCCATAAACAGATACGTATCTTGATCTTGGATCAGATCCAAATGCATTTTGGTGTTGAAAAACATTGCGGGCCATGCTAGGCCCGGGGCACTGAAAAATATATTGGATCCAGTTTATAATTTTGCATAGAAGATTTTCTGAATGCCTGCAATATATCAGCTAAGAGGGTGACATCAAGTTTTAAATATGCCATGTGATAATCACCAAATGTCTGGCATTTTAAATTGTTCCACATCAATTGGGCATGGTGATAATCATCATCAGTGATTCCAGATCCTCTGATTTTGCTGTAAAACTCTTCTTGTGGTGGCAGAGAACACTCATCAAATTTAGAAAAATCTGTAACATAGTCATATGGATATACACCCTTCCGCCTAATTAATTTCAGGTCCTGATTTGGAAACAAGGCACTTGTGATTTTGAATTGATCATCAGATAATTGATTTGCCAGTGTAGCCAGGCTAGCAGATAAAATTCTGTAAGAATCAAGAAATCTTATGTGAATAGGAACACCATTAACTTTAATTATCTTGCTAATAGATATATATTTCTCATCATTTTCTGCTAAAATATTTAAATTCTGCTTGTCAAACCCCTCGTACCTGATCAGATGATGGAAATCATAATTGGATGCTCCATGGCAAAATATGGGGACAAATCTTGGTCTCTTGATCTTAATATTACAGCTATTACACAGGGCCATTTTGTATTTACCATCTGTATGAGAATGGTGATGAACCTTGATATTTATATCTGAAAATTCAGAATCACATACCGGGCATTTTTCTGCATTGTTGAAATCTTCAATCTGTTCCTCTGTTAAAGGCAACATGGGTTTTGATTTTAATAAGATATTAGATGCTATGTCACGGCACTCATTTTCTATTTTATCTGCAAATTTTTTGATGGCATTTGGTCCCATGTATAAGTGTGGCTTACTAGCTACACCATCCCGTATAACTATATAACAAAAACTGGAAGGTTCATGTAGCTGGTATGGTGTAATTGAAGATTCTTCAGGATCTGGATTGCAGAATGCAAGAGGTTTGAGGTTTGATTCAAAATCACAGACAATATATGCTGGGTGTTCCAACAAGGCTTCAAACTTTTTGAATTTTGCTTTTTCACTTGGATTAGGCATCACCATATGAACAGGTTTATGATTTTTACAGTATTTTAAATGCTCAATTAACTTATTTTTTGCAATTTCTGCACTCTCTTCACGAACCCCTTTTACCATTTTTTGACCATAAAATACAGTTAAGCATCTTCTGCACAACTTGAATATTGTATTGGATTTGTCTAGTTGTGTTCTCACTAAAGCTTCAAGATTATGTATCAGAGTGTAATGATATGTGCCATCCCCTTCAATTAAGAGCAAATCAATCGGAACAGCAGATTCATCATCAATTGTACTGATTCTGAGAGGTTCTATCGGGCAATTGCCAGTGGAACAAATAAATACATTAATAGATAATTGTTTGCCATTGATATGCCTGGCCTTTTTTTCAAATTTATCAATATTCTGAACAGACATTGGATATTCTAAACCCTCCATTGCCTCATCAAAATCATGTTCATGTTGTTTGTAATAAGTTATTCTCTCAGGATGCCTTGAAACTGGATACAAAGCAGCTAATATACACCACAAAAAGCATTTCTGGTCGGTATTTTCTATATTAACCACGGCTCTTTTGTTTTTAATATTTGCAGGTAATGGCACATATGTAGATCCTTGTAATGAGCTGAATTCAGAAATATTAACATATAACTTGTGTGATGAACCGCATAGGCTCCATCCTGATTCTTTTGCTGCAAATTCAGAGTGTTTAATATTCAATTGATCTATCAAACTGCTTATTATTGTGTCTGAATTTGTATTTGAATATACAGGTACAGTTTCTGTTATGTGGGGCTGTGTAAATTTTGTGCCATTTGGCTTCTTATATTGTGCAAACAATTTGAGGGACAGCTTATAAGAGCCATTTTGTGCATTTAGAATTGCCTGCACATCAGGATTTATACTGTTCAAAAAATTCTCAATACCACATCTTGGCTCTGATTCAAACCGGTAATCTCTTAATTGGCCTTTAAAACTGCTATGGATGGGTGCATAGCGTGGCTGCTTTGCAGGTCCAGCATTAACAGGTGTTTCATGCTTCCTTTTCAGACCAGATGTAGATGGTTGAGGGGGCAATGTTGATGACGGTGCAGAGCAAGTACCTTTATGTTTATATGTGAAATATTCCATGCTATATTTTCTATGGCATTTGGGGCATATTTTTGTGGGGGTTCTGTATTTGTCCGGGTTACAAATCTTTTGGTGCTTGGCCCAATTGGGGCTGGATATATTTTTATTGCATTGATTACAATATTTTTGACTTGGCATTTTTGTTGTTGTTTATTATATACAATTTCCTGGGTTTCAAATCAAAACTCTATGCTGGATAAAAAATATCAGCTGGGTTCAGCACTGTGCTTTGTATATTTTGTGTGTGTGTGTGTGTGTGTGTATGTGTATGTGTGTTAATATTTTTTGGCTTTGGTATTTATATAAAATTTCTTGGGGTTCAAATCAAAACTCTATGCTTATCTTATAACAGGTTGTAAAGCCAATAGCCTACAAGTGGAAAAAGAGAATAAATATTCATTCACACTGACCTAGCACAAATGCCTGCACGGACATGCATGTCTAGAATGGCAATAACCTTGTTATGTATTGATTTTTGTATAACAGGCTGGGACAGATATAAGCCTGACCCTAAATAAGAGTGGATTACAACAAACAAGCTAGATGTAACAAATATCAGGCAAAATATTGTTCAATATACCAGAAATATGATATTAAAACAAACAGGCTTGTAAGTATGAGAAGCACTGTAACAACACATCTGTTCTTCTCAACCACTCTCACAATAGTGGCTGATGCAATTGTTTGCACGCAAAGCTTCATTACTTGGGAAGCAAAAATCAATACATAACAAGATCATTGCCATTCTAGAGGGGCTCTGCATATAGATAAAAAAATTGAACCTGGCATCCAATTAAACTTAAACCTGAAGTAAATATGTATATGTAGGTATGGGTTTTAGCTTAATTTCAGGTATAGCCAAAAAATATCAATTTTTGACAAGTTTATGGACAAAAATCCGGCTGATGCAATTTTTGTAAGTATAGCCAAATCTGCTTGAGGGGTTCCACACTTGAGCAAAAAACTCATATGGGCATGTTGAGCTTGTTTTAAGTGTAGCCAAATCTGCTTGAGGGGGGTTCATACTTTCTCGGGTTTATAATACAGTCAACCCCACTACTCAGTTGCAGTTTCTCAGAATAGTACTTGACTGCAACGTACCGGGTTCGACGTTGTGACGGGGAACATTATTCAGTTTTACCCATGATGTTAGCTCTTTTCTAGCCGGAGATATGATGTTCTTATACACTCAGGGTTCGGGTATATATATATATAGAATGAAAGTTAGCGTCGACGTAACCAGTTTATTACACTGGGGTGAAATTAGATATCCGCACAAAACAAAGTCACAATATCTCCCTGATAAGATTTCACTGCACTTTTTGTCGTTCTTGAAGTTCCAGGTTCGAATCTCCTCTGCAGACGTCTTGGAGAGGGAGGACAGGGACCATTCAATTTTTCTCCAGTGGGGAATAAAGGACCTTATTTTTTTTTATGGCATTGGGTCGCCTCTGTGCTGACTTGGGGACAATAGGGCATTAATTAAACGACTCAAGGAACATTTAAATCTGCTTTCCTGGTAAAGAGTAATATCAACATAGCAACGGAAATTTACTATAAGCTTACAAAGGATAATGCTTAGTTAAACTTTATTTACTTTAATTAATTACTTGAATAATGCTAAGCTGTAGGCAGTAATAAAACACTGCTCGTTTTTCCCTTAATGGAAAATTAACTAACGATGAACATCACCCTTCGTATTTTCTACCTGGTAGGCCAAGAAATATTGCTATCGCTCGTATAATCTACCACAGTAGGCCAAAAGATGACGTCATTTCTGAATCGACTGTTGTGAAATGTATAATCTACTAGTAGGCCAAAGAATACGGATACCCTTCGTATAATCTACTAGTAGGCCGTCTCCCAACAGTAAATATGTCCACGAGCTAAACCGTAACCCAATACAATGCGTATAATCTACCTGTAGGCCGCACAAGGAGTACGTTTCTGTTCTACAGGCAGGCCACACTGTAGGAGGTTGAGCTTGAAACAATGCGTATATTCTACCCGGTAGGCCGAGAAATATTGCTACCTCTCGTATAATCTACCAGAGTAGGCCACACTGTAAGAAGTCCTCTTGTATCCCTAAGCACCCGTGTGCTTGCAATGCTGGGCTATTTGCGGGAGCAGAGCTCGACCATGAGTCGCCGAAGAGTCAACACAGAACTGCCTGGCCGGGGCAGCGTCGCTGCTTATATACAATTCCGAGCGCAGCGCCAACGCCTCTAGTGGATTCTCGTGAACTACGAGAGCGCTGTTCAACATGAGGTGCCATCTATACAGTTTAACAATGAACTATTTGAACAATAACGCTCCCTAGTGACATATGGTAGAACTACGTTCTCTACCAAGCATAGCAGTGAAACCCTATGCAGAAGCGATAACAAAACCGATAAGATTATACAATGCTATTCAACAATGACAATACAAAGAACAAATGCGTAACTTGGTGCGATCTCGCAGGATCGTTACAAATTTCACTTTTGGGTAATTGTGAAGATGAAGATGAGTGATATGATGAAATTAATGAAGAGACACTCACAAAGAACACCCATGGAGGATTCGAATGTGAGACCACTGGCAATACATGGGCTGTACTAACCATTCCGCCACAGAGGTCGGTTGTACATCGTTACTGTACATAATACATATCACCAATCAAAAGTTTGAGACTAACAATTTTTGCAATAAATTATAAACAAATATGATTAATCATGAGTAAATATGTTTTCTTGAGCACAAGCAACATTTTCTATGAAACTATAAGTAGTGGGCCACCTTTGGTACCCATGGGCCACCTTGGGAACAGATGTAACGGTTTCGTAATTCTTTTTTATAAAAAAGTTACAAGCAATTTTACAAAATATGTATATGGTACATGTTGTTAATTACTGTAGTTATAAGAGTTGTTTATTAAAATTTCATAAATTTCTCTCTCATTGGAGATTTATAAATTGCCCTAGAAGCTAAACAATGGCCACCTTTGGCTTACCTACCTTACGTAACATATTCATTAGAGGCTGGGTGAACTCCAGAGCTGCTCCATGTGTGTGTGGATCTGTATATATCGATCGTAGCGTCGAAACGAGACATCGAAATTTAAGCTGTAACACGCTTAACGAGATAGATGTTGTAGACTCTATACGAGACCGATACACTGCCCAGTATCACTCGTCTCGATACAATACCACTCGATTGAGTAATTGAATGAATTGTTGCTTGAAGTCAAGTTTATGCACAAAAAGGCTAATTGGCACTGAACCTAGTTCAAAGTGGGATCCGGAGCACTATGTGCCTCCACTGAGTATCGAACCCGAGACTACAATACCACTCGAGGCGGCCCAGGAAGGAGGTCACGTGATCCAACTGAATTTTGTGAATGTGAATCCCTAGACATTTTACTGCTATGGCAACTAAGATAGTGAGTGTGTTTCCGGTGCAGTGGTGTCACACTGGTCCCCTCCCACAAGATTCCCACGTCATTGTGTTGGGTGAAATCCTTTTGTTTTTCTTTCCTGTTTTTGCCGTCTTTAAATGTATTCGCCGCTTCCTGTGAGAAGCGAGAATAATGGGCGAATCTGCGCAAAAGTAAAAAGCGGCAATTTGCACCGCGGGGCCATTACACACGAAGTCTTTGTCCTCCGCTCCGCTTTAATCAAAAATCATGACGTACCGCTGTCGTTACACAAAGCTGTGCTTAAGCTTTGATGTTTTCACAAAATCTCAGCTTTCATTTCACTAACGACAGAGTTTGGTTGCAGAGTCGAATGTCAGTGACAGGTGTACGAGGGGTGTTTGGTAAGTCCAGACCTAACGTGGAAGCAATGAAGGCAGATAACTGCAAAACACTAGTTTAATCATTATATTCCTTTCGGAAGGAAGGAACCCTGCAACAAATGCAACCCTTTCTCCTGAAATCAGCTCCTAACATTGTCAACATCATTGTCCTTGAAATGCGAGATTTTCAGGTACATTTTTGATTGATTTGTTTTAGGTATTTTACTTCGCTTTTCTGCCACTTCTGGCTACCGCGAAGATGAGGATGAGTGACGACATGATGAAATTAATGAAGGAACACTCGCAAAGAACACCTATGCCCAGTCCGGGATTCGAACCCGGGACCCCTGGCGTTGCAGCGCACTGCGATATCCACTCCGCCACGGAGGTCCGTTCCGGTGAGTTTTTAATTCAGGAAAAAGTGTAATAACATTACTTAGCTAGATCAGGATAATAAGGTGGGTGAAATACCACTTAATCCTGTACGTAGGCAATCTCCCGCACCATTAAGTCCTGATAGCAATGAGAAGAAGACTATTTACTGTAGACTCACCAATTTGACAAATATAGTCAAAGGCAGGCAATTTTTCACATGTTTACAGAGTGTACATATTATTTCAAATCTTTCAACTGTTTTAAAACTCGTTAGAACTTGCGATTGTACTTTAACAAAAAATAGAAGTTTTAATTAACTTTATGCCCCGACAGAGTAATTGCGCATGAGGTGGGAGTCTCAAGTGTCTGGGCAATAAGTATCGCCTGGAATCAAACATAGGACCCTTTAATTACAAGGCAATACCGCTAATTGAGGCTGACTTTCTCTACATGCATAATGGAACCACAAGCCTCATTTTCCAAGCTCCAGTTGATGAAATGCGAACTGGTCAGTTACCGTCCCACAACATCATCGCGGCTGTTATCGGACTTGTTGTTCAGGGTTGTGGTGCAGTGAGGAGGATTTCCACTTAGCAAGATCGTCAAGTCAATTGCGCAGTTCGATCGTCGTCACGCTCTCAAAAGTTGAAGCTCGCTTCCGGTTAACCCTTTGTTTGTCTCCATCTCGTATAATAAGGAGACCAACAAAGGAGCCGGAACGAATTAGGCATCTGAAGAAAGGGGCAGGAATAAAAATTGGTTATTGCGCTCCTTTCGCAATGCTGGTTGACTGCGGCTTCGGAAACAGGGACGGCCGTTATGAAAGGTTCTTCAAGCAAGAGCACGTGCTTACAGTGACTGATAATACAGCAATCAGAAAGGTTGTAACCAGAGATGGGATATTTTAGGAAGTTGTGAAATATGTAATCAAATGTTTCCTAGGCGAGACGAGACTTGGTATGATCTCGCGAATGAAGAACCCTGCTTCGTACTTGGTCTCGCCTCGAGCTGCAAATGGGGGTGCTCCTTCCACGTAGTGCACCCAATAGTCAACTTCACTTCCACGTAGTACACCCTGGACTGCAGACTAACGAGGCTCTGGCGACTGGCCCCATAGCCAGTATAATTTTGTTTGTGTTGTCCTGTGCTTTGTCCTTATTTGTGTTGAGTGCTCCTTTACAGCCTCAGCTTTTAACGAAAGTCAGAATATTTTATGATTTTGTTTATGCAACGTTAGAGTTGTTATGAGTAACGATAAGGGGCTGGACCCCGTATAATGTGACGGGTGCAAGATAGCTTTAGTGCTGACGCACCCAAAATTTTAAATTCAAATCAAATCAAATCATATCAAATCGAGCTGCAAATGCCTGTCTCGTTTTCAATCCCTTCTCGAATTGGAAATGTCCGTGTAGTTCTATCTACTAATATTCTTGTTCAGTGTACCAATCAGAACATTAGAATATCTAAAGTTGATAGGTTATCGATGGAATAGGCATGCGCACGGGAGATGCCGTGTGTGTCTCGGCACCTCCTAATGTGTCCTCAAAATATAAAAATAATGTAGAAACTACCATTAAAATAATATGCATATTCTAAGAAAGTAAAGGATTTCACTTTATTTGAGATCCCTCGCTCTTTCCCCCCCCCCCCTCTCTCTCCAAACCAACGTGATATTGTTTACTATAATAATAAGTAATCACGTAATAAAGACGTTCTTTACTTTACAAATCGCACAAAGCACCTCAATAAATCGGGCCGCACATATCTCTCTCCCGAGCAGTCTCGATTGCTAATGGTACCCTTTTCAACTCACATTTCTCTATTTCCATTTATACATAACAAGAACAATGAAGTAGCAATCAAAGACCGTACTGCAAGAAAAAGAAATGCAAACCGTTTTATGGAGGAGCTCTTTGCATTTGTATTTTGTGGTTTAATAACGGGAAATAATTCTTATGGAAAGTTCTTTTTGTCGATTAAGATGGACAATAAATCTTACAGTGGACCTAAAGTGATAACGAATACTCAGAGGCTATAATTAGGGTTACCAGACGTCCGTTTTTTCCCGGACATGTCCTACAATTTATCCTTATGTTCGGCTTCCAGAAGGATTTTTAACAATATGATAAATGTTCTACATTAATTAGGAAAATACATGTTTTAGTTACACAAAGAGAAATCATGCAAGTTACAAGTCTATGCACTGCATTTCCAAACTCAATAATGACATTTATTTTGATTGTCATTATCCAAAAAGAAAATAAAAGTTTCTGCTAGAACATAAAACGGAACTAATTAATGAACGAAGTTTTGGGGCCACATTCTAATGATGTCACTGTTCAGTGCCTGAGTGGAATATCTTGCCTTTTTATACTGATGGAACAAGGTGTTTCCAATTCTTCAAGTAGGGCGTATAGAGAACAAAGGTATTGAACTAAAAAAAACTACCCTAGATGAAGCTTTTGGAACCATTTCAATTTATGGTAATTGCTGAATATTTGTTTGCCATTCCACGGCATAACGAGAGAGTACTTTCATTACCAGCAGCATAACTAAGCCATGAGAGGAATATTTTTTCAAAAAATCTGTAAAATGTTTGGTAGTGGGGTTCAGTATAATTTTAGATAGTTTGACTGTCCAGTGTCTCATAAATACATTTTGACTAAACCTGAAATTTTAATAAAAATTGGCTTCTCTGAGAAGTATCAGTTAAAACATGATTACAAGTTTGGAAGTTTTGCATTTAAGAATTCTTAAGAAATCATTTTTTAAAAATCTGGTTCTGGAAATGTGTATTACTTATTCTGAATGTTTTGTGTGTTTTGACTTAAAGTCCTACATTTTGGGACATTATGCCCTACACTTCCTTTATAGCGATCTGGTAACCCTAACTATAATGTCAAAATTTCATCTTCATATACCAAAAGAACATGAGGTTGCGACAAGTAGGCTAACATTGTCCGGATAGGCAATTAGAACTCCCCTTAAGGCACCCCTTTTCTTTAAATTAGTTATAGAAAAGTAACCGTTAGTTGTGTATGTGTAACAGAAATGGTTTATACATCAATGAATACAGCATATCTTCAAATTTATTGTCGCACGTTGTTAGTTTCAGACGCCGCCACTGGAGACGTGAGCGTTTGTTTATCTGACACAAGTACCGACTTGGATTGGTCGTGGTGGAACGATTCCGTGGCCACCTCGTTCGCCTGATTGGTACCATGGATTTCTCTATCTGGGGTTACATTAGAGAACTTGTGTTTGTTCCCCCTCTTCCCAGCAACGTCGACGAGGTGGCCACGGCATCGTTCCACCACGACCAATCCAAGTAGGTACTTAGTCAGATAAACAAACGCTCACGCCTCCAGTGGCGCGTCTGAAACTAACAACGTGCGAAAATAAACTTGAAGATATGCTGTATTCATTGATGTATAAACCATTTCTGTTATACATACACTTTCTTCACAATTAACGGTTACTTTTGTATAACTAATTTATAGAAACCCTGTATATTAACCTGCGCACGGCTATGGGATCGTTAGCCTAACAGTTTCAACTCTACATCTCTATTGTAGTGGCGATTTGGCAATTGTTGCCGTTTCTAGTCGTAAGACATTGTAAGTTTTGATAAACATAGAGTGAATTTTACCCATTGCAAATGACCATCATGATTACACTGTCAATAACCACAACCAGGGGCGTGTCAAGTATCTGAGCGCTCAGCGAGCAACGTTATCACTCAGCTACTTGCCGGCCAAATAGGCGTTGCTCCGTGAGCGCTGAGCGAACTTGAACGTTTCTCGCCACAGAATGTAGCGTTTTTGTGTTTCGATCTCGTGAGGCAAAGGGAAGAAGAGGAAAACTGTATGAGGATGGCGGGATGGCCAGCCGCGAGTGGCGGGCGACCAATGAGGAAATATTTATGATGAACTGAACGGCTTGCGATATAGCGTAATTAGAGAGGAAGTTCAAGTAACAGAAGGTGATGTAATATTCCAGTTTTTGTAATTGTATTAAAATGTAAGTGTTGTTTATTCCAAATAATAAATACTAAATATACATTGTAGTTTTGGAACGTTGTGCAAGGGTGCGAGAATGAAAATTTCGACAGTTTTGTTCACATCAACTTCTATTTCCATAATTAAGAGCTTTTCAAACACCGAAATCTTGTCCACTCGTCGCAGCCACATTCATCACAGATTATTCAAAGGCACTCATATTTTGATCAATGAGCAAACAGCGTCAAGTAAATGATCTGTCTGCTTAACGAGCGAATATCTTGCTCGGCGAGCGTCGCTGAGATACTTGACGGGCCCCAGGCAGAATCAGTTTCCGACCAGTGCAACACGCTTTGAAGAATCTTCCCCCTTTCCGCCACCACGCAACACGCAAGTGATTGGGGAGCGAAGATAACATTATGTAACCACGCATGTTCCCAGAAACTGCCGACATGTAAAGGGAACATTTTCGACTCCCTTGGAGACAGGATTGGTCGTAAGTGTCTAGCAAACAATGGAGTAATTGCTGTTGCCTCGGGCCAAGGAAGCACGGTGGACGGTCGTTCCACATCAGGGACAGGGGTGGAAATGAAAATAAAGAAGTAGGTCCCACCCTTAAGGTTGTCGTACTTTAAGGCACGTGAAGGCAAGATCTTAACAGTCTTGCTTGTTGGGAATTAATTCTTGTAAAAGCCAAGTTTGTTCAAAGGCGTTACTATTGGAAGACATCGTCACAATTCATTGAGACATTTTCAGCTAATTTATCAATCGTGAGAAAGGGAGAGGGGGAACTATGTCAACGATTTGCCACGCAGAAAAACGGACCAGCCACGGTTTGACATAACCTTGACTACGCACCACTGGATTGACCACTGCTCTGCGTTTCGACCTTCGACTCGGGGTGTAGTCCTGCTGTTTCGCTTTTGGTCTCATAAAGCCCAGCCGAGATCACCACATGACTTGTTAATCACTTAATGAGGCGGTTGACGTGATTCCTCTAGCCTAATCAGGTGACTTCGGCAAAGCTTTTGGGTAGTGTGTTGTCCACCGTGCTGAAGGAAATGACAAGGCGCTTTCGAAATTTGGTTATGTCAAGAGGTTATTCGTACATTACAGGCGTACAGCGCTAAGGTGATTTTATACCCCAGCGAAAATTTGAGCATTTTTCTTGCGTAATCTTTGATCACTATTTTCTCGAGAACTGATCGACAGAAAATTTTAAAATTTTACCTGAGTGCTGAGAAAGGATGTTTCTGAAGATCCACTTTTGATATTTTTATTTACCGTATCAACGTGCTGAAAATTAATTACTTTATTTATCTCTTGAAATTTCTTGAAAGGGCAACAGTACAAAGAATCCTGTTGGCTCTCCATGGAACCTTGTTCATCTCTATTAAATACACGTGACCACAAAATCAGGCAGTGGTTCGATGTTGCCACACATGGAAAAGGCAAAGCGAGCGACGGTCAAGACTCAAGAATCGCTGCTCCCCCCTCCCCATGCAATGTTGCCTACTCCAAGCATCAACACTTCTTCCCAAGGAAAAGGGGTGGTGGAAAAACTACGAAAGGGATTAAAATCAAGTACAGGATTGAGTGAGAAGAATATATACGAAAAGTATTAAATGGAAAAGCAAATTACAACACCGTAATAAGCAGAGGACAGGTTTGAGCACGGGAACAAATGGGGGAAGAATAGTCTCTAAAGAAGTTGATCGCGAATCTCGAAGGTAAGGGGGACAACAGCGAACAAGATTAAGCGCGTAAGGTAATTTAGAACATCGAAATAAGTGCGAAAGGAAAATTCATGAAATTTTTTTTTTGCGAAAGGAGAGAGAACTGAAAGTAAACCATATTATATAATATAATATATATATATATATATAACATGCACCATCTATATAATCTAATATAAATAGCATACTTATGTAATACACTTCAAATAAATTCATATAATCATCATTGTGTTGTCATGTCAGAGCCTCGTTAACTTACAACAATGCAGTTTCGAAGGCGCACCACTTTTAAGGGAGTTTACGAAAAGGTCACTCCATCATTCCATTCCAGTTTAAGTAGTTGCAAGACCTGTGTAAATGATACCGGTAACATTTCTCCCCTTTTCATCGCAATAATACACACGCACACTTGCACGCTATGCAATTTGCCAATTTGTTATGTGAGTCTGGTTGCGTGCCTTCCAGGATTATTATCTTTGTCCAAACTACACCTACTCATGTTTGAGGCTGTACAAAATTGGCTTAAGAGGAATTAAGAGCTACTAACAAATAAGCACTCACAGGAATCGGAGGTGAGAAAATACGCGTGCAAATAAATGTGGCAAGACTAACCTTCCAGGACCATGGATTCAAACGCTCAGCTAGGATGCACGATACATATGGTTTGGGCGAAATAGCACGGAAAAGTTGGGAACTTAATATTGTTTCGGTAATCGAAGGGACCTGCTTTGGTGATTATAGTTTGCAACACTGACTTATGACACAGTGCAGTGTCGTAACAATGGGAGGAAGCGACCAACCCAATCGCCCATCAACAACACCTGGGACTCCACCTTTTTGATTAAAAGATGAATTCTCTGCTAGCTTAACGTGACTTTGTTTTGACAGGATGTAAACGATCTTGACTTCCTTAGGGAGAAAAAACAAAACATTGGGTAGTCTTCCAGTATTTGACCTGTCACCAGTGCAGTGGCGAAGCGTCCTATGAGGCCAAGAGGCCGGGCCTACCCACGCCATTACTCTTTTAAAGGCGTATTTACTTATTTCGTCAAAACATACGTAATGCAATGCAAAAGTTTGGAATTTTCATTTATGATAATTACAAAAAAATTCTAACCCGGTCCAGTATACGAACTTTCCACGAAGTGAGGCACATTTGCTGGGGCCTCTTCTCTTCACATTCTGTCGTACGGTTGTATATGCGGGAAGCCTAATCTTACGAGTACTGTACGTATGCTTATAACGTGCTCGTGAGGTCGGCCTCGCGGTGTTACCCACTAGGACGAACAGAATATCAGCAACACTGCATTTCCGCCAGGGTTGGAAATTTGTGGTGTACCAGCATTTTTTATAAATATGTGTTCGTGGAAATATATTTCTATTTCATTGTACATTCTCCATATTTTGTACGAAACTTAGGTTTTCCTTCCTTTCATCGACAAGAGTAAATTTCGGAGTACTGTAGTACTTCATTTTCTGGTCAGAGTGCTGATGGTCTTGTCGATTCACCCAACATCGTAGAGTAAACAGAAAGTCAAAATAACTTATATTTGGAAAGTAAGTCTTCATACCAAATTATGTAAATTAAAATGATAGTTAAGCCTTATATTTACAAAGTAGTTTTACTTTCACTGGAAAGAGAATAATTTATTTTTATCGTGAACGGGGATTCCCTCCCTTGTTCCCTCTCTATGAAAACTTGCCTCCTGCTCAGGACGTTACAAGGGAGCGTGGCTCGGAGCGCGAGGTTCGTGGCGGTAGAGCTTTGTTTGTGATTAGTGTCGTGTGCAGCGATCAGATTTATGCAAGGAAGTGCTGGACTAAAATGCAAGAACAATCGAGTTAATTGAGTGAAGATGTAATCATCGGTAAGGTAGGACCCACTTTTGGTCTTTCGTGTTTCCTTCTTATAACAATAATTTCTAAAATGTTTTCAACTCTATTTTCCTTTGCAAGTAGCAGTGGCAAGTGACAGCAATTTTTTTTTTAAAAAAAATTAAAAGTTGTTGAAACGTTATTTAATGCGTTAACACTGTCGTCGAATAGATATTACAAGCAGACATTTTTTTATGCAGCCGACACAAGCGAAGAGGTAGGCAGTATCGTTTACCCTGAAGGGATAACAACAGAAGAGGGCGGGCAATGAGAGTACAATGCAAGGGAAGACCTTTTTGGATTTAGGACAAACAGTGTTATGGGGTTATTGCGGGAGCTATGTCTGTTTCAGGTCTGACGGAACAGGCCAGTGTTGTCACTTTGGATTGGCAGAAAAGAGCTAAATTGCGCCTAAAAATTGGGATTCTATTCTCTCAAGCAACTACATTTATTATAACCTGTTTATACGTATATTACATAGTAACCTTTCGTGTTGCCATCATAGAAGCAAGGATCCTATGTTCTATTATGACGTAAAGGTGGGTAGAACAAACTAGGATGCGAAGTGTTCACACTGAATGAGATAGGTCACCTTTACCTATGTTTTTTTCTTGAAAGCCCCGTAGTGGTCATCCTAACACGTTACGAAGCCAGGTGACCTAATTGTGGTCATGTCAATGTTTCCTGATTCTCTTTAATTCATTCTCCATACATTCTCATCGTCACGATTAACATAGATCAGAACAAATGAGACGAAAATATCCAAAATTTAAATTATGTTTACTTGCACATACAGGTGTCAGAAATTCATTTATCTAGAAAGCCAAGACTGGAATTAATTACAACCATTCCTTTAGTTAGACAACAGATAACAATGGTGTTTTCCTCGGTGCGAGGAAGTCATGCTAAAAAAACTAAGTTGGCAATAGTAGAACGTACTAAATTGACAGTCGCTGAAAGTGCTGAATTCTGTCGTCTGCTCACGGCACAAACGTCATACTGACCCGAAAATTATGTGGTTCTTCTAGCCCTTTTCACCTCAATTGCAAAATAAATATATAAATTTAGAAAAAAGTGATGAAGAATTTACAACAGGTCTCGAGCACTATTCGTTTAATTTTCGCGATGTCTCATGATTGGTAGTTCTTTCTGGAGGTGCGTGCATAAATCACGGGTTGAAAAAATACAAAAAAAAAAAAAAAAAAAATGAACAAAAATCTAGATCGATGACATCTGGTGGGCGGGAGGAGAACGTCTAAGTTATCGTACTGATGGCCGGTAACAACACTTTTGAAAACGTCATTCCACTGGCAAGTAAAGAAGCGCCTGGAGAGACATTCAACCACTCTCCATGACATAGCCCCCTCCCTTTCTTTTTACAGATTTGAGCAAGTAATGGATATTATCGCACTTTTGTGCCTACCCTGCTAGCAACTCTACGCTTCGCCACTGCACCAGTGGCGAAACATGAATAACAAAGTTTGGGTAGACATGACTATCTGGCCGCTCTGTGTGCAGAATGCAAAGGGGTATTAGAAATGAGTTCCTCGAAAAGAAAAGGACACCTACTAAATGTCTGAGGGAGACACCACGTTGTCGGTCTCCCCTTCCCTTCGCCAACATATTATAGAGGCTTGACCCAGTGGCGGCGCAAGACCTCCTAGTGCCTATGGTTGGCTGTCAAAAGACTTGGGTTGCCACATCTTAAAATGAAAAGACATATTAACACAAACAAGAAACTTGAATTCACCAACTATAGTACAGGTGCAGACATGAGAAAAGATGTGACGGAGACGCGAGTTGTGGTTAAGAAGATCTTCGGTTCACATGCAATTATGGACTCAAATTTGGTGCTATTAAGGTACAAATGGATGTTTCTTATGTAAAATGTATGTCTCTTTATTTTTTTCCGCAGACTTCATAAATTTCGGAGTAATTGATTTTTTTAAATTTTCGAGTAATTGAAATTTTTGAATTTTTCGGTACCATAAGTGTAAGGATTTTTAATGAATTATTTATGTAATTCTACCGGTCCTTCTGCGGCTGGCATGACAAAATTAGCATAAATTAGCTCTTAGCATCATACATTTACGGAAAATGTACGAGGGGCGTTTACAAATTATATAGAGTAATGACACATACCATATCGTGGATGGTCCGGGCTCCCAGGTTGGGCTTCAGCCCTTTTATTCTCCCTGAAAAGCGATGCAACGTTGCCACAACTCTCGTTGGTAGCTTTCGTATGGCCGCACTATGCCAATCTCTTGGGGTGTCACGTATACAGTCTCTGACAGCTGGGCGTCATTGCCCGGAAATCTGACACCACGTAGGGGCTCTTCATTTCATTGAAGAGGACGTAGTCGCTCGGTACGAGGTCTGGTGAGTAAGGAGGATGTGCCAACACAGTGAACCCCACTGATCTCAGCTTATCCTCAGTGCGGTGGTTGGAATGCAGACGAGCATTGTCATGAAGCAACAGGACGTTCGTGACCCACTTTCCCGTGCGATACTGCTGTATCCGGCGACGCAACTTCTGTAGAGAAGCACAATACACATTGCTGATGATGCTAATGTTTGGCGGGAACCAATCCACTAAGAGGATGCCATGTTCGTCCGAGAAGACCGTTGCCATTTGTCCACCTCTGCCCGTGATAATCACACTCCACGATCTGTCAGTGACGTCACACAGGTTGCCCGTAAAATGGTGCGATAGTCACACTACTCCTGACATCTACCGGCCTCCCGCATCATTATTCACTCTTCAAGGTCGACTCTTTCAGACTACTGTATTGTCGCCGGCTTGCCTATTCCGGGGTTCGAATACCAGCCAAAGTCTAAATAATTTGTAAATTCCCCTCGTATGTTTCTATTTTCGCGTTCATACATAATTATACAGTCCATCATTTGCAGTACCAATCCATACTCTTACATTCGAAATAATTGATGCCGAAAAGCCTTAAAAATCGGAGGTCTCGATTTTCAACTTGAAAGGTTCGTTACACATTTTGCAATATATATTTCAATTATATTTTATTCGTATACACATATTAGAACTATATTTCTATCTAATCTATTGAACCTCTTGCTTACAATGCGATAGGGTTATCATTACGCCATCGGGGAGATCCAAGCCAGTGCCACTGCCAACAGTTACAACGTATTGACTCTTGCTCAGAACATAGCCTGTAAAGTAAGAGGCAAATCAATGGCACTTATAACCTTTATTTCCTTATCAACCCCCGTACATTAAATGTATCCCATGGAAACTTGTCGTAAATAGTACAATAGTCTCCCCAACTTCATATATCGCGATGTTTAAACTTTCGTGACCCACTTTCCCTTGAGAACATATTTCTCGGTTCAGTGGATGGAGAGTAAAAAGTAGTGTTATAATGAAAATCAGTGTGCTCTTGTGGACATTGAGAAAGAAACATTTTTCCCTGGATAAAATCAGAAACCTCATGTTCCAAGATGGTGAAGGGGGGAGGGAGTATGTTTTCAGTGTTGCCATAAATAGTTGCTAACTGATGCAAACATTTGCGCAGAATCAAAGAAAATAAAGCACTGACCGACTCTGTGGTACGCCTGCTTACAAGAATCGACAACATCGCTGTCTGCAATGGTGCACACGTGACACTTCACGTTTAGACGAGATTGGTAGGAAGATAAAGTCAGGTAAGAGTTTCTTTCTTGAGGTCCAGAACTATTTTCAGTTCTCCGAGTTTAGATTTGGCAACACTTGCTACCATTTTCGGTCGTCCACCTCTACGGACCTTCTGTGTTTGTTTTTTTTGTTTTCTTCTCTTCTCCTCCTTTTCTCCCTTTTAAGTGTGTTTGTAATCGCCGGAAGGCATTAAATGCTCGAATAGCTTCGAATGTCTTCAACCTGGTTTAAAGTGCAACCAGGGTTACTTTGAACCACAAGCAAGTGGACTCATGCCTTGAAGCATCGTCCTGCAACATGGAACAAAACGTGACAGTCGTTCGGAAATAGGCTGAACATTTGTTAACAAAATACTTTTTCAGAACACTTCCAGTGCCTCGAAAGTTCCTACGAAGGAAAAAGATAACGCTAAATTGGGTACCATTCTGACCTTGAACTTAACGGAAAAGCGCAAGATATATATTTTTTTCTACTTTGCGTCTCTTTTCTGTTCCTTTTGGCTAATCACGACGATCAGTAGGAAAGATGATTAGGCGAAACTGACGAAACGACACTTACAAAGAAATACCCATGCCTAAGCTGGAACTTGTAACAAATTCATGGAAGAGAGGGGGGGGGGGGTTATGGACAGGAGCCCTGTCTACCACCCACTGCAAAGAAAAGAAACAAGGTGAAGCTGTGTTTACTGCATAACCGCGATATCCTACCATGGGGGGAGGGGGCAAGGCACCTTCTGTGCCCCCCAAATTCACATAGAGTTACAGATATTATATATATTTACATATATAAAATATTATTTATGCCAACCTTGACCCAAAAAATTTATTTTAAGTTGCCGCCTCTGAGTATACATATTCTGAGGGAACATCAGACTATTATAATTTTAATTATGCTAAATTTTTTTCATATGACGTACGTGTAAATGTAATTTCAATTAGCATGGAATGATACTATACTTATTCTAGCACGGTGCGCTACGATGCGAGGGATCCAGGGTTCGAATCCCGACTTGGGCATGGGTGTTCTTCGTGAGGGTCCCTTCATCAATTTCATCCTATCATCACTCATCTTCATCGTCGCGATTAGTCAAAAGTGGTTGAAAAGCGACAAGAAATTACAAAAATCAAAATGAAAATAAAAAATAATATACTTATTCTAACACTACGCGTTTCGAGAGAGAACGTCTTCTCTCGTCTTCGGGGGAACATTTGGAACGGTGGTTGGGATCGAACCTACGATGACCTCACCTCTGATTTTACTACAAATCCGAAGTGCTCCGAATTTCTCCTGGGGATCATATATGCATGTTGTTCACAACGTAAAACAAAAGGTTGTTTGTTGATTCTGAGTCCTTTGAGATAGTGCGTGTCCTAAACGCACTCATTTCGCAAGTCACTTTCTCTCGCACGAAGTGAGTCAACAGTCATCCGCCTCCAACTTCTTTTGGAGTTAACTACAGGGACAAACCACGCATTGGGGATGCGTTCTATATCTTTTGCCAATTCTAATGATACCTTACCTTGCGCCTTCATCAAACACTCAAAAGCGAAAATAAATGTGGTCAGTTCCCAAAAAAGTTGAATTTCAAAATAACTCTTCTCATGTCTTCTGGTCAATGATCCACCCAGAAGATGTCAAAATGAAATATCATGAAGTGAAGATCCTTTTATTACACACATTAGCCTTCTACGTATTGAAAAACGACCTACTTCCCACAACATATAATTATTTGGCAATCAACAACTTCGGATGTTTTTGGCACAACTCTAAATTTACAAGAAAAATTGCGTAACGTGTTATGTCACATACTCATGACCTATTTGTCCAACAAGTACCTGCACATCCTCTCTTAAGTACTAGTGATGACTGCCCTATTGCACTAATGCTAGAGATTGAAGGGGGGATGGGTAAATTATTTGTACAATGTAACGTTTTCCTACTAAGAGCCTTCTGGAGCGCGTACCAAGCATCGGTTTGCTGGAAACTTCGTAGAGAAGCTGTGGAGACCATGTGGAAGTGAATGCCGACGAAACAAATAGTTCAAATTTTCACCACCAGGTGGAAGTGTGGCGCTCATATCTGGTGCACAATGAACAACATACTGTTGTTGAATCATTGATCACGATATGTTCATACGCTTCCTAAGGGCCATTCACGTTATCGGTGTGCATATTGAACACTTTCTGTACTGACATACACTAAAATAAAGTTTTGCATGTCCGATATCTGGTTGTTTATATGTCAGCGCCATAGTTCCACCTGGTGGTGAAAAGTTGAACTTTTTTTCATCAGCATTAGCATCCACATGATCTCCATGGCCTCTATACTAAGTATCACCGCAATCTGATGCTTCGAACTGGCTACAGAGGGCTCTGGGTAGGGCACCTTTAATTCTTACCACCCGGTATGTTTAGCACCGATAGTAGAGTATAAATAATACAGTATATTTACAAAAGTGAAGCTTCCTCTTGCACTTTGTAGAATGCCGTGAAGGTGTATGTACGTAGGAGGGTGTAGAGGTAGCGCCCCACACATTCACAATCTCTGCCATTTGTTGAGGTTTGGTTACTGCCCCAAGACTCGAACCCGTGAACTTCGGTGGTGAGACCGAAAGCCGACCACTTAATGCGTTCGGCCACCGACTCGGCTAGTGAAGGATATACCAGTGGCGGCGATTGCGTTCCAAAACCAGGGGGACAAGATGCAAAACTTGGGGGAGCAAAGAAAGTATAGTTCCCTTTGTAGATAAGGTTTAGCATAGTGCAGGGGCAAAAGTGGCGAAAAGTGGGGGGAAACTGCCCACCCTCGCCCCCCTAATCGCCGCCACTGGTAAACAGCCACTGATCGTTAGGGAACTGATTTTAAGGTGCAAAATTATGGTCGGGAAAGGGCATAAAAGGTTCTGCAAATGTTTTCAAAAAGGTGCAAAAAAAAAAAGTGCTGATATTCAGGTCTAACCCAGTTACATTATTAACATTCGTTATTCAACATTGCATCAAATAACATAATTAGTAATAAGATGAAGTAACCAGTATTTAGGAAGCAAACGTGGCATTTACTGGGTTTCAACCAACTTGTTATACTGGATTACGCTTAACATTTCTATGTTTTCGAATAAAAAATATTTTTCGACCAATTTTTTAACAAAGAATGAAAGAAAAGGAAGGGAAAGGGTGCTATAGCATCAAAGAGGGGGTAAAAATGGGATAAATGTGCTAATGTCACGAAAAGGTGCAACAAAGTGTGTTCATTTTACTTCATTCCATGTCCTAAAATACTTATCTCAAACGATCGGTAAGAAAACAGCTATATTCTTGAAATCCTTAAAATCCTTTCCCAACTGATCATCATCAACAACAACGTGTATTCTACTTCTGAACAACTCCTCGTCACACTTACACGCATCTTTCGCCTACTAACACATATACGCTATTATTTATGCAATAAACATTGCAAACCATAACCTTTACTGACAAAAGGCTATACATCTTTATGCTTCCTGAGTGCGACGTCATATTGCGCAGCCGCGGATATAAAGATAAGCAATAACTTTCGCTTATTGCAGCTTCCTATATAGATAAAACTAATCTCAGGAGCCCCGCATAGCAGTGAAAGCTACTGGACTCATCCCAGATGTAGCAGAAATGAATCTTTGTTGGAAGGCTATTTCATTGTATTCATACGAACGGGATCTCGTGAAATAATCTATTGTCCACACTATTGCCCACCCAAATAGCCTGTACGAGAAATTTCCAGAATTACACACAGAGGCAAATGGAGAGGGGGAGAGAGAGAGAGAGAGAGAGAGAGAGAGAGAGAGAGAGAGAGAGAGAGAGAGAGAGAGAAGAATAAAGGGATAATGCTATAGACAGAACAGTAATAGAGGAAGAGGCAGACAGATACAGTTACCCACAGAAAGGTAGCTAGAAAGGTGAAAGATAAAAAGAGAGCATCAGTAAGTAGGAAAGAGAAAAAGGGAAATAGAAACAGAGAAAGAAAGAGGGAGAGAGAAGGAAAGGTGGAAAGGGAGAGACAGAGAATGCAAAATGAAGGAAATAAAGGAAGAAAGAGATACAAAGGAAGAAAGAGAAAGAAAGAGAAGGAAAAGAAAAAGAAAGAGAAAGAAAGGTCGAAATACGACAAGACAGAGAGCAAGAGAGAGAGACAGAAAGGTGGGAAAAATTAGAAAGAGGGGAAAGAAAAAAGAGAGAGTCCTATTATCATTAGCAATGATGAGCTAAGCAGGGCACATCTGAACACAATTCGTCCACCCGTACGATATTTTCTGGCGAGAGCCTGTCTCTTGGAAGCATCCAAATGCCACCTAACAACCTCCCTTCTACGTAGTACACCCTGGACTGCGTTCTGACAGACGAAACTCTGGTGTCTGGACTCACATCCAGTGTAGTCTCCTGTGGGGTTTGTGTTGCGTCCTGTCCATGGGTGTTTGTGATTATCCATTTATCAATTTCATCTTATCACCATTCACTCTCATCTTCACGATTAGGCAAAAGTGGCAGAAAAGCGAGGCAAAAATAAAGCAAATCAATCAATCAATAGTTCTCAGTTTGGCTCGACAAAACTAGAACGGCTTGGTTTTGTTTGATTGGTGGTCTGAGTCTTGAGTTTCGAGACGAGACCAATTCTCACATCCAGGTTCGAGATCAATTGATTGCAAAGCAATACGCCTTTAATAACCACTAAGCTACCACCAAAGATTAGGGTTTGCAACATGAGCGTACCCAGACGTCTTTTCAGGGTAGACAAACAAACATTTCTTCCCAAGGAGGCTAATTCTTTATTTGGAAAATTTGGGAAGGGAATAACATTTATTTTACTTTCCACGTAAAATGAATAAAATAAAATTTTATAGTACCAATGTTTTTCCAGGCGGGGTGGCAACTGCCCACCCTCCCCGGCCTACTGGATACGCCCATGTTTAGTAATATATTCTGATTAGATACGAAAATACAAACACAAGTCAACCAGAAATCTTATTATATTATATGCTCTAACTGTTTGAAATTGCACAGCGTTTCCTTCCCATGCACAGCCGTGGGTGTTGGGTCTCCTCGTGGACGAAATGACACGACCCAGATTAGGCATTGTCGCCCCGAAACACTCCGTTGAACGCACGCCTGCGTCAAATTAACACAAATCCTCCGTTCATTGTTGTGCCGACACTGCATGGGGGCCTCGCTACGAAGAAAGCAACAGATGCGCATTTAGATAAGCACGCCTGTCACCCATTTGAAGAATTACGTTTTTCTGCTACACGACCTGCTTCGGAAAACATGGTGTATTATTACGTTGTAATTACATTTAGCTTTGGAGTTCATGAGATTTGCATTCCGAATCCAAGGCGTTATTAAGGGCATCGCCATTAACACTTAATTGTTATATATACTCTATAAGGCTGGTTTTTCATTTCTAGGGCAAATTCTGTTCTGTTAATTTTCAAGCCAGTTTCTCAGAGAGTGTTAACAATTCGGATATTAAATATCTAACCAAGTTCTCTAATATGCACCTTAAAAGCTCGATGGCAAAAAGGGAGGGGGGGGGTTAGAAAACTGAACATACACAAAAAAAATAGAAAATGTAAAATTGGCGGCAAAGTGTAAACGAATATCCAGTTGAAGATTAAAGAAAGTTTTAATGTTACACAAAAATATGAAATATGATAGCATACCGGGCCTCATAGGCCCCCATCGTGTTTTAATCATGACAATCAATGTAATAGCAATAAAAATAATAACTAAGCATTAATTAACAGGTAAAATATTATTTCCTTGCCAGTGTCATTACAACCCTCATGAGCAGGCCTTCTCAACAAAATCATTCCACGTTTTCTTGTTGTACACAAGTCATTTCCAATTTCTTGTATTCAGTTGCCTGAGGTCTTCATAAAAGTTGTCTATTCTCCCTGACTTTGATCTTTCTCTTGGTCTCGTTCGAAATGAGATCCAATATATTTTATCTTTGGTTACGTGTAGAGGGCATTCTTTGTACATCTCCCAGTCACTTTATTCTTTGGGCTTTAATATGTAGCACGATAGCACTTCCATTCACTTGTTTTTCCATTCTTATTCTCTAGACTGCATTCTTTTTATGCTGAGCTGATTCTCATCTCTCTTTCGCTAAGAGTCCATATTTCAAATGAATCACTACATGCCTTATACGTGATTGATATGGAATTTTAATGCTCTTATTTAGTAATTATGATCGTAAAAGTTTGGCATTTCCATAGTATGTTCTCTTTACTTTTCTCATATTTATTGATATTTATCTCTTTATTAGCAGATATATTTTTAAAAAATAACGTACCTGTAATTGGTATAACATTGACGTATTTCTGGTTAATTTTTTTGTCACCCAGTTCACCAAAACGGATAAATGATCTCACAGGCTATCAAAGTGCCAAATTAGTTTTAGATTGATTGATTGAATTGCTTTATTTTACTTTGCTTCTTGTGCCACTTTTGGCTAATTTGCGAAGATGAGGATGAGTGATGATATGATGAAATTGATGAATGAACACACAAACATCCATGCCCAGGCCAGGATTCGAACCCGGGCCTCCTGGCGTAGCGCGATGTGCTAACCACTCTGCCATGGGGCCGGCAATTAGTTTTAGAGACGGAAGCGCTGTGAAAAGTTAAATTATCATATCAAGAGTTTCATTTTACGTTATACTTTGTTGGGGGAGGAAGCAAACTAATGGTTTCTGAGACTTCTCAAACTCTTATATGCATGTGCTGGAATAGGAGAGATGGGAGTTGAAGGTTGTTGATCCTTGACACGAAGAATAGGTCTCACTAGGACGGATGCGAATCCTGACATGTTTCTGAACTAGTGAGATAGAGGTGGTAGCACTTAAAATTTTTGATTCACAGAAGGTCTTGGGTTCATTTTCCGGTTAGACTATATTTTAATATTGTTCAGATCACATGTGCGCATGTACAGCCATGGATATCCGCAGGTTTTTTAGGGGGTGGGTGGGAGGGGGGAGGATGCAAGAAAGACATTTTTCTCCTCAAAAGTGCTTCCTTCCTCAACAGTTTGAAGTTCCTGCGATGATCTTACAATTACCTTACTTTACCATCCAGCTCTACAGCCCTTTGTGGGCTTTGGCTTCCTCCACTAATCGCCTCCAAGCTTCTCTATTCCTCGCTTTTCCCCTCCATCCTTGGATCTTCATCGTTTCCAGGTCCTTCGTGACATCGTCGAGCCATCTCTGTTTGGGTCTACCTCTCTTTTTACAGGAGTATATCGTTTCGTGTAATACAGGGAGGTTATTTCAGTCGTTCACCGCCAGAGTGACGGCCGGTCGGCGGACTCTTCATGCAACAGATCCCGGCAAATTGCATTACAGGAAGTCCGTAACAGAAACCGCTTGTTTTCTAATGTTTCCACTTTTCACAATTACAGTTACAATTACAATTGAAATAAGCACGTACCTTGCCGCAAGGATGCTGTGGAAACGGTATCCTCCCAAATACAAATATTTCTGGCACCTTATTTCTGACATCTAATCTTAGATTAGTCATCGCTACTTTATCCTCAGTTGTCGCGACAGCGCCGGCAGCTTATCGGGGGTTGGGTGAGTTGTCTGTCAGCCACGAGAGGGAGTTTCATACTGCACGTGTCGGCAGTGATGCCAACCGTAGGGACATGTCCCTAAGCATAGGGACTTTTCACTAAATTTCGCCCGCGTAGGAACGTAGGGACAGATTTTGCCAAATGAGGGAAAACGTAGGTACTTTTTTCAATCTTGGTAAATGACATTTTATGAATTAGTTTATCTGGATACTTTAGCGAAGAGGAGGAAAAAGAACTAACTAACAAATCTCCATCAGAATTTTGGAACATGTTATCGGTTACCAAAAACTTTCAAGGCAAGTTCCTTTTTGAAAACATTTCCACTCTCGCGAAAATAGTGCTAACATTGCCACATTCTAAAGCGGAAACGGAAAGAATATTTTCAATGTTAAGTGATACAAAAACAAAAAAGGGAAATAAAATGGGACCAGAATTGTTAAAGACTGCAGGAAATACAGCATCACCAACCAACATCTATCTCTGCACAGCAGCAGCATGTATGACTTCAAATAACATAATCAACAGTAAACGACTCAACGTTATTCATTAGGGGTGTGCGGGATCCTTTACTTTAAAAAGTCGTTAATTCTCGACTTTTTCTGCCTTGTAAGTTTCTGGAACTTATCGAAAATTGTAAGTTTTTATTCTAGAAATGCAAAAACAATCACTTAAAGTGAAAATGACTTGTAAAATTCGAGATTTCCAGTGCTTCGGGAAATTTCGAACATTTCCCGTCCCGAAAATTTTCCGACTTGGTCGGGAAATTGCAAATTTTTCAGTCCCGAATGTCGGGAATTAAAAAAATTACGATCCCGTCCCGACCCAAAAAATTCTGTCCCGCACACCCCTATTATTCATTAAGGCAAGAATTTCCAATACCGGAGCCTTCTGTAATTTCTATGCTACGTCTTATACTCACGAAATAATTATTCGTGATGATTTATCTCAAGTTAACATGTTGGGGTGAGGGGAAAAAAATGTTAATTAACGTGTAAAAGTTGTAAAATAAGCATTTCAATTCTCGCAATGATTCTCCGTATACAAGTATGGTAGCCATATTTGTTGATATGAACAAATTACAATTAGTTACGCTGTCTACAGCGTTGCCACACTGTTGATTTCATACTTGGAGAGCATGGATTGTGTAAGAATAGCGGAAGAGAACAGTAAAAAAGTTGTTAATGTTATACAGATTGTTAGGTGGAGTGTGCAGGAGGGCTAATTAATAAACTTATTCATTTCAGTATATTGCCCAAAGAACATGCTTACATGTGACAGCGACAATCACGATGTAGAAGAACTGATTTGATTACAGGTAAATTTGGCAACATTACATCAATCATAAAATTGCAGGATACGAAAATGGCGTCTTCGATGATGTTAAAGTGCTACGAAAAAAATATTTTTTATCGGTTCGTAATCACAATTACCGCAAAACCATTCAGGAATAGCCCCACTGAGCATTCTCGGTAAGGTTAGGTTAAGTTAGGTTAGGCAAGGCAAACATAGTTAAAATTTGGGCTCGAAAAACGGGTAGCCCAACAAACCATTGACGGATAGCCCCACGAACCATTCAGGTACAAAAAAGGTAAAGTGTTCCCCTGTGCATAGCACCACGCCATGAAGGCGTATAGGGGGTGTGAGGGTAACGCCCCACACTTTCTTGATCCGGTCGTGAGTGGGGGTGATGTGATCAGCATCACGCCCCTGACCGCCTTTACCCCCCAGGGTTTCCCCCAGGTACCCATGTTATTCGACGCTGGGTAGGCGCCGGGGCCGCTTCCAGGTACGGTTAGGTTAAGTTAGGATAGGCAAATGTAAATTCGCTCCTTCATTAATTGTGGAAGCACCGAGCAGAAAGATTTGGTAAGTAAATGTGTATATTTTATCTTCTGTTTTGCATGCTCATGAGGTGTTGTTTTTTTTTTAGTCGCTTTACTTGGCGTATGGACATTTTGTCAGTTGTAGGGAGATTTTGACTACATCTTTAGGGACATTGCCGGAAAATGGTTAGCAACACTGTCGGCTACCAGACGTAGTGAGTCTAAGCTCATGTTCACTTCTGTTTGCGTTTATCAGTACGCGTGTTGTTTATACTGTGTTATTGAGTTGGTGTGCTAGTGCTTTATTGTGTGTTAATTGTTATTCATTCATTAGTTATGTCGTTAAACAAATATAGTCTTGAACAGAGAGTTTTTATGTACGATAATTACGTGAAAACGAATTCTTGCAGAAAAGTGGTCAGGGAATTAAGATAGACAGGATCTCTTGAACCTAAGAAACGTGTTGTATTGCTGTTAAAGGAGGTCATTTTCAACATCTCTTATAACACAGGATGTTAGTGATCATCATTATTATTACTTTTAAATATAATTTTACGCTTTCGGTTTGCTTTATGCGCCGGGATGCTGTCTTCCCTTTCTGACAACTGACGATAAAGTAGCGATGTCTAATCTAAGATTTTCTGTCAGAAATAAGGTGCCAGAAATATTTGTATTTGGGAGGACACATTTTCCAGCATCCTTGCGAAAAGGTACGTGCTTATTTCAATTGTAATTGTAACTGTAATTGTGAAAAGTGGAAACATTACAAAACAAGCTGTTTCTGTTACGGACTTCCTGAACGCAATTTGCCGGGACCTGTTGCATGAAGAGTCCGCCGACCGGCCGTCACTCTGGCGGTGAACGACTGAAATAACCTCCCTGTATTATTTTTGGTATACGATGATCTTCCGTTCTAACAATATGTCCAAGCCATCTTAGCCTTCCCGCTTTTATAAATCTAACAATGTCTTGCTCTTCAAGTATGCTACTAATTTCTTCATTGTTTACTTGAACAGGACCATATATTTTCCGAATTATCTTCCTTTCAAATATACGTAGCTTAAGTTCGTTTTCTTTGGTGAGCGTCCATACTTCTGAACCGCAGGTTACTATAGGTCTAATCAATGTTTTATATATATTCAGTTTAGATCTACTTATTACCTTACTTTTCAATAGCTGCTTGTCGGCATAATAAGCCTTATTGCCAGTTTCAATCTTCTCTCTGATAGCTTTGATTATGTTATTCTGGTTGTCGATCAATAATCCAAGGTATTTGAATGTTCTCACACTGTCAAATATTTTTACTACCTATTTCAATATTTATCTGGTTTCTTCTGTGATTGTTTGAAGTTACAATCATGTACTTTGTTTTTTGTGTATTTACTTGTAGTCCTAATTTGTTGGTTGCTTGTTCTAGATGATTAAATATTCTGTGAAGTTCTTTCTCAGTTCTGGAGATTATTGCTACGTCGTCAGCATATAAGCACAAATCTGACTACTTTTGAAAAAGATTCTGCCTCTTTTATCCACCTGATTTATTGCCGTCTGTAAAGCCAATATAAATAATGTAATGGATAGCCCATTTCCTTGTTTTACTCCTTTTGTATACGGAAATTCTTCCCCTATTTGTTGTCCTATTTTGACTTTTACCGTGGTTTGATCCAAAGTCATTGCTACTAACTTAATCAACTTTCTTGGAATTGAAACATGTTTCATTGCCTGTAGAAGCTTCCTTCTGTTCACACTGTCAAATGCTTGCTTATAATCAATAAATAGTATGTGTAAATCTATTCCATGTTCGTAGTTTTCCTCAATTATTTGTTACATAATAAATAATTGATCAGTGGTGTCTCTGTTTGTTCTGAATCCGCATTGGTATTCACCAATTATGCTCTCTGAATATTTCTTAAGTCTATCGTTAATAATTCCAGTAAGGATTTTATATCCTACTTTTAATAGCATAATACCCCTGTAATTTGAACAACCTGTTTTATCTCCTTTTTGCGTATAGGGAGGAGTAGGCCACTTCTCCGTTCGGCGGGCATTTGTTCCTCCTCCCATATTTGCATCACCAATTTACATATTTCTTTTTTCATTTCTGGATCTGCATACTTTATTAGTTCAGAGCTAATTCCGTCTTCTAATGGCGCTTTGTTAGATGGGTGGGTGGGAGGGGGAGGATGCAAGCAAGAAATTTTTCTCCTCAAAAAACGCTATCTCAGTTTGAAGTTCCTGCGATGATCTTACAATTACCAGTCCCTTAAAATATATCTTAGGCTGTTATTAATTTTCTAGGTGAGAGGGTGTGATCCGCTTCTGGACGTCCATCTCTGCAGTGCCTCTTATCTTTTGCATATAATGTGAAACTTGACCAAAAACTCGTCTTCAATGGACAAAACCAGAGACTTGCATGCACAAAAATCTGCAGACAAAAAGTGCATACAGAGTGAGCAATGAATTCGCATGACACACGCTCAGCAAATTCGTCCAACAAATAGGATATCCTGCTTAACAGAAATCTATTCATGATGGCCTTGGTACTGATACATAAAGAAAATAAATGTATTTAACCATGGTCTTTCCAAGGTGAATTTATGGCATTGTATGACACATGAACAGCATATATAAATGTACAAAAAGTATTAAAAAAAAACAAAAAACAATCTAATCCCACAAAAAAGGCAACATCCGCCCAGGTGGGTGATTCGTGCTGGAATGACGCAAACTGTTGTTCTAAAGACGAAATCGCAAAACTTCCCGAAAGATGGCAATGCTTTGCACAATTGAAAAAATACATGGCGAATTAAACAGAGTGGTCAGAATTTTTCATGATAATTTCCTGATTAATTAACATTTTTAAGATGTAATGAAATTAATCATTTTAATAGACACACAGACGATCTATACAAATTACGCCATCATAAACGTACGTTTGCAAGACCTTTAACTTCAGAAAATTGTAGATCCTCACATAGCCTATAATAATTTCTGTCACAAAAAACTTGGTTCTGTAGTCCTCTGTTATGGACAATTCCAAGTTTGAATTCATTTTATACTAATATTATGTGCAAAATCTGTATTTCGTGATTAGATAACGTGTATTTTTGTATCCTAATGTAAAAGCAGTTGGATGGGTGACCGCTAGCGAAGGAGAGCGGCGGCTCTTCCCTCCAACCCATCAAATAGTGTAAATCTCCGACAGCCAATCACAATCAGCTATCTACTCATCGCCCGCGACAGCTGTGAGACAACTCATTAGACAACGTTCAAAACGCTGCCAAAAAAACCACAAAAGAACATTTGGAGGCAAAGCCGGACGGCTGAAACTCCCCGCCATAATAAACAAGATAGCGAATCGAATCGAATCTGTAACGGATATTGCAAATTGCGAGAATAATCACCAGACACGGTTAATACACCAGCAAATCAAGGAGGACCCGGAGCTTAACTTCTGGAAGACATTATCGCCCAAGATGTCGGAACATTCTGGATCAGCTTAAAAACATATTCCAATCCTGAGGTTAACAGGATTTTCACTCAGATGCTCGGATAGGCCACCACCAGGAACCCACGGCACTGGTAACACCTTCCTTACAAGGAGCAGTTCGGTCTTTGTAAGGACCACAAATTCAGCACAGGTTCATAAATTCAACACAAGATGGGGTCCAAGTGACATGTGCAGGGGTAAAGCAGGCTGGAGCCTGGTACTGACAACGTCCACTCCACAATGATCGATACCGTGAATATGTGGGACTCTATCTCCACATCCCTTGCGTGTACCTTCATGGCAAGATGCAATGAGTACGGAGTAACTTTATTTACTTTTTCATATTTCTTCTGCACTTCTGTATTTCTCTTTGTTTTCTCTCTAGTTGTATTCTTTATTTTTGTCCCCTCTTTATCTCACTTCCTTATTTCTCTTCATTTGCTTAATTCTGTACAGTTTCTTTCATATCTCATCTTTTCTCTCTCCATTAAAACAATTATTTCCTAACACGTATATATGACGTCAATATATCTGATTTAGATTTTCCATTTTGATCCACTGCTTGGTAAATTTTTCTGTGGCGTCTGTGGTTAACATCCGTCCAAATGTGGGGACGGATGTTAAAAATCCAAGTTTTCCAGAACTGCGAATATACATTCAATCGTCTGGAGTAATCAAATTACAAGCTTTTTCTGCTAGTAGTCAAATTAACTATATTTCCCTAAGTAACAAAATTATTTTATTTTTCAGAAGAAACTAATTTACCTGGCTTTTGCAGAAGTAACCACATTCTCCTATTATCCATGAATTCCAAAATGATTTGCCTTTTCCAGGTAAACAAATTTTTTGATTTTTTTCCAGGCGAAAATATTTCTTTCTTTTCCAAGAGTAGACAAAGTATGTGATTTTTCCAGGAGCAAAACATGCTCAAACGTCAGGAATAGATACATTTTTCTGTTTTTCCCAGGAGTAAACAAGTTCAATGATTTTTCCAATCGTAATCAAATTCATTGAATGTAGAAGTAATCAAATGCTTTAATTTTTTTAGAGTGACAGAAAATTGCTTTTGGGTGTAAATAGAATATATTTTTTGAAAATCTTATATCATATACACATTGAAGCATATGAACACGGTTTAAACAAAGAAAAGCTGACGACCCCTGAAGGGTGTGAAAAGAGGGTCCATTACCTATCCTTGCAGAAAGTTGCGCAACTAGCGTAGAAGCAAGGAAATTGCAGCTTTCTTGGCGCTTTACGGCAGGAAACTATACTTTTGTCGTTAAACTGTGAAGCGACTCATCGTTAAGTGAACGTAGCGTGGTTCCTAGAATTCCTTGCGGTTAATTCTCCCCTTGAAGAAATGACAGTGGTGCAGATGGAAATGAGAAATCAGAAATGTGTCTAATGAATCTTCAATTGAGAAGGCTCTATTCGATCTAGATACAGATAACTACGTTAGAAGTTACCGTTACAATATTCTACCGTTCAAATTTAACAGCAATGTCCGTTAATTTATAAAAACGGGACGCAACCGTTTTTTCGTGAGTTCATGCACATTAATGTCATTACTTTTCTCTGAGTCTAGAATGAGAATTAAACATGGTGCCGGAAACCGTCTGGAATGTTAAACACATACATACACATTCACGATTATGTTACATGTAATATAATGCTACAAATCTACAGTATAGAATTAAGATACATTACAATAAAAACTTGCAAATTTAAATTTCAGAATTTGTATCATGCATAAAGATTGAATTGTTGTTGTAAGTCCACTTTATTCACAGAAAGGCTAATCGGGACTGGACCTACAGCTTAACGTGGGATCGGAACCATTATAGGCCTCCACCGGGTATCGAACCCGGGACCCCTTGTTTACAAGGCGACGACATTACCACTAAGCCATCGGGGAGGACTCATGCATATATATAAATTTCAGTTGGGTCCACTGTAAATACTAAACTAGTAGAACGTCAATCATTAAAATTACATTACTCTATAGGTATTTATGTAATAGCCGCTAATACTCTAAAACGGTGAGGGTTCTTGTTTTACGATAATTGCATGGCAGCGGAAATTGAGGATCTTGCTTGCACAATGCCACGCACCGATGTGTGAAGGTAGGGTCATACGCATTCTCTATCTCGGTCATACCACATTTCCTTCAGTGTTACCGCAAGGTATTGATCCAAATAACCTACATGAGGAATTTTAAGAAACAAGTAGAATCCATGCCGGGATTCGAACCCACGACCCCTGGCTTCGCAGCGCAATGTGGTAACTAACCACTCCGCCACGGGGGCCGGCAGAGAGAGAGAGAGAGAGAGAGAGAGAGAGAGACTGAGTGAGTGTGGGGCAGAAATGAGGAGACGAAGAGTGCTAGAAGCATATGCAGAAACAGAGGAAGAAAAATATGGAGAAGGGACTAGATAATGAAGGATATAAACAATGAAGGATATGAACAAAGAAAGGTCTGAAATAGAAGAAGATGGGAAGACAGATAGGGGGAGGGGGAATCATAGCAGAGTTTACTTGGGATATATTTTATCCACTGTTGACCCGTCCGAACGAAACTCTATATCCATGCAACTGCACCTGAAGCGATATGGCAACAGCGCAAATTCTGCCAGCCGCCTCGTTGGGTGGCGCCGAGTGTAGGTAGTTTGAGTTTTTGCTTTAAGTCTACTTTATGCACAGATAGGCTAATCGGGACTGGGCCTACAGTTTACATTGGGATCCGAACCACTATGTACCTTTACGTGGAATCGAACCCAGGACCCTTTATTACAAGGCGACGACGTTACCACTACATCATCGAAGATGCGAGTGTAGGCAGTGTTCGTAATCAAGTAATCAATGAGTGTAAGCGTTCTTTATATCAAGGCTAATCAGGTCTGGATGGATTCATATATTAAAGGTAACATATGGACTGCTGAGATCTCGCTCCAACGGGATTCGAACCCGCAGTAGCATCCTGGAGAAATCTGGGCTGTAGAACAGAACAGTTGCGCCAAGATATGCCCTGCCCTTGAACAGAACCGAGCACCTCCCTCGTGGCAGCTTTGTCAAGCGGGAGCAAAGCGTTTGGACATAAGACACGGGAAAATAAAGAAAAAGAAAATCTTGTCACAAAGTCACTTGAGAGAAAGTCACCAGCATTGACCCAACCTTCCCGTGCCTTCGGCCGGAACCACGGTTCCCATGGTGACTTGCGGGCGACGTCATGGCCCGATGGTGGTCAGCGGTGCTCAAAGCATCAGGCGAGCGACCCCGAGCTTCAGAACCTCAGTGCTTCTCGTCGCTCCGCACCGGCAAGACGTGTTCGTGGTTAGTGCTTCTGTTCGCCGACTCACAATAGCTACAAGGTAAGGACTCCTCAACACTTCTCCTCACACAAATTTATTAGTGGCACACACACAGAGAAAGAACACACGTTAACAGTAATAAAGTATTTATATTAATATCATCCTGATATGGTAATAAATCACGTCTGAGGTAATGTACACCAATGTTCAACAACAACAACAAAATGCATTAAATTTAGGATTTTCTTGAACTTTGGCAAATCAATTTCTGCCTCATTATTACAAGCAGAGATTCTGACATAACTCCCTTAAAATTTGTATACAAACTTAAATGTAATTTGTAGAAAAGGAAAAAAATGTGCATATATTGGGTTCCCCTCGAAACGTTTTCAGAACACATTCTCAATAGTTGGAAAAACAATATTTTTCTATGTAATTTTCACTTGACAAGTTCCTTAATCTTTTACAAAACTACATTTCTTTTCACCTACAATATTTTTCATGTTCAGTATTATCAGCATTGTATACAAATTGAATCTTAATTTTTTTAAGTCGTACATTTGGAACATATATTCTCTTTTGCCGAACATTTGTTTTTATATTTATGTAAATCACCTTTCTTGCTATTATTTGTTTCGTTCAAAATAATAGGAGACGACTTTTTCTTTTCGATATTTGTTTAGAAAACTTTCAACTGCCTATCTCTCGCTTGTCTTTTTAATTTTTTCTACAGACTATAAATTTATTGATTATTAAAAACTACCTTTGCCAATTCATTTTCTTGTAAATATTACAAGTAATGCGCGTTGACTGTTACCGAAAAGGTTCTCTCAAATATTTAATTTTTAGTAAATTATATTTCTTGACATTGGGCAGAAAATATGGCAGACATTTACTTCATTTATGAAAACTGTTTTCACAGTTCTTATTGCTCCCTGTCAGTAAGGTTGTTTATGTTCCTGTTATTCACAGAATGTGCACAATTATCACGTGGAATTAATATATACTATACAACGAAGAATATATACTATATTGAACGTATTGTAATCTTAAACTAATGGGATTTCGATGTGGCAACAAAATAAAAACACGAATTAATGTGAGATGATAAGCAGAGAAGAGAAAGATCTCCACTTATTTGGGCCTTATACACAAAGAAACCATAAAGCATATTTATCGATATACGAAAATGCACAGTAGTGCGATATACTTGCGTTTGTTTGCCTTGTAATGTTCATGTGAATAATATGAACAAGTATAGAATTTATTGTATTAAAAATAATTTATGGTCCTTAATTTCACATACATTTATAAACACACACACACACACACACACAGCGAGCTATTGATATGATTAATTGTCACAATAAAATATTAAATATTCTCTTGTATGCTCAAATACACATTACGATCTGAAACCTAGATTTCAGTACATTGTAGGATTCCATGTGCAAATTTTTGAATAAACACATGGACAGTTTGAGTAGATGTGTTGACATGAAGGTGCATTGTTGAGGTTCGACGCTGCCCATTCTCGATCTTGACCTTAGATGCAGATGATGCTTGTCAGGTACTCGCTTGATATGAGGTTCAGCTGACACGAGAATGTCACCTTGGGAATGAAACCCCACACTCTCCAATTAAGTCTGGAGCCTTACGGGCACTCCCTCCTCTGTCAACGAACTGCATATTTTGACAGATAACCTTGTGGAAAGAGAGCAGGAATGCAGCTCATCTTCCATCCTGGAGCGGTTGGTTTCTCCTTGGATGTACGCACATCCCGTCAAATGCCTTCCTCTCTGTCACTATTCATGACTGGTTAAAATTCCATTCAACTTTTTTTTGTCGGGAATTCTTTCTTGTCTCTTTCGCCTATTTTTATTTAACTTTCTAAGCAGATGCAATTTTCGAAAATTTTGAATACCATAACGGTTTTTCGAAAACGGCTTGGCTGGCGTCGACCAAAGGTCCACCGCAACCTTAAAACAAATATAGAGAGACTTTTGCACATACACACATCCGCACACACACACACACACACACACACACACACACATATACATTTTTGACAATTGTAACACCGCCAAAACCAGGATGGATAAGGATCATGATTTTTATTTCAAAAATCAGTTTTGTTGATTTTTAAATTTAAATCGAATTTTTTATTTAAATCGATTGCTTTTAAAAAAACACGCTTAAATTGCTTGTATGGTTTTTGGCACCATACATATAGATATATGTTTTTTACAGAAAGGCTCTATCTAATAAACGGCCCTGTAAAATATTTGAACAGTTTGCTTAAAGCAAATGAGAAAAAATACGTAAACATAATTTTTTCTGTTTCTGATACTGTACCTATTGTGGAAATGTTTGTTGAATGTGCTAATGCAACTATAATAATTTCAGTAACTTTTCTTCCAGTGAGAATAAAACATTTTGGATGTACTCCATAATTGTAACTTAAAATATTTTCTTAGATATTTTTATACCCTTTGTAGCTGAATTTTGGAGATTCTATTGATGATAGTTTGAAAAAATACCAGCTACCATGTTTATTTACAGTTTAATGATAATGACACTATTTATGGTTTAACATGATTAGCATTTTGTATATTTTTCTACAAAAATGTTTTCTATTTTTGCCTATAAAAATTATCGAATTTTAAATCAAGAGAATTCCTGTGTTTACATTTCCTTTCGTATGAGCTTCACACGATCAGTACATATATTTAATTTCCTTTGTTTTCCTATCTTAGAACCTAATAATCACCATTAAATGATTACGAGATAAATGTACTTTCACTAAAAGTGTTTCTGATATCTACAAAAGCCTTATGTACATTATTCTATAAATTGTTTATTTAAAGTGATTTATATCAGTGATTTTTTTTAAATCACCTGATTGAAATCTTGATTTAAATCAACCCACCTTGGTCAAAACCCTTACACTCCAAAACAAATATGAACTTCAAGTCACTCTCCGCCATTTTCGGCTCAACTAACGCGAATGTGGCAGCAACCTCACAAAAACTTGATGCTTAAGCATCTGAAAGGTATTCCGAGCACGAAGTTGACTCTTAGCGACAACAGAGCAAGAAATCGGACGTGGAGCAAGTTTGTAATGAAAATGGCGAATTCGTAACGGTGAAGGTGATGGGAACATGCTTTGCTTGAGTGGATGACGCTGAAGAAGCACAAAGTCCGTTAGGTGTCATCCCCCACGTTACGAGCCGTTTCTTGCAAAGTTGCTCGCATTTAGAGAAAGTTAACCACACAAGCAGATATTTCCATAATGACATACGCAACATTATGATAATCGGGCTCTCAATGTGTGCGCTTCTTTTATTGCCGCAGGAGAAAAGTGTTTGAGCTTAACGAAGAATCGTGAAGTATAAAAAAAAAGGACTCGCATTTCGTGCAGATAAACTAGGATGCTATAAAAATGTGTTGATTAACAACGGGTTTCCGTGCAGTGATAACGGATTTTGCAAGTCACTGTCCTCTCTTATTCAGAAAATCTGCTTCTTACCCCTAGCGCGTAGGCAACACACAATACTTATTCACATTACTTCCTTGAAATGTTCTTGCCACTACATAGGAGTTTCTGAGGCACGCTGTCAGTAACCTGTTTCCTTCAGCAATATTTCATGCTTCCAAAAAACTCTTTATAACCTTTTATAGCAGCAGACAGTTCACGAAAGCATTTCGCGTAATTTATTCAGGTTAGCATGATACACGATGAGTATACAAGACAAAAAGCACGTGGGTAAAAGCACGGTTTTGATTTTGAAACGATTAAGTTTAATTAAAATACAACTAAGGCAAGCTTGAGCATATCGCTTACAATTGTGGAGCGCCTCCCCGTGCAGTGCGAGCGAGCTTCACGCCTGCACGCTGTATGAACGAAAAGTCCTGCTTTACTTACACCTTCATATCTCCGTCCCTGTTGCAAAGCTACATTATTGCTGCTCGTTCTGCAGTCCACACATGTATACGAGAGTGCTCTAGCAGGTTAAACAGGCCTGAGTAAAGGTTATTGGTGTCTGTTATAGAGACGTTCCACTGTATTTTGTTTACAATCTTATGGAGATGAACTTCTTACCACACACACACACACACTTGTCAACTACTATTTCCGCGATCATAATAAAAGGTAGTTTCACCCTGTTAGAAATTACCGTAAAATTCACACTATTCTACCGTTAAAATTTAACAATCTGCATGTTAATTTAGAAAAACGAGAAGGCAACAATTTTCTTCGTAAGCACACGCGAATTCATGTAATCACCTCTCTCTGCTGTGGCTAGAATGAGAGGCAAAGATGACGCCGATAATCGCTTGGAATATTAAACATAAACACACACTGAAACATGTATATTTATGTATAATGCCTGTATTACATATATAATTGCGCCATTCAAATTTAAGTTTGAATATTTCGTAGTATATAAATATAGATAGGTTAAACTAACTCTCTAGCCTTCTCAAACCCGAAGGCTTATGACTGCAGCAACACAAGCCTTCCATCTGTCCCTATCCTGGTCAAGATCAATTCACTATTTTCCATCCTTACCGATTTCCATTAGGTCCATCTCAACGTTATCCCTCCATCTTCGTCTTGGCCTTCCTACTGGTCTCTTACCATCAGGCCTCCCAACAAGAATCCTGTAAACTCCTCTTTCCTCTCCCATTCGTGCCACATGGCCTGCCTACCTAAGTCTTCTTGATTTAATCATTCTAATAATATCTGGACATGAATACAAATATGTAGTTCTAAACTTCTCTACTCACCTGTCTCCACATCCCCTTTAGGCCCAAATAATTTTCTAAGGATTTTATTTTCGAATACTCTTAATTTATATTCCTCTTTTAATGTAATGGACCAAGTTTTACATCCATATAATACTACAGGCAAAATTACTGTTTTGTATATTTAAACTCTTAGTTTCATAGATATTATGCGAGAAGATAAAAGTTTATGAAAAGTAACACGCATTTCATGAATTAAGTCTGCGTTTTATTTCTCTTTAATATTTTCATTTGTGGGGAAAATGTAGATTAGGTTGTAGGTTGTAAATTGCAGTTAATACTTGGAAGACGGCCATATGGTAGTCACCGTCGTTTCTCCAGTCAGCTTTTTACAGCGCACCCCACCCGCCACAACACACAATACAAGATAAACCACTGATGATTATCCTGACTGAGGTCCCAGGAACCAGAGCTTCGTTAGGCTGCAATAATACAGTTCCAATGGTGTAATGCTAGAAGGGGAGATGAACTGTCTCTTTAAAGAAAACAAATGAATATAATTATTTTTTTATTTTATTATCTGGCTTTACAAAACATTCAACTTTCCAGAAAATGTAATTCATAGAAAACAACATCGTACTGTGAACAAAATACTGAATTGCATTCTACAATGTAGCTTGATTCGAAGAACTCGTTAACATGACTTGCAAATGGACATCATTATCCGTCACGGCATACGATTTAGGTCGGCAACTTCAGTCTCTTGTTTCTTGTTCCGGGAAGAAAGAAAAAACGGGTCAGATGATGATGCCCCGTCGGCGGCAGGCTCCTCAAGTCAGAATTAACTGCCGGGAAGGTCATTTCGTTGTTAATTTTGCCTCGCGAATAAAACAAAATGAACAGTCATTTTCAGGACAAATGCAGGTGCTTGAAGAGGTGATTGATGGGTATAATGGCAGCGGAAATAAAATTGGAGAAGACGACATGAAAATATGATAATGGAAGAAGGCGGTGTGAAAATTTTACATCTTTATCTGAAAACCAGATTCTACTTGCAGTTTGCTGACTTACTGTCGCGTGATACCAAGAGGGTCCCAAAAAGGGCCATTGTGTTCTGGCGAGGTTCTGATGAGAGCCAGAACTGCCATCGAGAGATGTGTACCGAGACCACAATTGGGAGTGAGACAGATATCATCTATCAGATCAAGATTTTATGCGACTTCAGTAAATTTTAATGTAAAATGTATGGAAATTTCGCCTAAATGCAAATTGCCAAGCCGATGGTTCTTTGATATGTCAACCACAAACTTGCTCTTTGTGTAAGAAAACAAAATAGTCTTTATCACTTCTGGCTAAAACATTCATTTTGTAGATAGTGCTCTACAGAGTAAGGACGAGGTAAAGTATTTTGAAATTTTATTTTGCGTCTCTTTATGCTAATCGCGGTTACAATGATGAATGCTGATTAGATGAAAAGGAATTTACAAAGAATACACATGCCGACGCCAGGACTTGAATCTGGGACCGTCGGTAGCGAGTTCGCGTCGCATTTCTTTTACTTTTGGCTATTCGTGACGATCAGGATGAGGAATGATTAAATTAAATTGATGAAAGAACAACCACAACACCCGCGCCCAGGCCGGAACTCGAACCCAGGAATTTCGATCGCGAGTTTGAAAGTCAACCACTTAACGTGCTCAGTCAACGAGCGGCCGAGATATCAAAAACTATTCGCCTTATTAAAAGTAATACTGGACAATTGGCCTATTTGTAGAAACTGTTATGCTCTACAATTTTTGTTCAGTGTATATTTTGAAGTTGAGCTACTGTTAACGGGGGAGAAAACTCAGTAAATGTAACACATCGTGATCCATATTTCCGATATGGGCAGAAAATTTAATTTGAGCGGACAAAATATTTTCAAGTGAACTCTGTTTCGCTGTCTTAGGTATTAATGTTTCATTCCTCTCTGTGTGTATATCTTTCTCGTATTATTTTTCCCTCCATTTCACTTTTCTTCTCGTTAACTGCCTTTATTTATTCCTTCCTCTGATTCGCTACCTCTCTTTCTTTCCCATTCTTTCATCTTATGTTCCCTCTTCAATCTTATTTTCTCTCCCTCACTTTCTCTTTCTCTCTTCCTTTTTCTTACCCCTTCCTCTATTTCTTCCTCTCCCTCGCATTTGTTACTGTTTATTTCCCTTCCCTTTCTCTTTTTACTTTTCTATCTATCTCACCCTCTCTTTCTTACCTCCTTTCTCTCCCTCTTAATTTTATTTTCTCTTTTCCCCTCTCTCCTTACATTCTTTAACTTCCTCTCTTACTTTCTTTCTCTGCTATTCTTTGTTTATTTCTTTCTCTTCCCTTCCTTTTTTACTTTTCTTTCTCTTTCTATTTATTTCTACCTTTCTCCCGTTTCCTTCTACTTCTTGCTTTATCATTCTGCGTGATTTTCGATCTAGTGGTCCTGAGTCGAAAAAATCCATGGCTGAATATGGTATTCGAAGTTTGCAGAGTTGAAACCTCACAAGTCCCAGGATCAACTTCTATAAACTGACATCGGAAGCGTTAATACATTGGCCAAAGGGACTACAAAGGTTACCACGTGGACGTTTAAGTGAAGTACGGTCCACCAATCGCCATATAATTGCTTCTAATTCGGTCCATCAACGCGCTGTGTGCCAGTTCGCGGTAATCGTTAAATCAGCCGAAGGAGGTCCTGGGGCAGGAGCGTCATTAACGGCTATCTGATGCGCTGCTTTTTGTTCGAGCGTGAAGACCGTTACGTTCTTGACCTTGTCCAGCGCAAGACTCCTGCGGCTGTCAGGCCCCGCTGTTGCACACGGCGCAATTCAACCAATCCACAACGAACTGCTACCTGAGTATTCACATTACTTTAGAAGCCCATGCGGCATAGATTCTATAGCATCAATTCCTAGCCATCAAGCCAAAATACCGAGGGATCTCAACTTCAAAATTCACGTTATTATTGCTATTACAATGTAAGTGAATATTTGGATTATAAGCCATGGATGGACGAAAGTACACTGAATAGGTTTAGGACCAAAAAAATACTTAAATGGAAAGAAACCCGTTAACAAGGCATTAAGGATAGAAAATAGTTACTAAAACATCGGCAAGGAAAAGCAAGTAAATAAATAGTTGCTTGAGGAGACGAAAAGGCGATTGAGAAATTAGTCACCAAACAGTTGAACAGTTAGCAAAATAGAAGAAACAGTAACTTAAGGAGAGTGCATCAATAGAGAAGAAAAGAGAGTCTAATAGACTTATAAGCTACAAAATGAGAGGAAATATGTATTGAAAAGACAGGTACTCCATGATAGGAAACAGGGAGACGAAATAAACTGGAACAGTGAAATAGGCAGTCAAAAGTCGGTAAAAGAGGAAACTGCTACTGGAAAAATCAAATGGGTCAACAAAATATTTTAGAGTCCAAGAAACACTTGAAGGAAAGACAAACCAGTACCAAAATTCAGGGAAAAGGGGGCAAGAAAGTTAAAAAACGCCATGAAAACTTGCCATATAGCTACAGTTAGTTATTGGCAATAAGAAAGAATCACCAACAAAATAAAGGTATTAGGTCAACATGCGGTGTTGCTGCACAATTAAACCCAGCGATATTGCTTTTAATCTCTATGCGAACAAACATGAACCCACTGGCCGCTATGTGTGCCTATCTTGCCATGGTATCCATATCTACATCTGCTAATTTTTCCGCTTGTGACTAAGCAAAGGCTCCGTAACGGTAGTCATATAATATCTCAGGAAGATATCGCCGAGCCTCTGTGGTCAGTCGGCCGGATGCCATGAGCAACCTCATTCTATGCAATTGTATGCGATTCGGAAGGGTGCGGCCTTCACATGTCCCCATGTGGGGTTTCTGCTTAGAATATTTCTAGGTGCAGCACTATATATTTTATTTTCCTACATGAGTTTCTCGTTAAACCTTGTCGTTGTCAGTGGGTTTATTTATGAGGGAAATGAAGTAAAATCACATTAGTCAGAAAATATTAGTGATTTCGCTTCTGGATTAAAAACCGGGACAATTAAGCATCCCGAAGATCTCTTTCGGTACAGTGAAAACCAGAGCGTCCAGTCACCCTACACACAGCAAAGCAAATGCATCATCTGAAACAAAGAAATACACAAAGTCTGTAGCTGAAAACAAATGTTTGTGCATCACCGAGAAAGATGCAGGAAGGTGCAAAAAACGCAGCAATCGATTCATCGTTAGTGGGACCATGATATTTTGACTCCAAAACGGGACATCAAAAGAATGCGAGGTTACCTCCCCCCTTTTTCTTGCAAAGTCGGTTAGGCCTAATTATAAAATAATTGTTATTATTAACGTATTATTATTAAATAATAATACGTTAATAATAAACATTATTAGCATAAATAACAATTATTTTACAATTAATAATTTAATAAATTTTATTAAAGTATGGATCACATAAATGATACATTATAAACAATAAATGAAATATTATCTCCAGTTTTCAAAAGATATTAATTATTATAATCTCGATGTGACTTATATAGTGTTTCTGCTCCCTTCTGATCAACCTTTGATGCTAGTCCTACGATGAAGTTGAGGAATGCCAGAAGTATTCATCAGAACAGCTATATTCTTCACCAACCATTTAGAAAACTCCCCAGAAATCTGACACAGAACGATTTGTCTTTCGAGTTTGTGTCAACACAGAAATTTAAATTCTTGTTGCAGGTCAGTATTGAAACTACATGTGTGTGCTTTATGGCCATGCTTATTCACTGCTATGCAAATAAGGGAACACACACAAAAAATACAACCCGCGACGCGAGCTAACTTAAAACAGTAAACTGCTGTCTGCTCGAAAGTTCTCCACGATAATGGAATATTTTCATTGTCATGAAGTGCTTGAAACGCAGACCAAATTCCATCAACGTTGACGTTAGACTTGGTTTTCAAGATAACTCCTAGATTTCTATAAAAAGGGACAAATGTTGCTTTTAAATAATATTGACGGGACGACCGGGACACGCCTCTGAAACGGGACGTGTGGTTACCCTGCGTATCATACGACACACTTTGGTGTTACCTTTACACCCAACCACCCTTCTACAACGCTCCTTGTTTTACAGGCTGCCAAAAATCTACAACAAACTTCCCCTGGATGTAGATATTTTCCTACCAGAAAGTAATTTTTGTACATTACTGACCAAGAACATGTAAATCTATCCCATCTTGTTATTGTTTTCATCTTTTGTTTCTACTTTATGTTGTTTCAGTGTAAAATGGCCAAGTAAGACTATATCTGAAACTCTGAGTAATAAATAAATAAATTTAATATGTTGATTAGACGTACGAAAATGCAAGAGGTACCAGTGCGTAGTTAGAGATCGGTTTGTTCATTGAACTCTCCAGCCTAACTATTGCCTATTTTTGTGGGAGCAAGAAAAGGTTTATTATCCATTTGCCTTGACTCATCTCACCCAACAAGTTACCCGAGTTGATACTTTCCTGGAGATGAGGCCTTGCTCGAAAATGTTTATTATCCATAACCAAAAATGCAAGAGGAGAAAATACATTTTGGGGCCTTGCATGAACTGAACCCACGGGATAAAATTAACGTTCACTCCAATCTATGCGATCTCACAGCATAATTGTTCATCATTTCTCAGTATCGATGCCCCTATTAAAGATATTCGCGAAGAAGAATGACTTTTTACAATAATTTTGTAAGAATTGAATTGTACCAAAATTTCTAAGAATGGACGCAAGTAGTATGGCCACCACCTTCAATATGCGAGACTAATTGGAATGTGCGCATAGCTGCCTTTCCAATGCATTTTCTCAACAACGAAAACAGAGAAATTACATGGAACATTATTGAAGTCGTCTACCAAGCTTCACTTTACCGTCTGATAGCGGAATACGCTTTGGAAAATGTACTTAAATAACCTTAGAAATTGAAATTCAAGTTTTAAAGAATCTTTTGTTAAAATATACAAGAATTCCACCACTTTTTTAAATGGTCGGTATTGCTGCTACAACTATTTTTCTTTATTTTCTTTCTCTAACGTCCAAAAATTCTTCTTTTAACCTGTGCTAAGAGAACCAAACCTACCCAACAAACAGTTGTAGCAGCAACCACTACCTTTTTAAATGACGTTTGGAATGAGTTTTGCCACAGAGAAAAATATCAGTCATGACCATCTTCTCGTGTGGGAAAAAAAAACAACTAACACTGAACTATATCGGTCGGTGACACGATTCATTATACTTTGCTCGTGACTTGTAGATTGATTGTGCGTGTAACAGCATGTCCCTCAAATGTCCTTCAGCCTGTGTGTGTTGCTCTGCAGGAAATCCTAGGCGGTGTCCTATAAAACCACACCTTTTTTTATATTCCATAGTACTCAATGACCTCAACTTGGTCATTTGAACTAAGCTCTTCCAGCGATGATTCCACAAAGCTTTATCTCGCCATCTGTGGATTATGTCAGTCAGTATATCACAAAGGAAAAAATAAATATATGATTTATTTTCTTGAACATGTGCACAGGAAGATACATTTATGCAGGAACATGTGTTTCTGAATGTGAAACCGTACAGTAAAATAGAACGCAATAGGTATTCTAGGTTAATTTTTCCTCTTTGATCACAAGTTTTGCTTTTGCAGTCCGATATAAATACATTTTTCATCAACTTCGTCGTAAGTTCACCAGGTTCGAATTGCATTGGAGGTTGGCATCCTACTTTAACATGTAGATTAATTCCGAACTGTCCTGTCAGTACATAACACTAGTTGTAGATCTTCTTAACAACCTTCCCTTATTGTCCTTTATGTGTTTTCCATGTACAGTCACGTGCAATAAATATTAGACGCATATATCGTGAAATACTAGCTCACCTGCATGGTGTTGTGCTTGTTGCCTAACTTTACGGAGAGGAGCGATCCTCAAGCAGTTTCGGCCATTGCTGTAGAGTTAACGCCATGTAGATAAGCGAGACTTTCAGGATCTAAGTTGTTTTATATTTTCATTGGCGGTGACTGTACATTGTAACATCCTCTGCAGTACAGCATTTATGTTGATGTAAATACTTCCCATGAGTGTATATTTGTGCACTGATTCAACTGGTAAAATTTGTGGCGTCCTTGTGAAAAATCATCAAGAACACAATAAAGTATCTATATAAACAGTGAGAACGGCAAACAATCTATTCCCAATTTTGTTATTTCTCGTGGCCGTTGAGCCTCTTTATGGTAATCGCGACGACGAGGATGATAAATGATTAGATGTAGGATTAAACAACCTCCTCGGTGGCTGAGTGCGTTGGGTAATCGACCCAACAGCACCGCTAATGAAGGTTCCTTGTTCGAGTCGTGGCCTGTCACAAGTATTCATTTATGTGTGCGTTGCTAGCAACTTAGTCGAATCATCATTCGACCTGATCATCGCTATCAGCCTAAAGAGGTAGAAAAGCGACGAAAAATCGAAAACGACAAATACATTTTATGAGAGAACACTTGAGAGTCGAACTTGGATCCTTCTTTGACCAGATAGAGACCCAACCTATTAATATTCTTGATCATCAAAGCTAAAAAACAACATACGCTCTCAAGATAAAACGGACTAGTTTGATCACTAAAGGTGTTATGTTCCTGCACGACAGTGCACGTCCTCATACTGCCCGCCATACGATTTCCACACTACAGGAACTCGGCTGGGAGATACTGCCACACCCCCTTACAGTCCGAACATCGCTACAAGCAATTTTCTCTTGTTTTGACCCTTAATAAGAGTCCCTGGGAGGATAGCATTTTATCAGTGACGAAGAGGCGAAACAAGCATTTCGATCTTGGCTCCGACATGCTGAGAATTCTATCTACGCTGATGGTATCCCAGCACTAGTGAAACGCTGGTATACGTGCGTTAGTGTAGAGGAGGATCGTATCGAGAAATTAAAGATTTTTCATAGGTCCAAATATCTTATTCTGAAATATCAAGTTTCGATTTGATTTGAATGCCCCTCGTATATATTTATAATAATTCAGTTAGGCTAATCTGGCTACATGTACAATATACATTTTATTTATAACTTACAGTTACCCAAAAGAACATACAACTGACAATTTGAAAAAAAAAAACTGGTAGTAATGCAGCCAAAGGTGTTTTACAATTTTTATTAAAATTTTTGGGGGAAAAAAATATACATACTTTTTAGCTAGTTCCGAGCCCACCAGCTTATCGTGTGTTTTCATTTAACAAGTCAGCGTGCATGAAAACCAAGATAATCTTAATGACTTAAAAACGTCTTTCGACCATGAACTCACGCAATTAAACCTCATTCTACACGCACATTATATTTTCGTGCGAAATTTCCACGCTCGCCCAACCCAATGTAGCCGACGTGCCACCAACTACAACATGGGTTTAAATGGTCTGAAGAAGGTGCCTGTAACCGCCAGGAAGTGCTGTGCCTAATGAGTGCGTCATGGCGTTTCCGGAAGTGACGCTGCAACATGTGTCTCGTCTTTTTTCCCACCATTCGTAAACACCTTTGGCTGCTTCCGTTCTCCAGCCGCTGACATTGTCCTCGATTCTCCACCCACCGAAGGTCTTCCCACTGGAAGATTGCCTCATCTTCGCAAAAAGAGTAGCGGTCGGAATTTCGTGAAATTATAGGCATTGATATATGGTGTTTTAGCATATATTTAGTTGCATGAAAACCTGCAATGGAAACAAATGGAACTTTAATTCTATTCTATTTTGGTTATTGATTGTTAGTGTTCTGACTTTCTGGTTCACAGCGACACTTTCTTTTAACTCGAAACGATGTCTATAACGAGACAAGTAATCCCAATTCGAGACGACGCCGAGAATGAGACAGGAATTTGGAAGACAAGACGAAACCGAGAACGACTCAGATTTTGCATTAGGAGACTAGACTTAGAATGAGTGCAACTTGAGGAGAGGTCGAGAACGAAAAAAAAAAACGTTCAGTGGCGTGCCAAGGATTTTCGAAAAGGCGGGGGGGGGTATGTATACTTTTTTAATAGTCATTCCTCATTTTGCCATTTTTTCCTGCCTTAGACGTTACTGTTTTTAGGAATACTCTGCCAAAGGACGGTTATGACTCCCCAACCAGCCCCCTGGTACACGCCACTCACAAGAGTAGATTGAGGACGAGTAAGACGTTTGAAATATGAAACGAGACCGAAAACGACCCAGGAATTTCCAGCTTGAGACCAGGAACGAGATAGGCGCCTGCAACACGGGTCTAGTCTAAGGATGCGTGCAACTTGAGTCAAAACCGAGAATAAGACAGGCATATGCAACACAAGATTAGACTGAGAACGAGTTAAGGCATTGGAAACACAAGACGACTTGCACTTGAGTTGACTGAGGACGAGTTAAGGCATTGGAAACACAAGACGACTTGCACTTGATTAGACTGAGGACGAGTTAAGGCATTGGAAACACAAGGTGACTTGCACTTGAGTTGACTGAGGACGAGTTAAGACATTGGAAACACAAGACGACTTGCACTTGAGTAGACTGAGGACGAGTTAAGGCATTGGAAACACAAGACGACTTGCACTTGATTAGACTGAGGACGAGTTAAGGCATTGGAAACACAAGACGACTTGCACTTGATTAGACTGAGGACGAGTTAAGGCATTGGAAACACAAGACGACTTGAACTTGATTAGACTGAGGACGAGTTAAGGCATTGGAAACACAAGATGACTTGCACTTGAGTAGACTGAGGACGAGTTAAGGAATTGCAAACACAAGATGACTTGCACTTGAGTAGACTGAGGACGAGCTAAGACATTGGAAACACAAGACGACTTGCACTTGAGTAGACTGAGGACGAGCTAAGACATTGGAAACACAAGACGACTTGCACTTGAGTAGACTGAGGACGAGTTAAGGAATTGGAGATGACTTGCACTGACAGTTCGAGATGAGACCAAGGAACAGGACCAGCTTCTCCATTCAGGAGACGAGATACCTCCAAGTCTCACCTCGTCTCGGCAACATCGCCTAAACAAACAGCTTTGTAACAAAAACCCATCTCGACTCGACCTCCAATGACTAAACAGGCGTTGCTCGATGGTTACGACCGATGTCCCACGCACGATCAATGACTCTCGCACCAGCCGCTCGGAAAGGAAACACGCTTCAGCGTTGATAGTGATGTCAACCCAGGTACTGTTACGCTCTTTGTGTTAACTCTTCTGTCGCTCCCAGCCGCTCGTGAACTTAACACGTTGACAGAAAACGTTACGTACCTTTCAACGCACCGATGGGTAAACTTTCTCCCACAACTTCGCTTGCTGTAATACACGTGCATTGCTCTTCTCATGGTAATCACACTTATCTTTTCTCCATGATTAGTAACTTTATTATTATTATTTCGTTTATATCATCATTATTTTCCGTTTTCTTATTACAAAATCACTTTCAGGCCTCTCCAATGCCGATGTAGTAGTAGTAGTAACGTCGTAGACTTGTAATCACAAGGGTCTGGGTTCGATACCCGGTGGAGGAATATAGTGGATCGGATTCCATTTTAGACTCTAAGCGTAATCCAGATTTCCTTCTTAGTGCATCAAGTCTACTTAAAAGCAAACTCTAAAACAAAAGAACTCTCGTATTCTTGGTTTTTAATGAAACATTTTGTCTTTTTGTATTTATAGTGTCAATTATTTTACGTTTTAATTGTTAGAATTTTTTTTTTTGCTCGACAAAGGTTGACTGTAAGGATATACCTGGGCCGTTAATGAAATATAAGCTAAAAAGCTAAATTAGCATCCAATTCCCAATATGGCACCGAAAACTCGACTAGACTTTTTGGATACTTTAACTTGTTACATTGACTACACTCTGAATACCTGCGAGCAAAAATTACAGCTTTGGTTCATTTCTTCAGATTTTATCAAATCTTACTTGTCTACATCCTGCACAGCCTTTGGTGCCAGCGGTCGCAGGTTCGGTTCCCTGTGGGAGCACTAAACTTTCGGCGTTGATCCAGCATCAAAAAACAAATCCGCTTGGCAGGCCCTTGTCCTCAGAGAGCTGAGTAGATTTACTTGAATTATTTGGCTACCTGTAGTATGACACATTTCCAAACATTATTGTAACTTCTGTTGCCCAACTTTGTAAAGTATCTTACCCTGATATGAAATCAACTGTTCCACAGCTGAATAATAACAACAACAACAATATAATAACAATAATGTATTTCAAGTGATGGCACGGCATAAAAAACCTAGTACAACACCTTGCCAAAGAAGGGAGAAAAAATTCCAGAATTAATATGTTTATATAATACAATATAATAGACACTACAATCTTATACTTCATCATATTTCATGTTGTAATTTTCCACCAGTTCAGTTACTAAACTATTAATCTTATTAAGAGACGTTAGAACAGAGTTATTTCTCATCTTATATTTGGGAATTTTATAACACATATTACTCAAAAATATATTCGCTATCTATTTGGAGAAACAATATCTTCTGTACAAAATAGTTGCTTTGAATTATCTTCTTTCATCGAAGGTTAACTGCATTAACCATTCAGAATAGTGATGTTCATCTTCAAACGGCATACAAAGCAACCTGATAAAAAAGTTTCTGAATTGATTCAACCTTTTCAAGATGATTCTTAGCTGTCAAAAACCATGATTCATTACTATATTGAAGAATTGGACGAACAATATGTTTTATACAGATACATCAAGGTATTCTTCTTCTGGAACACTTTCCACGAAAAGTATATACAGCCTAACATCTCTGCTCTTTTGCAAATTACTGAAATATCTTCATGAAAGAAAGGAGTCTATTAAAATACCCAAGTCTTTCTATTTCGCACACACGGACTTAACTTTTATTAATGTGGTAATTTGATCCTATATAATGAATCTTCCTTGTTCATCTTAAAATGTACACTTATTCAAATTAATTTAGACTTAATTAGTTTACAACTGTGTGTCAATCTATCAGTGCCAGCCTGAAGTTTAACATCTTATTTGTTGACATGTGCTGGAATTATTTTTGTATCATCTGCACATGCATGTGCTTGATTTAAAACATAGTGACATAGTGACATCATTGATGAAAATAGCAAATAATATTGGAGAAGCAAATAATAATAGTAGTATTAGTAATAATAATAATACATCTTCATTTTTTTGGAAATAAGATATCGAAAGGCAACAGGCATCATGTGGAAAACACCACAGCCACACTCAAAATGCAAATACAGCACCAAAAGGCTGATGAGCCTCAACAGCTTTATAACAGTTGCACGTCAATGTCAAATAGCTTCAACCTTCTCGCCTTCAGAGGATCGCCTCATTACGAAGAACAAAAGAAGATCTCGGTCTTCTTTTTGAGAAAGTTTCGCATACTTTACTTCACACGAACCATACCGGTAGATATAAAATGGCATAAAGCCTCCATGCTTGGGCTACCCCAATGGCTTTCGCGGAAGTGATCGGATTCAGAGACCTTCCTTGAAGGCTTCTCTCCAACAGGGAAGGACATGTTGAAACAGTTTGCCATAAAGTAATTAACAAGTGAAAAAAAAGTTACGACGTACATGGAATATGCTACCACATCGTGCACGCACATGAATATACAGAATGTCCCAAATTATCGGAACAATTTTAACTTTTCATAAAACGAAATTATATATGTGGGGTTCAGAGCACAAGTGACGTAACTCCACTTTTCATGAAAATTGAGTTACATGTATAGCTTAGAAGTGTGAAGTATCAACATTTCGGTGTTAGAAGCAAGTATCTCCTAAGCTTCAAGTTCTTGCTCATAGAGGCACCGGACAGGGGCCAGGGGAGTCTGAGCCCCCCTGGAACTACCGCCAGTCCTTCCTGGCACTGCCATCAGCCCCCCTTGACATTAGACAAAACTATTTTGTGTAATTTGTTTGCAGTGAAGAGTTAAAATGTAAACAGTTCACAACTTTAAGGATAAATCCACAGAACATGAACAGCACCTATTACTATTACATTCACTCATCTTGTTTATGAGCTGAAGTCTAAGTAGCTGCAAGTATTTAGAAGAATATCTATACTTTGTTCTTTCATAGGGGAGCTTCTTTATCTGTACATTCATTGTTCCTGATGCGACCTCCTGTTTAGAAGGAAATCTGTGACATTGATGTCATCATGCAAATTCCCTTCGCATCTGCATCAAAGGTCAACAGCTCCCAAGTTTTGGGAAGGAAGGGGAGTTTCATTGCTTCGTCAGGGGGTGGAATGTACTGTAGGTACTGTGATTGAATATTGTGTATTTCTTGTGTGACATAAATATCTGTGTCATCTAAAGTAGTATGGAGTGTGTATGGGATGATTTCAGTATCAGTCAATGAACACTTCAAGAGATGTTTTAAAAGATGTAGAAGAATGTAGTATGTATGATACAAGATTTATGAATTTTATAAAACTTAATAACCTCCCCCAACACACACATTTCCGTTTATTTAATACTGTTCATTTTTTTAAAAGTGGACTTGGTTTACAAAGCCCCATAGGATAACCTGTGAGCTCCCCCTAGAAATCAATTCTAGCTACTGGCCTGGTCAGGCACCGCTCTGTTTGTGCTTCAATAACTAAACATAATACTAAGTTATCTAAATGTGCCTTTTCCTCAAAATTGTCTTGAATGGAGTTACGCCACTTATGCTCTGAACCCGTCATATCATCATTATGCATCTGGGAGCTCTTAAAAGGGGTAACTCAGAAACTGTTTTTTCAACGTTTGATTGCACGTGGGTATGAGGACATTATGCACATGATGACGTCACAATGTCATGATTGACGATTTCCTAATCTGTTCATGTTGCGTGCAATCGTGGCCAGGAGTTCCGTAAGAGTCAATATAATTTTACAATATAAGGTAAAGCTACCCTCCGCATACCGAAAGATGCCATGAAGGCATATATGAAGTGGGGAGTAATTCATACGTTCACAATCTCGCACGTTTGCGAAGGTGACGTGATCAGAACCAAGCTCCGGCCGCCTTATCTATCAAGGTTACCCGCAGGTACCAGAGGCTGGATGAACTCAGAGCTCAGGAATATTGTCATAAAAATTCCCACCCACCCTGGGAATCGAACCAGTGTCTTCTGCGTGGTAGTCAGACGATCTACTACTCGCACGTTATTCTAAAACAACTTGAAAGGAACATGTGGAGGATTCCAGTATCAAAAGTCACAAAACAGCGGTGGTGTCGTCGGTCTCAATATGCTGACCACGAGTCACCCAACTAAAAGTGACTTCACAGGCAAAATTTTGTTACTGTCGTGTTCGATCGTTTCTATGTTTTTCTACTCATAGCGTTCTTTTGAATGCAATGAAAAGGTTTGTTTTCAGTCGCATATTTGTTCAGGTCGGCTAATAGGGACTGGACCTACAGCTAAAGGTGGGATTCCAACCACTGCGTGTCTACACCCGGGTGGTAGAATCTGGGATCTCCTATCGGATAGCCCCAGCGGAAGGGCGTGGAAAGGGTAATTAGTACAGGTGGTCCGAGATGAGAGACTTGTCGAGACGAGGCCGAGAACGAGACGGACCTCTGAAAAATCAAGAGCAGACCGAGATTTTGCCGTAATGTTTAAAAATTTATCCAAACTATACTATCTTAACTGCGACCAGGAGTGCCCACGAGCGGGGGGATTATGGCGCAGATTGCGCCATCGAAATTTTTGGGGGGGATTTTCCCCTTCAAATAATATAAAATTTAACTTTTATATATTTTTCCAAAACATATATAAAAATTCTACACCTTAAATGCACCATATTTAATCCATTAGATGAAGAAAAGAAAGTGTTTAAGGATGTTATCGAAGGGAGGGGTTGGGAGAAATATCCACCTCCAAAATATTAGGCCTTATTTTAAACATGGGTTCTGGGAGGATTCTGAATTAAATGTTTGGGGGGGGGGGACAGTATCTAACTCTAGGTCTTAGATTATGGCGGGTATTTAGTTAGAGGGGGATTGAGCATTAAATTGAGGGGGTATCCAATTCTTGGGTATTACTATTGTCTTAGACTGTTGCGAAATTCTTGTGTGGAGACTGAGAATTAATTGTTTGGAGGAGGCAATATGCACTCTTCAATATCAACAGTAAGTCTAAAATTGGCTTGGAAATTATGGTGGTAGGATTGAGTATTTAATTTAATGGGGGAGATAGGAAGTTTTTGATAAAGTGTTAAATCTTAGGTTGTCAAGTAATTTCTGTAGTGCAGAGAGTTCGAACATTAAAATTTGAGGACTGTATTTAGCGACGTTTAGACTCCGAACGTGCCAAAAGAGAAGCTGGAAAATACTAATTAATTATCTCGGGATGCTAAGAAAGTACTGACACCCCATTAAATTAATATTCTTGAAATTTCTTGATCGCTTCGCTCGCAATATTGTGTTGCAAGGATGCGCGTTTCTTCGGTGCTTTGCTGTGGTGAATGTGAACTTTTATACTATAGGTGCATTACAAGACATAAGCGATATTCTCGATATTCATTAATAACATATCTTAATGCTTAGTGTTGGTATACTGCTTAATTTAAAGCATTTCTAACTTGACGTCACAGAAAAAAAATATATTTACCACAAGAAAACGGGGAGGGGAGTCTCTTTGAAAGAGGAACCGTATTATATTGTCGTCCTGAGCTTTACTTTGTGGGGATTACTATATGGTTTGAGTACGCGAATAATATAAATTGGGGGGGGGGGGGGCGCATGACATGATTTTGGGGGGATTGCACCATTGGCCTTGGGGGGGGATGGGCATCCCTGACTGCGACTTCTTCACATATAGCCAGAAAGGATATGAAGAACGTGACTACTTATAGAGAAGCCATATTTATAGTAACTACAATGCTAATACGTTTGTCTGAATTGTAAACCTGTGTCGCGTGGTTACATAAAATCACGAAGAAATTAAGTTTTTGCGTCGAAACGATGCGTCAACAGTAAAACGTTAAGACGCCTTAATTGCGTCTAAACACTGTTAACGTTTTGTGCGATGACACGTTTTGTACGATGTTTATATTATGTATTACGATACTGGATATGAGACAGAGATAGGCATTTACAAGTGTCGCCTCGTCTTGTCTCGATATGCTCAAGCTGCATAGCATTACCTTTCCCACAGAGGAAAAAAGGTGACATAAAAAGAAATGCGAGAGCGCTACCCGTTAGGCCACTCACGAACTACCATTAACAAAACATTTAACAACTAATTAGCAGGTTCCCACCTTAAAACCTCTAACCAGCAAATCCCTGACAATCAACAACCACGACGCACGACCTATGCACGCTTTCATAAGAATGTCACGCACTCTTCCTCGTCCAACGTCTCAAGAGGACGATGGTGAGCAACAGTCAGCGGAAACGAAGCATGCAACTTCCGGTTGGAAGATTCATCTGGCCACGGTCGTCCTTGTCCCCCTTACAAACGTCGTCCACGGTGGCGAAACCTGGATGGAATCGTGTTATTTCGGAATAAGAATAAGAATGCAGCAGCAGCCGTGATCTTCTGCATGTATGCTAAGGTTATTCGAAGGATGAGGAATGTTTGGAAATGAATTTGTGACGAAAGAACATTACTCAATATGAAAAAACACTAATGTTCATTGTTTTTGGTAACAAGTCTGTAATGTTTATGGATACGAATCCATAAGCTAGTTACAAAATCTGAACTCATGACCAGACCCAAAATACTTTTTTTTTCTAAATACGAAAAAAACACTACATATACTGACCAAGGCAGACTATATTTAAGTAAAAAACACTTAACAAACGTTACGTTTCAACCTTCTATAAGGGTTCCGGTGGAAGCGCATAATGGTTCGGATCCCACCTCAAACTGTAGGTCCAGTCCCGATTAGGCGTACCGTGTAGAAAGTGGACTTAAAACAGCAACTGAATCAATCAATCAACCTCTATCAGGGTCTTTCTTCAGACTTGAAACTAGTTTGGTTTCCCTGATAGAGGGTTGAAACGTAACGTTGTTATGTTTTTTTACTAAAATATAGACTACCTTGGTCAGCATATGTAGAGTTTTTTCTGTAATGAAAATAATAAGGTAGACAGAAGAACCGTGGTTCTTACTAATTTGTGAGTAATGTATCATGTGTTGTTTACTGATTCATTGGCAATCATTGATGATCTTCTTCTGTCCTTGTATTAACGGACTCTTAATATAATTACAACCAATATAAATACAAATAAAGGGTTGTTTTTATTATACACTGCTCGCCATTAAAATTGCAACACCCAGAAGGAAATGAGATAGAAACACGAAACTTGGCAAATATGTAGTTCATAATAAGATAAGAAAATGATTACAGTTAGAGCTCGGTGGTGTGACATGTGACACGTAGAACATGGTTGCATAACCCCAAGGAGCTAGTAGCGTGTACAGCCTCCACGGGCGGCAATAACTGCTGCAACACGGCGAGGCATGGACAGAATGAGTCTATCGATGTCTGCTTGCGGTATGGCGTCCCAAGCGGCTTCCACACGGTGCCAGAGGTCTTCAACATTACGTGCCGGAAACCTGAGTTGGGCCAGCCGGCGACCCACCATGGACCAGACATGTTCAATTGGCGACGTATCCGGCGAACGTGCTGGCCAAGGAAGCAGGGGCACGTGGTTAGCTTCCATAAATGCGAGGACATTCCTTGCAACATGGGGGCGCGCGTTATCCTGTTGAAATGTGGCATTATGCAGTGCATGGATTAATGGGACAGCAACAGGGGTGAGAACCTGTGTGATGTACCGTTGGCTGTTCAATGTCCCTTGAATGCGTACGAGACGCGAACGAACACCTATGGCGATGGCACCCCATACCATGATACCCAATGAAGGCCCTGTGTGATGATGCATGATGCAGGCGTCATGAAGCCTAGTGCCACGGTGCCGCCACACGCGTGTACGTCCATCATGATGTTGTATACAGAAGCGGGATTCATCAGAGAACACTACAGCATTCCACTCCGCCATCCATGCACGACGGTCGTGGCACCATCTCAGACGAAAACGCCTATGCTCTAGCGTCAGAGGAATCCGCAACAGTGGGCGCCGGGAAAAAATTCCCCGGTTCGCCAAACGACGAAGCACGGTTCGTGGGGAGACTGGACGTTGTAAAACATCTCGTACTTCATGCGCAATCCTCGTTGACGTGGCCGTTCTGTCTGTAAGAGCCATGCGTATCAGACGTCTGTCCTCTCGTTCCGTCGTCCGACGCGGACGTTGTGAACCTCTACGTCGTTCTACAGTGTCTTCCTGGACCCACTGGTTCCATACACGGATCACTGTGGATGCATTCCGTCCTACACGGGCACCGATCTCACAGTAGGAAAATCCGCATTCACGGTATGCAACAATTCGGCCGCGATCGAACTGGGAAACCTGCTGGAATCGCTGCCGTATTCGACGAAGTGGCATTGCTGACCGATTTTAACACACTACACTCACTACCATGCACTTTCACTGCTCTTCTGCACCTATCTAACCTGCTACAGGTACCACTTACCAGATGGCGTGGCAGGCGCACATGACGCATGACGGCCTTGAACACCTAATCATTTCTTTCTGCACCTCTCCTCTACACATTGTGCACATTTCGTCCGATTCCGATTACTCCTTCTGGGTGTTGCATTTTTAATGGCGAGCAGTTTAGTAATTACTGTACCCCATGGTGGCAATTTAAAGGAATTGCCAATCTACTTCATGAAAATAACACTCAATAGTTTTAAACTTTCAGTACAACTTTTAATAACCACTAACAATGGAACTAAAGATTTGGTAATATTAAATAATTGTACTCGCGTCAATGGCACATTAATGAGTCAAAACTACAAAAAACTGTTCTCGTTAGCTGCAATCTGATTGCATATTTCGTACCGGAGTGGCACAATTGTGCAAATGTCGCTTGCGTGTCCCTCGAAGTAAACCCTTTTCTCAACGGTGTGCTTCGTGCGGTGAATGTTTCTCTACAGACTAGAGAGAAAATTACCTATTCTGTGAATGCATTTTGTGGTCGTGTCGCTTCTCTCTTCTGTGTGAAACCCATGTGTCACTTGTCACTTACAAGGGAGGTTATCTAAGTGTTCCCCTCCGATTTCCATGAAACTTGGCAGGTGTATAGAGGGGTCCAAAGGAAGAAATACGTGTTTTTTTGTTTCGGCAAAAAGCGGGTTTAGGGGGCAACCACCTCCCCCCCCCCAAATGTCAAGAGGAGGACAAATTGAAGTGGGCATAGGAACAGAGCTGTGTTTGCCAGTGATATGCACTTCATATCTCAAGTGTCCCACTTGTGTATCTGCCAGTACTATTAGCACAGAAATTCAACCGCCATCGTCCTTCACGATAGCACTTGCGTTTGGTACCGACAATCCTACAGTTCTGTGCTGTGTGTGTTCCAATTATATGTGCGTGTTCTTCCTATGCCATATTTAATTTGTTTCGGGTTCAGATCCCCACTTCAATTTCTCCTCATCTTGACATTTGAGGAAGGTTTTGCCCCCCTAAATCAGTCTTTAAGCCGAAAAAAAAGCACATATTTCTTCCTTTTGGGCCCTCTATATACCTGCCAAGTTTCATGGAAATCGGAGGGGGACACTCCCTTCTTAGATCTGAGAGTTCCCTAAAATGTCTATCTTTTATAGTTTTATAACCTACAAAAAAGAAAGTAGAAGAGGGAAATACTTTCGATTGTTATTTTATTTACAAATAGGTTTGTATACAGTACCACTAAAAGGTTACGTGGAAATTTTGAATTTTCATTCTATTCTCTATTCAGTACAAGAACGAAGTTAATGTAAACAAAACCACGTCACTTCTGAAAAGCAGAACCTTTCCTATATGTTAGTTCTGGTTTTACTTTGCCCATGAATATATGAATATATTGGCCGTAGCTGTACAGTTCATGAATTCCCATAACTTCAATGCAGCAGCTACGTTGAGTGGCGCGGCTTTATCACATGCACTATATTCTTACGCGCAAGGTTCCTTCACACCTGTCATACGAACAACCAATAGGGTTTCTCAAAACCCACGCGTATTTTTCAGTGTATCCTCGCAAAAGAAGCCACAAGCGTCAACACCCAATTAGAGCAAAGGGGGTATTAGTGTCACTTGATTGTCGTACGTACTGGACTCTACTTAAAACCCTGACACGATATTTTACACACACGCACTGGTACCAGATTTACTCCAGTTTCTGGTCACCTGGCTTAACGTGACAAAGAAATGGACATAATGTGAACTCTCGCTCCAATATTTGCATCTCTTTGGTTCTAAGGCTATCATTATGGAGCTTTTGTACGCGTCCCAATGTGCTCCCAACCCCTCCCCCGCAGTAAAGTTTTTGCTGGACCATTTCCCAACGCAGTTTCCATAACCTGGGGGAGGAAACGGGGAAATTACCCATAACAATCATTCTTCAGTCATGAACCGCATCGCAATGGTCTGCGTTCTCTGCGAGACGCACAGGCGTGAATGAATCATCTTCATCTTCTCAGATTACAGCATCCGTGAAGTGAAAAACTTTCTTTTCCTGCATTATGAATGGACCATTTTCAAGTTTTGCAGGATAAACAGTTTTTTCTTCTCTCTCTCTCTAAGGACTGCCGCGTCTTTCGTAACATCAAAACAATTTTCCACTCTCGTCAACATCAAACGTTCGTCTACAGCACTAATTCTTCCTAACTTTTTCTATCTTCCTCTCTCAAGGAAGCTTATGTTTTTGAGATTGTCAATTTCGACAACGCTCGAGTGTTGTGTAAGGGCAAATGCTTCTGTTCTCTAGCATAATCTTGCTCAGAAAACTTGAAACGAGGTGTGGTTTTCTGTGAACGATTATATAATTCCTTCCTATACGTTTGTTACTGTATGCGAGAATTTAACAGAACCACGGATATTATTTTTCTTTCATATTTTATAATCTTCATTTAAGTTTGTTGCGGCCACGCAATATTTACATAAAAATACAAAAAAAAAAAATGTGAGACAGAATTTAGACTAAAACATGGCTATTGTTGGTTCATATTTTTATTTCTCCCATAGATTTGTGGTTACAGCGCAATAGTTGCTCAATTTGTTTCTTTAAGTTCGTCGTTATGTAGAAACATTTTCGAGAAACCAGGAGTATGATTGGTTCATATAATTATTTCTATAGTCCTTGTCATTTAGAAAGCTGCTCAGGTGTTAAAACAATCTTTCTCGGCGAAATATCATGCATTGCTCGTGATTTCCACGAGACACTAAAGAAACTCAAGGAACTGAATTGACGAAACTGGTCTCAGTAGGATTAAGTACACTCACACTACGAACCGATTACTGACTTACGTTTACCGTAAGTTTATCATAGTTCACTGTTAGAAATTACAGTAAAGTTTACGATATTCAAACATTAAAATTTAACAGTCTGCATTGTAATTTTTAAAAAAATGAGGCCGGATCATGGCATGCACATTTGTCGTCACTTCTCTGTGCTGTTACTACAATGAGAAGTAAACATAGCGTCAGTAACTGCTTGAAATATGAAACACAGACACACGCTCATACGTGTGATGGTAGTACAGCATCGAGGCATATAAGAAAACTTCCAAATTTAAATTTGAATATTGCTATCTTGCATAAAGATAGATAATGATTATACATTACAGTTGCGTTCACCATAAATCTATTTTTAAAAACCACAATTAAAATTATATTAATTGCTAACTATGTAAATAACTACACAATAGCAGCTAAAACTTTGAAAACTATTAGGTTCATTGTTTTACGATGGTTGGGTGGCAGCGGAAATTAATCATTTCTCTAGAAAGTTTTTACAGCATAGGGGGAAAACCACACGAGACCGCGGATATTGTTGGTTTATTTACTCTACTAGGAAATAAGAGAAAAATCTTCTCTTATATTTCATTACAACCTGCCAACCCATATCGTACCATTAATCACTGCCAACTTTTTCAACAGGATATTTCTTTCTAAATATCTCATTCAACAAAACTTCCCTTTGCAGCATTACAAATTAATCCTCTTATGGCTAAAATTTACCGTTACGTGCACGTGATATATATATATATATATATATATATATATATATATATATATATATATATATATAAATATGGCCTAAAGTTGAAAGCTATGTCTTTTGTAGGTTTTGCATTACAGTCAACTCCGCTTATAATGAACCCCTAAGAATTGGTTCACTATATCCAAAGTTCACTAAAACCGAAATGCCTTCGCTTAACCTTAATTGAGGGTAGTAGTGACACCCCATCCCTCTCGGTCTTCCCCCGTTCCATTTCAGTCGCTCTCCGATCATGGATGTCCGAAAGGTGGGGCAAGGACGGGGCCACGCCCCCACGGAAAAGGAATGTCCACCTGACCACCTGAAAAGTATATATTTCACACATAATTTCATTTTAGTCACAGTAATTTATGTTAATTATTATAAGGGGATTGAAGGAACATGATAATTTCAGACTGAAGCAATGGTTTTTTGAGGGGGCATCACTATTTTGAGGGAAAATATGTGTCCTTTGCCCCCCCCCCCGAAAAAAATACATTTCTTACCCCTTCCTAGAAAAAATCCTGCGGACGTCCATGTTTCGGTGCCACTAAAACAAAAACATCGGTACTGGACCTAAAGTTTAAAGTGGGATCCAAACCACTATGTGCCTCCACGGGGAATGGAACTCGGGACCCCCTTCTATTACACGGCGATGACGTTACCACTACGCCATCCGGGAGGCCCTCTGTCAAGTTAATATAAGAAGGTTTGTTTTAAAGTATTGTCGCTTACTTATATTGCTATGAACATTTTTCATTTTCAAAGTTAAGGGGCCGGCCGCCGTGGCGGAGTGGTTAGCACATTGCGCTACGACGCCAGGGGTCTCGGGTTCGAATCCTGGCCTGAGCATGGATGTTTGTGAATGTCTGTTCATCAATTTCATCATATCATTACTCATCCCCATCTTCGCAAATTAGCCAAAAGTGGCCCAAAATTCGAAGTAAAATAAAGCAAATCAATCAATCAATCAATCGCAGTTGAGGGTTCACTATAAACTATATTTGTAATGTATTTGGATCGGGACTAGCGATTTAGGTTCACTATGGCCGAATGTTCACTTCAACTGGATTAATTAAATACAGGGTTCACTGTATTTCTCTTTGTATTTGTCAATTTATATCTTCGTCTGCATCGACCTAAAAGCTACTCCAGTTTGATGTAATAACCTGCCTTGAACTGTGGTCAATCCACAGCAGCAATATTATCGTAGCGAAAGCTGTGTGGTGAATACAATCTCTTTACGGATATTTCATAACTAGTTATAACACCATAGAAGCAAGAAACTGTTATGTCCATCTTGAAACTCGTTGAAGACAGCATCCGGTGGATGAAATAAAGTTCTACAAACATGTTTATGACACCTAACTGAACAAGTAGAATTTATATCCGTGAAAGTATTATTTTACGAGTCTCTTTTTTTCTTTTCTTTTGCTTCGAGGTTGGGTTCCTTTTAGTTTGTACAAGAGGAAATTGCCTCAAGTTTGGCGAAAGTCATTATTACACATTTATAATTGATGGTGGTTTGCCGATATCCGCTTCATCTTCTATCCTTGACTGAAACATCTCACGACAATATGTATAGGAAGTGTCTTGAAGGGCAACCTTCAGGACTGTGGGTAACAATCAGGCTTTCCATACCCGTCGTCGAACTCAAACTGCCTGAAACTGTGATTCCTGACACCGTACGTGCTGAGGGAATTTCTGAAGGCTGAACATCCAGATTTTGGTTGTTGTTTAAGGTCTGTCTCTGATATTTAACTCTCTGTATCACGTAACAAGTTCGATGTATCTCTCTCTCAATACCTGTCCATCTAAAACAGATACAAGACGTACCCAAGGAGAACACACCAATTATATACAGTAAACGCAGCTGTCACTCATTTACATGATCTATGTATTTTGGAGAGGAATACATATAGTTCCACTAGTCAGCAATTTGATTAGGGAAACCATACGAGGAAGAACAACCTTATGTAGACTGGGTAGGCTGTAGGCTGTAGGGACGGTCGGAACCAAATCTGTGAAGAAACGGGTATGGAATCTTAATGGATTCGGTTAATGAACACACGTTTAGAGAACGGAAGAACGAATCCAGGTTTAGAGAATCGAGTAACAAATCCAAGTTTAGAGAATCGAGTAACAAAACAAGGTTTAGAGAATAGAGTAACGAATCCAGATTTAGAGATTGGGTAACAAATCAAGGTTTAGAGAATCGAGTAATGCATCCTGGTTTAGAGAATCGGGTAACGAATCCAGATTTAGAGATCGGGCAACGAATCCAGGTTTGGAGAATCGAGTAACAAATCCACGTTTAGAGAATCAGGTAACGAATCCAGGTTTAGAGATCGGGCAACGAATTCAGATTTAGAGAATCGGGTAAGGAATCCAGGTTTAGAGAATCGCGTAAGGAATCCAGATTTAGAGAATCGGGTAACGAATTCAGGTTTAGTGAATTGGGTACCGAATCCAGATTTAGAGATCGGGTAACAAATCAAGGTTTAGAGAATCGAGTAACGAATCCAGATTTAGAGATCGGGCAACGAATCCAGGTTTAGAGATCGGGCAACGAATCCAGGTTTAGAGAATCAGGTAATGAATCCAGGTTTAGTGAATTGGGTAACGAATCCAGGTTAGAGAATCGGGTAACGAATCCTGGTTTAGTAAATTGGGTATCGAATCAAGGTTTAGAGATTCGGGTAACGAATCCAGGTTTAGAGAATCGAGTAACAAACGCTGGTTTAAATTTGATTTGATTTTGATTTAGCGTCGCTTTTCTTCCACTTTTTTGCTAATCGCGACGATGAGAACGAGTGAGGATATGATGAAATTGATGAATGAACACTCGCAAAGAACACCCATGCACAGGCTGGAATTCGTACCCGCAACGAATGCTACTTTAGAGAATGGAGTAACGAAGGTTGGTTTGTATGAATCGGTTAAGAATCCAGGCTTAAAGAATCAGCTAATAAATCTTGGAATCTAGAATAGGGTAAAAAATCTTGGATTCACATTCGAATAATTTTGGATTCTATTTTGATCGCCCATCCTCAATAGATACAGGGTATGTAGAAGAACCCCAATGTAACCGAGATACTTTAGTTTTCAGTTAGTCCATGAAAAGAGTAGGCACCGAAGACTAACCAGCATTTCCATACTAGCGTGACACTTTATCTTGAGAAATCATGCAAACTCAAAGCTAGGTGACCAGTAACAATTTATTGTTATATGGCCTCATTGCTCTACTTTTGTTTTCTTCCCGAGAACCAAAAACGCAGGTCCATAGACGTAGGACGGTTTGCTGCTTCTGACTTGAACACAGTGAACAACCTTCCTCCACCTATCTGAATCGAGTTCTCGTGTATATCCTGAACTCTTCCGCGGCACGCGACAGCCTAGATTGTCTGGGTGGGGCATTCTCAACCCACTGAATCATCTCGGAGCATGTGAACGTGGTTCCTTCACCTGGCAACTGTTCTTGTTCTTCTAACCTGAAACAAGGGTCATGGTTGGCCAAGGCCATCATACAAAACAGGTGTTCCGGCGCGCCGAATCCGAATTCTTCGATTCTGAAGGCGGACCGTTACATGTCGTCCCCGGCCGTCATAAGTTCTTTTGACTGACGACTTCCTGCTTCTCGTTTGTTTTGGTTTGTTTCTGAGAGTTCGCAGCCCGTAAAATGGAGCTTCCTTCCTTTGTGTCAGGTAGTTGGAATTGGTGATCTGGTTAAACTGTGATTTTGCTGGAACCAGTGGTCCAGTTCTGTTTTGAAACCTATCGTGGCGATTTTAAGCAATGATTCTACGATTAGGAGCTTGTTTCGTCTTCCATAAGTGCTCTAAGTATTGGCGTTTCATGATGAGAAGAACAAAATTAAGTTTGGGACTTTTAGCAACCTGAAGGCAATGTAACTAACTCTAGCGTTCTTAAACCCGAAGGTTTATGGCTGCAGCAACACAGGCCTTCCATATGTCACTGGCAAGATCATTCCAATCTTTTCCATCCTTATACCGATTTCCTTTATCTCCATCTCAACGTTATTCCTTCATCTTCGCCTACAGGTCTCTTACCATTAGGTTTCCCACCAAGGTAGGTTTATAAAAAATTTGCCTTCATTTATTTCATATATGACGTTGCTTTTCTGCCCCTCTTGACTAATTGCGACTATGAGAATCAAGGGACCTGTGCCTAGAGTATGACTCGAACCTGGAACCTTCGGAATTGCCTCATTATGCGATTTATTCACACATATCAAAGATTACTATTATAGATAGATTATACATGCTATTTCATGCGCTGTTCTTTTTAAGAGGTATTTTGCACATTTTTGTATCAATTATTTCGAGACTCGAGACAATATCGTCATCACCCCTTCGAGACTGGCATTTTCAACTTCAGACGAGGCTGTGACTAATCTCGTTTCGGAGCCACCCCTAGTTTAACAAATATACTACAGTATATCTTCTGGCATCTGTCCACAACACATGCCATATTTCATTCCTTTTTTTTAAAAAAAAAAAGATTGTCCTGTTTGTTCAAACGTGCAGCTAACATCACAGGACATAGCGTATTTTAATCCTCCCTGGCATGGACACTGTTCTTTAGAAATTTTCCACCAGTTAAATGGCTTCCAGGTTTCCAAATTTCCTGTGTTTTGAAGAGGCGGAAGTTGAGGTCAGCGTCGCTTCCGGGAGATTTCAATGCCACCCGCCTGCCGCCTGTGGCGATGGTCATTCCGATTCCACCCTCTGATCAACTGGTGCCGGTCGGATGGCACGACATGTTATGTAACCATATGCGCCATCTCAGCTGCAGGTGTGCTTATTTCATGGAGTTTCATGCTGAAAAATCTGGTCTGTAACCTTGACCTGCTACCTTGATACATTAAGGAATGAACTTCTGTCAGCAATTAATGCTATACAAATGGAGTTAAAGTTCAGGAATCTCCATGAAACAATTCCACACCCTTAATCTTCATTCCAACAGCAACGACAATGATAAAAATATATTAAAAACCCAATCACATTACGTATTGTAATGAAGTGACGGAGGTTTGATTTCTCCGGATAGCCATTTTCAGACTGAAGGTCCAGTCCCGTTTTGTTTGCCTTTGTGTAATATGACTACCCTTCTTTAAACACGTTCGTAAACAAGTAAGTTTAATAAATCTTAAACATTTTTTCCTCAGTTGTCGAACTGACTTTCTTATTTTTTTATTGTTTGTATCCCATAGACAGACGATCCCAATCCCATCCAGAGAGATCATGCCGCAGCGGGGGCTAGGAAATTTCCCCCTCTTTACGTTTCTTCCCAACCTCTCTATGACTTTTATTTAGTTCGGAAGCAGGAAAATGACCATTCCCCCCTCTACATCTTATTTCATTTCTGTAAATGAGGAAATGAAAGAAAGTAATAGTTTATCTTTCTTTCAAGTCAGTCTAAATCGCCGGGTTTTGTTTTACTTTGAAGATTTGAGAAGAAATTTGAGAATACAATTTCATTGCTGGCCCCGGTAGCAGAACAAGCGTTTCTGCTTGAAAGTAGTGGTACCCTATTAAATTACTGTTGTTGTTCGTTTGCAACATATACGATTAGAAAAAAATTCTGTCTTGGAATTCGGTGCGGCGATACTGCCCTATCGTAATGTAATCAGGGAATTTCCTTTTGCATACTTTATTTTCTCTTCAAATTATTTTCGTAAATAGTTGCAGTGACTCCGAATTTTATGTGGGAATATGATACGATTACCGATTGATTGATTTGGTTTATTTTACTTCGCTTTTCTGCCACTTTTGGCTAATTTAGGATGAGTGAGGATATGATGAAATTGATGAATTGGGCTCTCACGGAGAACACCCATGCCTAGGCCGGGATTCGAACTCGGAACCCCTAGCTTCGTAGCGTGCTGTTAACCACTCCGCCACGGAGGTTGGCGGGAAAATGATGTGATTCAAGACGACAATATGATCTGAAAACGTGATTAAGGCTCCACGACTTTATTGCTAAGTACTATGGGTACTGATAAATGTATTTCGAAGTGACATTTCATGAAACCAGTTTTATTTTTTATCTTGGGGGGGGGGGGGTCCTGTTCTCAAAACCTTTTTTTCCTCCGTTTCATGCTCAATTGAACTTGTAATCACTTCGCACTGTATTTTCAAGAATCTACAAATCGTCTATTTCAAGCCATACCAAAATTAGTTTTCTGTTAATATTCTATCAATCAAATCTGGCTGATTTTTCCGTAGTTTAGTTCAGCCACTCCACGTAAGTGATACCCTGAAAGTCGTTATATCACACTTGCGGTGAACCCAATGATACAAATTAGCTACGATCATAGGCGCCGATTGGGGGGGAGGTAAGGCACTTTCTGTCCCCTCCCAAAAATTCAACATTTATCAATGCCGGATCTACCTACAAGCCTCCAACCCCAGCAGTGCGGAAGATATGCGTATGTAAAAAATTAACGTAGTTACTCAGGGGTAGAGAAACTAATACAATATATATGCAGGTAAAGGTGAATTTAAAGTTCCCTGTGCATATACCACCGTGCCATGAAAGCACATTTAGGGTATGTGGTCCCCACATATTTTCGATGTCGGCCATCTTGGAGCTGATGTGATCAGCACTACGCGGCGCATTTGACCCCCCCCTTCCTTACGATACCATTTGATTTGAGGCTGGGTGAGCCCTAGAGCCGCTTTAAGCTGGGACAAAGTCGGAAAAATCCGACCTTAGATCACTCACACCGGGTTTCCCGCGTGGCAGTCAGACTAGAATCAAATCAGGCTAGAATTTCACAAAAAATGCAGTGGTGAAGATTTCTTCTACCTATCTTTAATCAGGAGAGACTTACGACTGTATGATTGTAACAAATGTATCATTTTCCAGGTGTGAGAAAACAGTGTCATATATATATATATATACAAACACACACACACACACACGCCCTTGAATTCAATATGGCGGACGTCCACTTGGAACACACCAATGTAGTTCCCCCTGACCCTAACTTGTTTCTATCATGCCCAATTGTACCCAGCCTAACTCCTTTACTTTTTATTGGGTGTATAAGTGACTTTTGAATCACCCTCTAGGCCCTTATATGTGACTTTGTTAACATGAGATCAAGAATTACACTGTGTGTGTGTGTGCAAAGGTAGGTAGGTTACCTCTGGTAACATTTTGCGGGGGGGGGGGGATTTGCAGATACGGCACTGATATTTACATATATTGTTTATGCCAATCTTACGCCCCACATTTATCTTAAGTTGGCGCCTCAGGCTACGCTAGTGATTAAATCAGGGCCGACTGGCCTACCGAAAACACACATTCGGCCCCCTTTTTCCCCAATTGGACGCCTTGTTGAGGAAAATTGCCACCGCCCTCCTGACAGTCCCAATCCGGCCCAGGATTGAATCAACTACTAAACTATTCTTCATCAACTGCAAAGACGAAGTTAATGCAAATAAAACCACGTGACTTCCGAGGTTCTTTCCTATGTGTTAGTTCCTATGTTATTGCGCCAATGAATGTATTGATCACAGCTGTATAGCTCACAATATAAGGTCCTACAACTTCAATACAGCAGCTACGTTGAGTGGTATGGCTTTATCACATGCACTGTATTCACATGAGCAAGATTTCTGCACAGGTGGTATTGGAACAACCAATAGGATTTCTCGCAATCCACGTGCAATTGGTTTATGTTTATTTCGTTCTTACAGTGTATAAATAATAGTTCAGTAGTTTACATGCACGCAATCCACAAATCGTTCACAGAAAATAGTGTTTGAGGGGTATTTTCACACTGGGCTAGTGTGTGGCAATACTTTACTTCCGGAAGACGATGTAATTGTAATGTATGCCAATGTAATCTACATTAAATTTTAACTCCACCGTTCTGGTAGTTTTCGAGATGTTGACACAACAGTCACACAACGCTCTTTTCAGTTTTTGCTGTTTACAAGCATACAATTTCCTTTTAACACTCCTGTCATTTGTATAATATAAATTCTCACTTTCACAGATGAGGTTACTTTAAATACCGAAGTGGAACGGCTGCATTCTCTCCTCCACCTCGTCACCTCCGCTTGCAACCGAACCACACCCCCTGACGTGAAACAATCCTGAAGAAAGCCAACAATGTCTGCACCCGACGACAACAGAAGCGAATGAAAGCACTGCAGCAATGGTGCTGAACTTGAAACCTGACATTAAATAAAAGTAACGACCTTTTAGGAGCACGCAGATCCATACGGTCCGCTGAGGCCGCACGTTCCACTCCCTCGACGTGTGACCGGAAATCTTTGGTATGCATGGTTACCGCCTTTAATTCATCACAATTTCTCCCCGCTTCAAAGTCATCTTCACTCGCAGTACTAACACCGTTCGGTACCAGTCTCACTTTCTACTTTCTCTGCGTAAACAAAGCAGATTGGAGAGATAAGTCACCTTCTAATATCGTCAGGGTTGCATGGTTTTAATTCCAATACTAAGACTTGACGCAAGCCTTTGTTTGGGTTAGTTACTGCCTTTTTTTCTCAATAGACCACCGTTACAATCCATTAATGCAGAGAGGAAAGTTACGGTTATGCTGTTCTACGCTAACTGCAAATCAATTGTGAAATGGCACCAAGAACAGGCGGACTACTTAGCAAAGAATGCTGGACAAGAAAGAGACATGGCCTTTTGGATAAAACGCTAAGGCAATACAATCCAACAGTGCAACAATGCCAATTGAATCGGTCACGCTGGAGTCAATCAGTTCTGGAAAATCTCTCCTCTGGATGAGAAATGTCCTGGGAAAAAGTCGAAAATCATACAAACTTATTAGTCATTTCTTCACGTCCAAATGTCAGTTATTATTGGTATCCAATTCATAGTATATAACTTAAGAACTAGGAGTGTGCGGAACGAAAGACGCGATGATATTCTGGATGGGAAATTTTGGAGATTTCCAGGAAAATTCTAGAGTTCTAGACGCCTGGCGTAATTATTGTCGGATTTCTGCCACGACATCTCGGAAGTTTCCAATACTTGCGATGTAGATTACTTCGACAATTAACCATTTCTCCGAGTCCTGATTTCGTGGCAAGCCAGAAACCTCGAAATTTTGGGAAATAATTTACCGAAGTGGTGACAAGGGTGTTTTTTTTCTCTGATCCAGGCACTAAAGTTTCGGTATCCTGCATGCTCCTATTGAGAACCCTACTAGCATCACAAATGCTACAACATCCCTTATCCTCAAAGGCGATGTTGGGGGATATTTTAAATGCTATGAAGCTTTCCCGACGGCGAATGATAAGAGATTCTTTCGGGATATCAGCCCGGTCAGTTTCGGATATGCTTCCGGGAGCGAACGACAGTCTCATCTTTACGGAACTTCAATCCCTGAAGCACACCCGGAACTATCCTGGCTGATTCGAGAGAATCTCTTTATCAAGTTGCTACAAAACTTGTTCTAACATTATCGAAACATTTTTTGGTCTACTAACCCTATATGAGATTGACAATACTCCAAAGCTCACTAGTGATGAATCCAAGACTATACTCGTATTTTATACAACATACGAAAGGTCCCTTTACTCGAGTATGAAACCCAGGATCCGACCCTGAATGGAAGGTTATATCCAAATTAGTCTTTCTATAATTCTCTATATTTGTATTGTCTGTGTTCCTTTCTGACCTCGGACGTCTTATCTTGACCACTTCCTTTTGTTCTTTTCAGGTCATTCGCCATGTTACAGAGGTTACCACTTCTTCTGTTACCGCTGCTCACAGCGTGCCTCGCTCTGCCGCTAGACAAAAGACCTGCTGGGGATCCTCCACCTTCGGTCTATCCTCAAGAGCAGACGCCATTGCTGTTCCGTCGGCTGAAACGAGCCGCAGAGCAGGATAGATGGAGACAGTGGGACCTAGAACCCAGACACACGCAGTTTGTCACGAACAGCATCCCGAAAAACCCACAGAGTAGCAGCTACCCGACGCAACGCCGCTACGACGTGGAGTATGGCAGACCGTATAGTTCCAGCAACCCAGCTCCTAGAAGAATTATCTACTACGACACCCTGGATAGAGCTGGAAGTGAGTACAGGAGATTCCCCAGCTATGACCTCGCACCGGCAGGAGCAACGTACTCAAGAGACGATGCCTATGCTTCCAGAGTCAATTCGGCACCCATAGCCGTGCAGGGAAAGCAGTTCCTTCCAAGTTACACCATCATCGATGCAGACCCCCAACGCTCCTACTACGATCGGTACAAGAGTCAACCAGGGTTCGAGTACGGTCGGTACAGGTCCGCAGCCTCCGACAAGTACAGACAGGTTGCTACCGCCGACAACAGAGTTTACCAAGAAGGCCGGTCACCCCAATACTACCCGTCCAACGGAGATAAGTACTATCGCCGTGACCGCTACGACTACCCTCCCGTATCAAGAGCACGTGACTCGCTACGACAGGATGACTCACGAAGCAACAACATCAATAGTATAGCTAGCGAACCAGTTGCTTCGGAGCCCAATTACTATGATCCCTACAGACATTACAACCCTCACCAGCCTGCCCCGTGGTCAGTGGAGATTGGCACGAGCCTAACTGTGAAGGATGATGGACGACACACGGGGGGGAAGAGGTTCTATGTACAAAGTCAGCGAGAACCATCCCGCTATCCACCGAATCTCAGTTTCACAAGAAACCAACCAGAAGTAAGACCTCTCCCAAATCCCTAGTTGTTGACTGACTTCCCAGAATCAACAACAGCAACTGAGACATGTTTATTACACAAAGTCCTCATGCTAGACGCAGGAGGATGAGAAATTTTTAACATGACAATAAGCGTGATCAGTATCAACAATCGTGTGATTCTAGGCTTACTTTTTATACATGATTTTCCACAAGATAACAAATTGAAACAATTGAACCTGAGTACAAAGATTCAGTTGAAAGTCCTTAAATATAGTATGTTCTTCAATGACTTTCAGTGTGATTCTATATCAATAAATACAAACAGAAGTTGATGTTACAAATCCTTCATGTATGCAAAAGCAGAATATGCATTTATAGATATCTGAATCTGCAAAGATAACAAACAGAAAGAAATAGGTGGAAAATTCAGCCATATGACAAGAAAATGGAAGTTTATGTCTTGAAACTTTTGGGTACGCAGATCCTAAAAACAATATTAAATCTACAGGTTATGAAGTACAATCTATGAAAATGTGGTCCATGAATTATTTCCTTTCTCACAAATTTTAAGAGAAATTCAATGCACATACTACTGTATCACCCCGATCACTTGCTTGACTATACCTTTAATTAAACAGAAAACGAATATTTATGACGAGATTCATTAATACGTAGATATATCATACTATGAAGAAGCAAATCAATTACATTTTTATAAATTCACAGAAGGCCACGAATGCAAGTTGGACATTGACCATTATTGTTAGAGTTCTTATCTGTGTATATTAAAAAAATTCATGTTCAGAAACAGAAAAGGAATAATTAAGGTAGGCCTACAATTTGTAATTTTTGTGAAAGTAGAACAATATTCCCAGAAAACTTCTACCACCAGCCGGTTAATAATAAAAAGCTTACTTTAAAGATTGATCATAAGTTACATTGAATGTACAATATGCATTTTACGACTAGACAGACTAAAAATAAATAATGCATTATACGGAATGTTTTATTAAAATTTAATGGCCAGTCAGTGTTCAAGCGAACAACTAATGCCTATATCTGCTACGTATTTAGTTTAGGAATATTTACTCCCCAAAAAATTCAATATAAATCAATATTTTCATCAAACAAGTTCTATTGTATTGATCATGCTTATCACAGTAATCATTCAACTAAAACAGTTCGAACTATTCAACTTAGCTGTCATGTGCGCATTAATGTACCACCACATCAAATGAAATTTAATAATTTCTTATGTTTTGTGGTAGTACATAATTTAATATTTTTTAGTGGTAATAATGAAATTTATCACTCTTCCAACAAAGGGAGCGTTACAAAACCTTTAAAAAACAATCAGAATGAGCAAGGGAAATAACTGTGCAATATGCTGATTAATATAACTACAATTGAAATAAGGCTGAGTTTTATATTGACTGTGGAATTAACCAACCCATGACAGTATATGATCTTGATTGCCTTTGCATATCTCTTGTGCTGAAAGAAATAATAGATCTCGGTTGAGACTTTTGGTTGAAATGATTTACCTTGATTTTTCAAACAGCACTATCTGGTATTTAATATAGCATAATCACACTTCAATTGTTGTATAATGTCTATTTTGTGTTGAACCAGTGCAAATGTGCTTGTGAAATAATTTGGAGGGAGAGTGTGTATAGTGCCTGCATGTTCAGTTTGCATGAAACAGCATTGTATCATTTTTTGAGTTTTCATGGTACATATTAGACGAAGAGAGTAGATGATAAAGCAAGCCAACTTTTGGACAATTGGCAGTTCTTTCATTAACATTCGGTATCACAGGCTATGTGATACTTCTTGCAACGTTGCAAGACTGCAAGAAACATGCAACTATGTCCTCCATGAGTGTATCGATGCCTTCATATCAAAATCATGCAAATTTGGATCTGATTGTACCAGAAAAGTTCCGATTTGTTTTCTCTTGCATTAATTAATTATTCTGGTCATGTATAAGTAATCCTTCATTTTCATAGTGCATATTATGACTTCGAGTTAGAGCGGCATTAATACATTCTTCTAATGTGCACTCTTGCTTAGAGAATACATTTGTGTGTAATGAATTTTGTTTTAATGTTTACTATATGTATTTTGTGCAAACAGTATTATGAGCTTATTTCGCAAGAGGGAATTATTGAAAACACTTAAACAAGCATTACAATCCTGTAGAGAGCAATTATGGATTATAGAAGTTTTTCTCATGAGTTACTTCCTTCATAATATCAAAGTTACACGTTTTAATACATTTATGCATTTGCTACATGTAAAAAATAACATTTTTAGTCTAGCATCACACACCAAAGAAACTGTTTTATTTTATGGAATTTTCTCGAAAAATTATGTTTTTCGCACGAAAGAAAGCAGAAAATACATATATTATGATTCTTAATGTTATTTAGAAACTAGGACACACTAATATTACTTACTCATTGTATTTTGATAGTCCTCCTACTCACATCCTGCGCTCAACATTCATCTGCTCTCTCTCATTTGATCTAGAAAAAATCCTTAAATTTAGTGTGCATCGCAGGTCATGATGTAAGATTATTCTTAGTGTTTTATTTATCCTTATTTTATACATGAAATAAACATATCTATGTTTTATAATGCAATAAAAACAATTATATTTTTATGCGACTTTTTATTAATAATATACTTAGGATTCAATGCTTCTCAAAGCAAGGAATACTACTACTGGTATCCAAAAGAGGGGTCCGGTCCATAGGAAGAACATGGGTCTTCTGGACACTGATGCCAAACAAATGAGGAATAAGATTAATACACAGCAGTGAAAACAAAGGTAAAATAGCTTCACATCAGTGGCATAAATAGCACCCCTGCGGTGCAGGGGGGAGGGGCTTAGGCTTCGGGGGCGCAGTAAGAATGATAAATGAAAAAATAGTGCGGTTCGAAGGGAAGGGAAGAAAAATGGCAGAATATTTCACTTCCGGCGGAGAACGTGCCCTTTGGGGGCGGATACTACATTAATTCCCGAACCTAAAACGTCTCAGACCCCAAGTTATTAAACCCTCGTTTGTCTATAATGGCGTCTTCAAGATGGCGACCATGACCAAGATTCTATTCCTGTTCATTGCAGTTATTTATCATTCATGACATCCTATTTCCAACTAATTTGCAGGTTTTAACTGTATTTAAGAAATTAAAAAGACCCACTTTATCAAATAGTATTAGATATGGCGGCCAATATGTACGTGAAAAGTCTAAAAATAACTCTTTCAGCTATGTGATCATATTTGAGATCAAACCTTATGTCTTGGAGGTTCCAAAACTCAACGGTGGCATCAAAAGGAGTGTCAGAATGTCAGACTAAGTCCACGAAATAATATTAGTTCAATTTTTTTTATAATTTGTATATATACAGGGTGTTTCAAAAGTCTGACACCAAATGACAAACTGCGTTATTAGTGCAGATGGCGAGAAAAGGAAAGAGGGGAATGTTGTTGGAAATATGAGATTTTAAATATAATGTGCTTGAATTTTCAACGTAGCATGCACCATTGATGCTGTACTGTACGCTGGTACGAGCCTCAATGAGAACTGACATTGCCTTGTTGCCACATGCTTCGTCCTTAAAGGGAGTATTTACATTATAGGCCAGTCAATAAGGAAGAAAATTAGGGAAAGCTGGAACAAATTTTATTATTTTTCTAAAAGAGTTCTTAAAAACATATTAATTTTGCACCCCTGTACCACCCCGGATTTGGCCGCCATCTTTGAAAAATGGCGCCTAAAATCAGTTTCTTGCAAATATCTCGCTTGGAAAGCACTTTACAGCAAAAGAGGTTATGATGAAAAATAATCTACATAAAATTCTCTACAAAAAAAAAATTCTGTGCATTTTTCTTCTAGAATGCTTCGTTTTGGTGCTAGATGATCGAGAAAGTTTAGGTTATTTTCCCGCCCCGTTTTGCAAGGGCGGAACTCAAGGAAGTACCTGTTACAAGATGTTTTGCAGTATATCTCTTCTATAAAACTGGACTTATTACATTTGTTCTTTCTTTAAGAATGTCATTTATGGTTCAATTGCTTTTATCATTGCATGCAGTACTTTATAGGAAATGGTTTAGTGTGTAAAAAGGTAAAAAAGGTAAAGTGCTCCCCTGTGCTATGCACCATGCCAGTTTAGTGTGTGCGGGAGATAATATGTTTGGTTGGAAAGTCAAGGTATCTCCAAGGGAACATGTTGACTTTGTCCAAAAGGGCTATTTAACAATAAAACGCCAATCTAATCGAGGAGTCACCGGTTCAATACCCGGTGGAGTCACATTTTGTGGTTTGGAGTTTATTTTGACCTGTGGGTCCAGTCTCGATTAGCCTATTCGTGAATAAAGTAGACTTAAAACAATAACTCAACCACAATAACACGATCACAAAAGTTCTGGTCTCTGATCTGGTCAGATATGGTTTTGGAGGACGGCAGAGAAGTGACTGACTCAATGCTCACCAAGTGGATTTCTGGCATGCCTACTAGTTCACAGATAAAATAGATGAGCTGCATGTCGATGTACGAAAGTCTCTTATATCAAGGGATAAGCAAAGACTTCCAATTCTTTTGTCAGTGATTCTCTCTCACAACATCATTCCCTGGTTTTGATGGTATAAAGTCAATAATTACAGGATTAACAGGAAACAAGAAAACCAATCCTTCGGCTGCTCATGATATTAGAATTTCTTCAATGTTGAGTATTTAGCAAATGTCAAGTTTGAATGAAATAAAAGAGATAATCACTGCATGAGTCACTTCTGAAGTGAAAATCAGAGGGGCATTGTATCCAGTTCATCCAGAGTTTTTATTTAAAATAATATTTTACTAAAAATCACAAGCCCTATTCAGAGTACAAACTGTCCCATACCCGTTGTAGCTGATGAGGTAGGGATGTGGAAAACCAAAAAGCCTTTTCTTTATGATTCTCTTTGAACCACTCTCTGAAAGTTTCACAGATGGTGTCAACAGATAAGGAAGCTACACCACCAGAGTTTCTTCGCATTATATTCTGTGAACGCCTTCAAGGTTCCACAAGGGGCCTTGTAGCTGTAGAAAATTGGGCTAAAGTGTTCAGTGATCTGTGAACATTGCAAAGATTTATTTACCTGTTCAAAACCTGACACTGTTCTATACTCTGTCCGGGGAATATCTGGAGCAAGGCCGCGCGCATTATAGTAGAGAAGGGGATAAAGCCAGTGGTCGGCAGAAGCACTACAAACTCCTGTAAACGGCTAGTAGCTACAGTAGTTTTTCCCCCACCATGCAATTTTGTTCCGTCTCACGCAGAGGTTTGGAGTTGGGGGGTCTGAAGTTAGGGCCCCACACTTTATTGAGCACGGTCGAAGGTGGGGGTGATGTGATCAGCACCATGCCGCCTTTACACCCAGTTTCCTCCAGGTACCCACTTTATACGCTGTGTGGGTGCTGGAGCCACTTGAACACGTGGAAAAAATCTCCGTTCTTTCCCGCTGGGGATCAAACCCAGGTCTCTCACGTGGTGGTCAAATGCCCTAACGACCCTTTTTTTCCCTCAAGGAATACTCCTATGCGGTACTATTCCCCGACATTCACCATTTTCTCAACTTTCACACATATAACTTTTTATTAATATTCTAGGTTTTTCACATTACGGACATACACAAGTATCCATGTCCTAGCCGGAATTCGAACCCAGGATCCCTGGCATTGCAGCCTGCTGTGAAAACCACTCCGCCACGGAGGTCGACAGGACTCTAAATGTAGGAATTTTAATAAGAAATAAGCCCTCAAGTTACCATGTAAGAAATTTTCCTTGTCTTTCGCTGTTGCAAAATAGAGTGGAGAAAAATAATTGAAATTACTCGCTCCTCTAGCACCCTAACAATGCTTCTTAGAACAAAAATACACATAACCTTGTTTGTAGAGAATTTTATGTAGATTATTTTTTTATCATAACCTCTTTTGCGGTAAAGTGATTTCCAAGCGATATATTTGCAAAAAAACTTATTTTTGGCGCCATTTTTCAAAGATGGCGGACAAATCCGGGGTGGTACAGGGGTGCAAAATTAATATTTTGTTAAGAACCCTTTTAGGAAGATAATAAAATTTGTTCCAAAATCATCCCTTGTTGACTGGACTATTATCCAAACACCGTAATGTACTCGGTAAATTGAGAATGATGGCGCAAAATTAAAAGCAAAGCAAGAAGTGCATATGTGTGTGTGTAATGAAACACAGACACACACGCACACATACGCACAAGCACACAACTACAGTACAAAACCTGTAATCGTGGCTAATGTTTTCTGAAACTTCCCAAACTTCTCTCAGTTTGTCATGCATTTTCTTAGGAAGCTGGCGGATTGTTCGATTGCTGACCGTGGAAATGGATATTCTCGCACACAATTTCTTGTTATCTTCTAGAACAAGCTCTGTCACGTCAGTAAACGGCGGTTCCCGCCCTCCGACGACTACATCTTGTCTGTGCTGAAGGTAACACCTCACCCCCTCTGCTTCCCTCGGAAGATGAGGCCTTGTTAATGGTGATGATTAGCCCAAGAATGGACTTCGACATTTGATTTTATTTTAAAGTCCGGTTTATGCACAACTATGACATGCAGTTTAACTTATATGCGAACCACTATGTGCCTCCACCGCGCACCAAAAACTGGGATTTCGTAATTACAAGGTGACAACGTTACCAGAATGCCACCAGGGAGGTCTGGACATCGGCTCTTCTATATATTTTCCGGTGTCATGATTCTGAGATACCTGCAGAAAATATAACACAAAAGTATATCAACAAAATTCACTTTAGTGCTATCAATAACCAAACAGATAATGCAATCAACTGTCAGCAAGTCATCGACTTGATCTGGTGCCATCCAAATTCTGGACGAAGTATATATATATATGTACAGAAATGCTGTTTGTACCACAAGAGGTTAATAGTCCAGGGGCATATGTCAATATTTCTATAGTCCTTGGGTTTTTGAATGAAGGGAATATATGACTACCGGTAATACGTTGCTAGTGTGGTACACAATAACGTACTACCAGGTGTTTTGCCCGCAATTGTGGCAGAAGGCCTGTGTGACGTCATACCGCTTCATGCATTTACTAAGAAAATCCATCATAACTCCTTTAATAGTGTTTTTGGGAAACTTTGTATAGATACATGTTTTGTTCAGAATTGAAAATGGAACAAAATTGATTCTGACAGTTTTTATTCATATCTCGCACTGTTATGGAGATATATCCAGTGAAACTATTTCGTGCCCTTTTCTGCAAGGATTCTACGCATATTTTACACTTTACTTGACATTCTGACATATAAAGGGGGAAACTTACTGCCTGTGATAATTTGTTGGTGCCTACTATTGTGGCATATTGCATGCGTGACATCATACATTCAAGATGGCTGCTTCTGCAGACATTAACAAACAAAAACGACCATATCTGTAAGTTTGTTGGGTTTTTACACGAAGGGAAGACATGTATATGGAGGATGATTTCATTTGGAGGCATGCAATCGTGTATTACAATGTGTCAGAAACCATACATGACGTCCGAAATCCAATATGGTCGCCTTGGAGGTTCTGCACATGATATACTGTCCATATCCTAATTTAGAGTTCGATTATCCGATTCTTCCACAGGCATTTTCAGTTAATAATTAAAAAGTGAAAAATATTATTATGATTTTTATAACTACAGTAGTGTCCAAAAGTTAAGCATAACTAGGATATAAGAAAATGTTTTATTAAGAAAGTAACAGAACTGCAAAAACCATAGTGAAAATTAATCAAAACTTTATATAGTATACAATAGAGTAGAATGCATGAAATTGACAATTGTTTTTTAGTACAAAGACACATGCAAATTATAAGGAAATTGAAGATACTTCCTTGACGAAAAAGATGTTTGTATGGGTGTAGTTACCCCTAATAGCTACACAACCTTACGTAGCACGCTATTTACACGGTGGTTCAAGAGTTCTAGAGGCAGCGGTTCCATTTCCCATGAAGATGAGTGCGGAGCTCTGGAAATGTCTTTGGTGGAGGATCGCGAGCTAACTCGTCTCCTTAACACACTACATGATTTATGTCTGTGGTCCTTGGTGGACAGTCCATGAGGTGGATTTATTCACCTTCAAGAAAATCATCCACCAATTTGGTTCGATGGCACATGTACATGTATTATCATCTTTTCATCCCTGAAGTTGAACTCTGAGCCGACTGCGCCTCTGAAAAGTCGCACATGTTGTTGGAGTACCTCGTTTCTGTGCCTCTATGCAGTAAGAGTACCTCCAGCAGAGACGTGCAGCTCTATACGTCCATTGAGCATGATGTCTTCCCATACCAGTATTCCATCTCGACCAAACTGATGCCTTTCCACGAAATTCCTTGGATTAAATCATGATCGAGGTTCTCTCCAGATGAATGTGCGACGGAAATCATTTTGGAAACTGAATCCGCACTGATCTGTGAAAGATCACGTTCCTCCGTTCGTTCAGGGTTCAATTTCGATTATGCTGGCTCCACTGTAAGCGGGCTCTTCTGTGCACTGGATCAAGGGAAACACACATAGAGACCAGCTGTCCTGAGTCTCCGGTACACAGTTTGGCGAGAGAAACTCTAACCCCTGAGGTGGCTGCAAGCTTTGAGGACAGTTGTCTTGCAGGCATCGTCCGGTTTCGTCGTGCAGTTAAGGGTTGAAATCGGCCCTGTCATGGCGTTGCTACTCGGCAACCTTGTTCTGGCCTACCATGAACATCTGCTGTCTCTTGGAACCGTTGTCAAAGCCTGGAAATGACTGTTGGCACAGTAAACGCTGCGGTAACTTCAGTCTGTGGCTCTGTCCTAAAGGTACAAAGTACGGACTTGGAGTATGGTCTTAGCGGAAGTGACGTCACCTAGTACAGTTCGAAAGTGTCAAGCACAATCGTACACTAGTGCACAGCTTGCAGTACAGACGGGAGCTGACAAGGTCAAGTGATTTTCACACTCGTTGTTCATTTGTTTAAAATCACGGAGGTAGAAAGCCAGCAACACAGGTTAAATATACGTTATGGGCCAGCAAGTTGTTGGTTAAAGTTCTTAAAATGTGTAAAAATGTATGTGTACGAACATTTGAAAATGCTATGTGATTTCTATGATGAAAAACAAGTGTTTAAAACGTGGGGAAAACAACGAGTACTAAGTTCTATCTACTGATCGTATTTGGCGCTGCAGTCGAAGTGCAATTCGAAAGACTTTCACTTCCAGTCCACGACTTGAAGACCGCACTCTAAGACCATACTCGGAGGATGCTCGCTTCAAGTACGGTCTTGAACCTTTCGGACACGGCCTGTATTTGACCTGCTTCCAGACGTCCGATGATTTTTCGCTGACGTCTTTGTGTCACGTTCTTACTGTATATTGAACACTTTACCAAGAGATTGTCCTCCGATCACAATGAGCGTTCGATACAGAATGAGGCACTCTTGTTCTGATATGTTGCGTTTTGTTTACCTTTCAATCGCGGGCCTATTTGACACTACCAGTACTGTTGCCTATGCGCGTAAGGTGAGTTACACTCCTCGATGATTATTTATGGTGATCGTGCAGATCTCCCCCTTCCATTTTTCGACTTTTTGGACACTACCATATTATGGTAAAGGAGTAATGACGTCGCCTGTGACTTCCTCATTCAACATTCTCTGAAGCTCTAGGCAGTGTCAATATGACAGGAATGATCTTCTTGTCATCCTCATTTTCACTTTTCCCATCAACAGCCTATTGAGATGGGTAGATTTGGATGATCCTTTTCTGCTTTTATTTGACTCCAATATTTGGAAATAACTCCTTCCGATAAAAAGTGTGAGGGGAACTTTGGTTGGAGCAAGATGCGAGTCTTAAAACGTCTCTTTTTGCGAACAGATACCATCGTAACTTGCCGAAATATTTGATTTTGATGTCAGGCAATATCCTGTCATATATTCGGGATGTAAGAGATACAAAAATATCAACCTCACTTTCACGAAGTAAACCCTGGACTGCATTTCGCAGACTAACATTGCTCTGACGTCTAGGGCCTCCCCGATGGTACAGTGGTATCGTCGTCGCCTTATAATCGAGGGGTCCCGAGTTCGTCACCCTGTGGAAGCACATATAGCGGTTCAGATCACACATTAAATTGTAGTTCCAGTCCCAATTAGCCTTATTGTGCATAAAGTGGACTTAAATAAAACACCAACTCAAACAATCAATGCTCTGGCGTCTGGACCCATGGGACTTGAGTTGTATGCTGCCCATATGTGTTTGTGATTGTCCTTTGATCTATTTCATCTTATAATTCATTTTCATCTTTGAAATTACCCAAAAGTAGCAGAAACGAGAAGTAAAATAAATCAATTCATTCTTTTCTGTCATTTTGTTCATCGAATCCAGGAGAACCAACATTTGCAAGAGATTTAAGCACATCATCTTCTGCGCCATCATATGCGTTCAACAACCACTTTTTTTTGCCTTCTTTCCAAACACAAACACAAACTGGGATGCCATCAATAGATAGTGTGAACGCTGCCGCCAAAGTGACCATCACACCTTTCACCAGGAGGAGTTACTTCCAAGTATTGGAGTGAAATAAAAGCAGAAAAGAAACATCTAAATCTACCCAGTCCAGTAGGCTGTTGAATGGAGAAAGAAGAAAATGAGGATGACAAAAAGGTTATTCTTGTCATATTCACACTACCTAGAACTTGAGAGAAGATTACAGTTGACATGTGGTTGCGGAAAGAGAAAATGTTCATGCATATGCCGGGATCAGTCCCTGCGACGTACTGAACTGTGTCTTTGTAGTGCAGATGAAGAAAAGTGTGAAAACAATGAATTACAGGACAGAGACTCAGATCAGAGTGACGTGGAATTTGGATAAAGTGACTATATTGATGACATGGTATTTCCCAAATGATTTAAATCACTCTCAATCTTCATGACAGGTGAGCTGCTTAAATTTCAAAAGACAATCCGCAATTCACAGAGTATGTTATTACTCCTTTACTGTAATATTTATAATAATAGTAATGATAATAATAATAATAATAATTAATATTTTTCACTTGTTATATATTAACAGAAAATGCCTCTGGAAAATTTCATGTGCAGACCCTCCAAGGCGGCCATCTTGGATTTGGGAAGTCATATATGGTCTCTGACACATTATCCAGCAAAACACCTGTAGTAATACATGATTGCATGCCTCTTCCCTTCGTGTAAAAACCCAACAAACTTACAAATGGTCAAAAAAGGAGTTAAAGAGATATGGTCGTTTTTGTTTGTTAATGTCTGCAGAGGCAGCCATCTTGGATGTATGATGTCACACATGCAATACGCCACAATAGTAGGCACCAACAAAATATCACAAGCAGTAAGTTTCCCCCTTTATATGTCAGAATGTCAAGTAAAGTGTAAAATATGCATAGAATCCTTGCAGAAAAGGGCACGAAATAGTTTCACTGGATATATCTCCATAACAGTGCAAGATATGAAAAAAAACTGTAAGAATCAATTTTGTTCCATTTTCAATTCTGAACAAAACATGTATCTATACAAAAATTTTCAAAACCACTATTAAAGGAGTTATGATGGATTTTCTTAGTTAGTGCATGAAGCAGTAGCCATCTTGGATTTATGACGTCACACAGGCCTTCCGCCACAATTGCGGGCAAAACACCTGGTAGTACGTTATTGTGTACCACACTAGCAACGTTTTATCGGTAGTCGTATATTCCCTTCATTCAAAAACCCATGTGATTACAAATGGCCCTGGACTATAAGGTCCCTAGTTGTCCAGAGTATCGCCAAAATGGGACTAAAGATTGGATATTGATATCGACGCCGTATGCATGCCACTGGCCCTTTGGCTGTGTGCCAGAGGCGTCTGGAGGTGAAGCAGCGTGATGACGGAAGATAGCAACCAGTAACACACGAATCATTACATTTTTTTAATTATTTTTTTCTGCTGGTTTTGGTCCACTGTTTCAATCCTTTCGATGAACGGTACCAGATGTCTTTCCTTATTCATTGAGACACACAACTTACTTGATACGGCGAACCTAGGGCACCGAAGACGAAGTCTGCGTCCACCCTTACCCTCTTAATCGTCATTATTGTTGTCATTTCCGGTATGTGCCAACAAAAGATGTTGTCTGAGCGCAAATATATTTTAGTGGTGATCTACCCTGATTAGAAGGGAAAAAATTAAGATCCCTTTCGTTTCGAAATTTTATCCTTTGTTCATATCACTATACCCTAATTAACAACCTCTATTTCAGAAAATATTAGCCACGATTACAGGTTTTGTAGTTGTGTGCTTGTGCGTATGTGTTTCTGTACACACACGCATATACATGCACTTCTTACTTTGCCTTTAATTTTGCGCCATCATTCTCAATTTACCGAGTACATTACGGTGTTGGGATAACGTAAATGCTCCCTTTAAGGACGAAGCATGTGGCAACAAGGCAATGTCAGTTCTCATTGAGGCTCGTACCAGCGTATAGTACAGTCTCAACGGTGCATGCTACATTGAAAATTCAAGCACATTATATTTAAAATCTCATATTTCCAACAACTTTCCCCTCTATCCATTTTTCGCCATCTGCACTAATAACGCAGTTTGTCATTTGGTGTCAGACTTTTGAAACACCCTGTATATATACAGATTGTCAAACACTGACCTATTATTATTTCATGGCTTAGTTTGACACTATTTTGGATGCTACCGTTGAGTTCTGGCACTTCCAAGTCATAAGGTTTGATCCCAAACATGATCAAATAGCTGAAAGGGTTATTTTTAGACTTTTCGTGGCCATATTGGCCGCCATATCTAATAATATTTGATAAAGTGGGTCTTTTTAATTCCTTATTATCATAATACAGTTATAAACCGCAAATTAGGTGGAATTAAGATGTCATGAATGATAAATAACTGCAATGAACAGGAATAGAATCTTGGTCATGGCCGCCATTTTGAAGTCGCCATTACAGACAAACGAGGGCTTAAAAACTTGGGGTCTGGGGGGTTTTAGGTTCGGGAATTAATGTAGTATCCTCCCCCCCCCCCCCCAAAGGGCACGTTCTTTGCCGGAAGTGAAATATTTTCTGGTCTTCCGACCCCACTAATAGTGTTGCCCACGGGACGAGACGGGACAGGCTTTTAAAAATTCGAGACGAGACGAGATTGACCATGTGTCATAAGACAAACGAATATTTTCGAGACGAGACAGCATTTCCACGAGACGAGACAGGCCAAAGTCTCGTCTCGTGGGCAACACTACCCACTAAAAGACCTATAGTTCACAAAAGTTTTCCTTTCGGCGTTCAAATATATTTTCAACCAAACATATTTTATTTCTATGTCCTTACAACTGCAAACAGAAAATGTTAATCACTAGAAAATTACTGAATTACCAGATTAGAAGAAAACCTTCATTAGCTGAATAGTTCAAGTCATCGATTACGTCACCGAAGGGTAGACGACAGGCAAGAAAGACGTTTTTCTACCGTGCTTTAGAGATTGTAGTAAATCAAGTAAACAATAGATTTCAGTGTATGAAACAAATCAAATGAAATCAAAGAAAGCTTCACCTTTTTAAGCCCCACAACCATCACCCTAACGGAACACACAGACAGACAGTTAGTGGAATCTGCTATTTCCTGGGAGAAATATGAAGAAAATGTATCATGCACTGTAGCTACACACATTGTTTGTTTTCGGAATGTAGTGTCAAAACTGAAATAATAATAATAATAATAATAATAATAATAATAATAATAATAATAATAATAATAATAATAAAAACATGTCGAACATCAGCGAAGTTTCAGAATTCCTGTTGACAGAAAATAAAATTCTGGCTAGTATTCCTGAAGTATGCACTGCTTATATATCCTGTATTTGACCATGCCTGCGACGTCTTCAACTGAAAGGTCGTTTTCGGAGCTCAACTTGATCAAAAATTACTTAGGAATGACAAGAGTGAGATTGAGTGGACTGGCGTTGTTTAGTATCAAAAGCGATCGGACTCGAAAACTGGACTTGACCAAAGTAACAAAAGAATTTACTTCCATCAAAAAACGCAGAGGACTGGTAATGGACAATTAACAATATCGTAATTTTTGTAGTAACGGTAAATTTTCATATGTAATTATAATGTATACTTTTCTACAGTTTATCTGTTGTCTTAACCTTTCGTGCAAGTTTTTACATTGATTCAAATTACATGTATATATTTTCATATTTGTATATGTGAAATATAAACGTAGGCGTGAATTAATATTTTAGAAAGGAAAGCAATAAAAAAAGAACGAGTAGAGGCGCACAACTGAAAGTTGCAAGGGGGGGGGGGAGCAGAACGTGTTAGTTATGCTACTGCTTCACACTATCAGTTAGAATGTATCAAGCGACAATAACATTTATCTAGTTCTGTAGATTTCTATTTCCTTCGCTACCAAATCCATGAAAACCAAAATTGGAAGAAAACATGACTTTCAATGTTTTGCCTTGTTTGTGAAGTATCACATTTTTATTTGTCTTCTCGTTATTGTAAGTCGCATGTATGCCTATTTAGACTAATCACGGCGGTGAGGATGAATGGTGATTAGATGAAGTTAGTGAAGGGACACTCGGAAAGTAACAATACCCGCACCAGGATTCGAAATTGAAACCATCCGTGGCGAGATCGCGAGTGCAGTACACAAGGCACTCAATCACCAAGGCATCAGTATTACGTTCTTAAGGCAATAAGTAGTGCCAATGCATTGACAAAAGAACAAGTTGAACAAAATTTAAACTGTGAATACAATAAAATGTTTAACAAAACTAGAATTATTTCTTGATATAAGTTTTTAAATAACAAAGATATAATATTTTGAATTCTGGATGAATATACATTTCAATAACTGTAGAGTCACTTATTCTATTTTTTTACATTAAAATTAATTGACACCATTTCGGTTAGTGTAGAAAACGAAATTAATATTTTGCCAATTTAGTACATTCGAACTTTCTTTGGCATTGATATTTAGAGAACGCAAGCGGATTAGTAGGGAGCACGAGGGGGTGATTGCACCCCTTAAGACAAACAAACGTAATTAGTCACCAATTAAATGTATGGCAATCGGCCTTATATTTGACATCTAAAAAGGTGATCGGTCGCCTTTCAGTCAATGTAAAACTAGGAACAAATTAACCTTTCAATTACGATGACAGTAAATGGAGCACAAAAGATGATCAACCTTTTTTTATATATATCTAAAAGCAAGTAACTTGTTTTTAAGTCCACTTTATGCTAATTGGCACCGAGCTTAAAGTATAAAATGGTATCCAAACAATGTGCTATGTATACCTCTGGCGAGAATCGAAATGATACTCCTTCATGAGACATTGCCGCCCTCACGATCCACCTCCCTGGATTAAAGAAACAATGCCTAATTTTCTATCCATTTCTTTTTATGTAATTATTTTCTTTCGATCTTCTATTCTCCGGTTTATTCTCTCTTTGTTCATGCTTACCTCCTTTACCTCTACTTTCTCAATTACTTCATTTTTTACATTATTTTTCCCGTTTTCCCTCTCTTCTTTGATTTTCTTTCTCCATAGCCCCTGTATTAAGTTTCAACGCAAACCATTCCTTAGAAAGGGCTCCAGAGGTATTCGAATAGGGGAAATTTAATTGTGGCCAGCCGGTTGAAGTTTGGGCAGAGCCTGAAAAAAAAATTCTGGACGCTCCTGCTTCCTTTGCTTCGGAAATAAATATGAATTAAATTTAATCTGAATTAAAAAAAAGAAACTTTCGAATTTTAACCAATCGATTAGCATGTTGTAATATGTGCAAGGTCTTGCTAGTGTCAAACTTCTTTGTTCTTTCGTAATCGCGTAACTTTCGCGGAAAAACATGACTGAGTTTTGGCACCCTTCGTAACATCGGAACAGGAAGCGCCATTGCTAAAAGTCTGTGGAACAGGAAGAAAAGTCGAGGTCACCAACAAAGAAAGTTCACAGCGCGAATTCACGAGCTTCCATGTTGGCTGTCGTATTAAGCATATTCTAACCTTTATGTATGCAAGATGGCTTTTAAAAGTGAGTCTACAGGCGTCGATAGTTTCGAATTAGTGAGGTGGACGTAATTTTAGACGGAGGCAGCACTGGCATCGCCAGACATTTTTATAGTGGAGGTCAGGCTTAAACAGGGTTGTTAAAATAAACTCAATTCCGATCCATGAGAGAAAATCAGCAAGCGTAAATGGGTTCTGGACCGTAAAGAACCTTCTTATCTGTAAAGTATTTCAATTCGGTTAATTTTCTCCAGATCAATTTAAATACGGTCCAGGACATGGGCGTAACTTTGGGGGGGGGGGGAGGAGGAGCAGGTATGAATTTGAGGCTAGCCATGTCATCCCATAAAAATAGTGTTCAGGATTATTTGCTAAATAACTGTTATATTTGCGAAATCATAAATATTATTATATATTACTTAGCTCCTCAGTTCTTAGGATGCTAACAAAAGTATCCTTAACTTGTAAATTTTAACAAACCTGAAAATTAGGGGGGGCAAGTACCCCCGCCAAGTTACGCCTATGGTCCAGGAACCTATTTTTCTGGATGTTTAAATACGGTCCAAGTTCCATATTGAAATGAAACAATACGCAACTTGCACCGAATATAAATTGTGCGAGGAAAAATGTTTCGGCCCTGTTCTGGAACCCAACAGAACCCATTAGAATTTCTATGTTCCTGGACCTTTCTCAATCCTGAATTAAACGCGGGCCTTCAACTGCAAAGAGGCTTTAAAAAGTGTCACGAAATGAAACGTAACAAGATATTTTAAATGTGGTTAATATTATAAATCAATAACCATCTGGCTTGAATTGGTCAAACGAGAATATTTAATATACGCGTATATCAAATGTCAAGGAGGAAAAGGGGAAGGGCTCATGATGATGCTATCCCGGGCCCTCTACTCTCGTACAAATCCTGACCTGAACTGTAGAGCTAATATCACGATGGTGCGTGCCAAATGAAAAGGAAGCCTTGGAGGAAATCAAAGACATCTGTAATGCACTTTTAGTAAAAAAAAAAAAAAAAAAAAAAAAAAAACACGAAAGATGCTATTCTATAGTGCATTATGAAATAAATAATTAAAATGCTCTAAGCTCGCAAATGCAAATAAAGCTGCAAGGTTTTACATGTAGTGATATGATATGACGTTTTCCTACAGACAACCGCAATAGAAATGAAGTTGTGATGGAAATAATTTATTACTATGTACATCTATTTATCATCATTTGTGGAAAAAATCAATAGTTTCAGATTACAAATTTGTTTCGGTCATTTCAAGGTCGTATTGTTGTCCCCAAAAGGTCAAATCTCAAAGTCATCCAAATATACAGTGCGTCCATTTCGATCTTCAGCCGAGAGATCGGGAGAAGCGTGGCGGGCGGCGCTGGCGTAGATGCCGACATTTGCGGCCTGTAATGACCGCTTATTTTTATGGACATATGCAGACATTTATATAAATATTGCAAAACGAGCACTAACCTGTGTTATAATTTATCATCTGTAATTCATCCAAGTTCTGCCCTTATATACCCAAAAAAATACGCTTTAGAAACGATGTTGAGAGCCACAAATAATAAAACATTTTAATCATAGTTTTGACCAGTAACGTCCTGCTTAAGTTTATATCCTTGGAAGTGGTTGTGTCGATGGGGATCGTTTGGAGGTTTCGAATGTGCAACACTGTATCAAGATTACGCTGTAGACGAAAACGTTAAAAGTCAATGGTGTTCCTGAGCTTCCTTGCAATCCGAAATCTCCGAGCTCGAGTTTTTTGTTCCTTCGCGACAGAGCTGTGAATATAGTGGCGAGCAGATGTAAACCAAGAGCGTGTTAATTTCGTACTGTGCGCAAGAGTGTTATTATTGGTTACTTGCCGTTTCTTGTTTGTGTTATTGCAGTGTGTATGTGTGTTGTGTCAGTGAGAGGATTGTAATGCCACCCGCAAGGTTCACGTTACGAGGGGGGCTGATAAGTTCTCGGTCCGACCCAGAAGGACTTTAGCTACAGGCACGAAAGTTTCAGGCTATTCAACGTATTCTCCCCGAAAGTCTACACACTTGGCACTTGGTGGATATCAGTTTGAACAACTCTTATAACACAGGTTAGTGCTCGTTTTGCAATATTTATATAAATGTCTGCATATATCCATAAAAATAAGCGGACATTACAGGCCGCAAATGTCGGCATCTCCGTCAGCGCCGCCCGCCACGCTTCTCCCGATCTCTCGGCTGAAGATCGAAATGGACGCACGGTAGTAGTGTAATATATCAAAAGAAAGGTATTGAAGAGAATAACAATTTGGTACTATTTTTAGGCCAGAAATTTGATCTCAGAAGTAGGAAATGTCGGTCAAAGTTTACCCTAGAATTTCCATCAGCTTGTGACCGATTAGCTCAGCATTAGTGCTAATAACATTCCATGCAAGAAAAAACCTTTACTCTTACATAATATATATATTTTTGAACAAAAATATATTCTAATGAAGGAAGATTTCTTGCTCCTAAAGAATGGGAATGCACTTCTGATTCTTTGCAGCCCCCAAAATTATCCAGAGTTCAATTGCTGCAGGGGCAATGAAGTGCAAAACAAGAAGCATGGCAGAACATTAGTTGATATCCTGTACCCAATGCTTCAGAGGCATGGAGAATCAACCTCCTGTCAGCTTATTCATGTTTCTCATTGTTTGGATCTCCTACTTGATTTTTCCCCACTGCACTTCCATTTACCACCTGGCCAGGGACGGTGCTACAGGGGAGCTGAAGCCCCCCCAAATCAGGCCTCAGCCCCCCCCTAGATTTTTTGTAGTACGGTAGACACATTTCAACCAAAAACTTAAAAAGTAAAATTTACATTTTCCATTATGAAACTTTCATTGGGGTAAGTACAATGTTCAAGTACATTTTCTAGTTCGGTTAGATCGCAATTACTTTATTACGATGTGTTCTGAAATTAGTGGGCCACTCACTGGTCATTGGATACTAAGTAATTTGCCAAACTTGCTACGAAATCATCTGCCTGCCTGGAAGATAGACGCAGTGGCTGTGAGATTGTTTTATAATTTATGTTGGGAGCCTCTGTAAATCGTATCACTATATTTTGGAATAGGTCTAACAGGTGTGACAAATAATTTTTTATAAGTAGGACGACGTTCAAAATCTAAAGAAGCGGTATGTTTCCTTTCTGTTTGTTAGTTCCTCATTGGAGTACCGACAATTGCATGAGAGTTAGAGATGTTCTTTCATTGGTTTCATCGTTATATATACAGGGTGTTTCGTAAGTTCGTTTACAACTCTTGGGAGGTGATTGTACGAGTGAAAATAAGGTGGAAAGTTCATGTAACGAAATTCCGGAAACGGCTTTGTTGCCGAGTTATTGACGTTTGAAAACGTGGGGAAATGATTTTCCGAAGTGAATAATGGCAAAACGGGTGGAGAGAAGTCGTCGGTGTTGGGCGGTCCACTAAGAAATTGGGTACGCTCTTGTCAAAAAATCACGCGGCAATGTTGTGCAATGTCGGCGCAAGGGATTCCCCAAAGAACGCGAACGAAGATGTTGACGTGAGTGGGGTGGGTGTGCGTTCTGCGTGAGCTGGTATCGACGAAAATTGGCATGTGTTGAATGGCACCAAAAAACAAAGAAAATTTCCTGAGCGAAGGGCACCATGACGTAAAAACGAAAAAAATGAACTGTCATAGGTTGCATACCCTGAAGGGCACACAGTATGCTTAATGGAGATGTGAAGGGAACCTCATCAAAGACGGTTTTGAAAGTGTCCACCATGTACTTCCAAGCAGAGGCGACAACGGCGAATCAAGGATTATCTAGTGCGACCCAACAACCCCGGCGTTTCTGCTATCGATGCTGCAGCTACATTGATACGGGCAACGAGGTCCTCGGCTGATACGACAGGTGTTTCGTAAACGAGGCGTTTCATCTCTCCCCAGAGGAAGAAATCCAGGGGCGTAATATCAGGCGATCGAGGTGGCCATGGCACAGGCCCTCCCCTGCCAATGCACTGGTTGTGGAATACGGTATTGAGGAAATGGCGCACATTCCGATCGAAAAGTGGGGGTGCACCGTCATGTTGAAACCACAGTCTTTGTCTCAGTGCCAAGGGCACGTCCTCTAGTAGTTCAGGCAAAACCTCACTGAGAAATGCTTGATAAGTTGGTCCACATAGGCGAACAGGGAGAATGTACGGTTCAATCAAATGGTCATGCAGTATCCCGCACCACACATTCACTGCAAATCTGTGCTGATGATGTGCACTAGCAGTGCATGTGCATGTTCCCACACATGACTGTTTTTACTATTGAACACACCAATTTTCGTGAAGATAGCCTCATCAGTCCATAGTACCGTATTCTGAAAATTGGGGATAGTTTCAATTTGATGAACAAACCATTGGCAAAAGTCCTCACGTGGGCCAAAGTCCCGAGGTAAAAGGTCTTGCACTTTCTTCAATTTGTACGGGTGCATCCCCTCTTCTGCCAGGACTCGCCACATTCACATGGGAGGTGTTTCGTTCGTGGGCTAGTGCGCGCGTACTGGTGCCTGGATGATCCATCACTGGAGTTAGCATATCTTCCACAAACCGTCGTGTTCGCACACTTCGCGGTCGTCCAACTTCTCGACGAGCTGGCAACATTGATCCTGTTTCCCGAAGTCAGGTGTCTACAGTCTGAAATAAGGTGTGCGATGGTAACACCCTATTTGGAAAACGTGCCCCATACAGACGCCTTGCAGCACGGCTATTACCTCCAGCCTCCCCATAAATCAAATGCACGTCCGCCAGCTCTTGGGACGTGTATCCAGCCATCCCTTACACCGGGCTACAAGTGTTTATAGCCGTTAACACTAGTACACTTAACAGAACACGATGGGCTGTGGCTAAGAATTAACACGTAACACTGCTAGGTCAAATGTTTGCCCAACACTACTGTCCAAGAACCTCACGTCTTTCCATTCAACCGTGAATGTTTAACAACCTGCTGCTGGCACAGAACCTGAAGCACGAATAGCACAGACACGTGCGCTCCTTCATGAGGAAACCTACACTGTTGGCGCCCCTAGCGGGAAATGTGGTACTTAACGTCAGATCACACGGACACCCATCTTCCCTTCAGGGTATGCAACCTATGACAGTTCATTTTTGTCGTTTTTACGTTATGGTGCCCTTCGCTCAGGAAATTTTCTTTATTTTTTGGTGCCATTCAACACATGCCAATTTTCGTCGATACCAGCTCACCCAGAACACACACCCACCCCACTCCCGTCAACATTCGTTCGCGTCCTTTGGGGAATCCCTTGCGCCGATACTGCACAACATTGCCGCGTGATTTTTTGACAAGAGCGTACCCAATTTCTTAGTGGACCGCCCAACACCGACGACTTCTCTCCACCCGTTTTGCCATTATTCACTTCGGAAAATCATTTCCCCACGTTTTCAAACGTCAATAACTCGGCAACAAAGCCGTTTCCGGAATTTCGTTACATGAACTTTCCACCTTATTTTCACTCGTACAATCACCTCCCAAGCGTTGTAAACGAACTTACGAAACACCCTGTATATTCTAAAGTAACTAATTCTCCAGTATTCTTAAAACCGAAGGTTTATGGTTGCAGCAACACAAGCCTTCCTATCCTTATCACTACATATATTCGAGAGGAAGAAATACGAAGTTAAAGAATGAAAGAGTACACAAACTACCTAAATCCTAAAACATTGGAAATATTAAAATTGGCCTCCCAGCCCTCATAGTCTAGCGATAGAATTGCTGCCTTGGTATCAAGGGGTCCCAGGTTCGATCCCGGTGGAGGTAACATTTCATTAAGTCATTCAGATTCCACTAGAAGGGCTTTCCCTATGGCGTAATGGCAACGTCGTCAACTTGTAATCAAGGGGTCCCGAGTTCGATACCTGGTGGAGGCTTATTGCACAGTGGTTCGGATCCCACTTTAAACTGTAGGTCCAGTCCCGATTAACCTATCTATGCATAAAGTTAAAAAAAACAATTCAACTATAAGCTGTAGCTCTCGTCCCGATTAGCCTCTGTGCATATAACAGACCTTAATACAAATTCAATCAAGTAATCATTGAAATACGGTGCGAATATCAGCAGGCTTGGGCAATTTTCTTGCTCGCAGTCGTAGTCCTACATGTTAATTAATTATAATTTGTGAGGTTAGGATATAATTTCTGCAGTACCACTATAGTGGACAAACTTGATTCTGTGCAGAAGAATCAATCCTTGAAACACATTTAAAACTATTGATCCAATTCTGTGCAGTATTTATGCACAATATATTCAGAAATAAAATTAAAATCTTCAGGAGTTATTTTCAATAATAAAAATGTCCAGTGCAAGAGTTGCAACTATATTCATTGCTTTTATGTCAATGTATTTGTCTCCTAGTGGAAGTGAATTTGTTGTAAAAATATTCTTGTTCCTTGTGAGTGGCACGTCCTAAGTGGACGGCATTTCGGCATCCTACCCGTTTTTAGCCCTAAGTTCTGAATTTCAGTCGTTGAACAAGAAAAAGTAAGATATTTGAGGACTAAAAGTGGTAAACATTGCAAGTGCCAAAAGCGAAAGTGTTGGGAAATCACATCGTTCCGCACATCAGCTCGTAAGAACATGCACACTAGTGACCTCTTTACACGCCCTTTGAACTACTTAGAGGGCTACCAGCCACATTATAAAGCATGGCACATTTCACAGTTTAACGTGGAAAACGGTGTTTGAATTATTGTGGCACTTACAGCGTTTACCAATTTTAGTCTTCATTTCATCATGGCAGAGAAAATGACATCATTAAAATACTTTCTGTTCAAGGGTGGTTTGCTTATTTGATGCCTACTTTATTTAGTGCCGCTTTTCTGAAGCACGAAAAGCTGCAATCTTTCGCCGCTCCCTACTGTTGTAATTTGAACACTTTACATCAACGACTACTTACGGCAAATCAAGTGTTGATGAGAGGTTGATTGCTATATCTATTCCGTCCTTTGAGAAAGAACTTGCAAAATCTTTGGATTTATGCAAGGTTGTAGCTGCTCATAAAAACAGACGTACCTTATCGTAGTTTCTTGCTGTGGCTATTTTCTAATTTGAACAAAGAGTGTTACGTGTAGTATTTATACATATATCCAGTGAGTTGATAATGAGTGTATTTTTTATGGTGTATTTTGTTTACTGTTCGTATGAATAGTAAGTATGTGATACTATTCCTCTCAATAATGGCTTAGGAAAAGAAAACAATACAATTATTCCATTTATTTGACATAAAAGATTCGTGCCTGTGGAACAAAATGCAACATAACATCTTAGTGATTTATCTTTGGATCTGACTGTGAAGTATGTCACTGGTAAAATTAATTATACCGTAGTTAAGTATTACGTAACTACCTATTAGCCGATATTAGTTAGCCCCCCGAGAATTTGACTCCTAAATCTGTAGCCCCCTACTTATTTTAGGCTGGCGCTGTCACTGCACCTCGCGTATTCTTCTGGAAGATCTGTTTTTTCAATGATCATTTCCATTTCAGAGATCGAATGTGCAGATCTGCCTTGTTTTCATCCATAGCAACAAATTGGCTCCAAACCTGAGGCAGTGGAACATGTGGCACATCTATTAGCTTTTGAATAGGCTTCTTTTTGCTTACTCGTTTTGTTCTGGTACCAAATCTGATTGAATCCCACTCAGATGGCGATTAAATTCAATGTCAGCTTATGTCATAACCAGTTCTGCTTTATTTGTTGATTTCATCTTCACAACAAAGTTACCATAAATGATTTCAGCGTGAACTTCAGGGGCCAAGAAGTCTCATATCTGGAAGATAGATAGGTTCCCATCTACCATTATTTGTGTGGTCACAGATGGTGAAAAATGGAAGGGTGGATGTAGAGTCCAGCGCAGATAATTCTGCCGTGCAATGCGCGACAGAACTAAAGAAGCAGTGTTGCTAATGGAGCAGATAGAAAAATCGCTGCGGTGCGCCGATGCACAGCTGTTACGTACAACAATAAAATTAGAGAATTCAGGTCTATCTAACGTTGAGTTTTAAACGTCATGCATTATACCAGGACTAGGATTAATATGTACTAACAAGTGGCTTTGTATGTAGCTACATACATATGGACTAAAAATTCGCAAAATATGAACTAACACATAAGTACAATTACCAAAAATTCTGCAAAGAAGACTTCTTCATACGATTCCTTATTTGAGTGATTTCAAACAAAATAAAAAAAAATATATACGTATATATTATTTTTCATTGCATTAATGCACTGGTGGCGTTCTAACTTTTCACTCCCAAAACCCGTATACACTGGTATGGAACTGCAACGGCAGATAATAACATGCCAACGTGTTAAACCGCTACAATTGCACCATAACACTCCTCCTCAAACAGTATTATTATTTCCTCTCTGAGATCTGTGACAGTCGGTTGCCTTTGTTGTACATTTACAAAGGATGCCGGCTTCGACAACAATAACAAGTACATATACTGCCACTAGATGATAAGCTGCGCGGCTTTTTCTTTTGTTATGAACCAGGGCCGGCGCTAGTCATTTTGCCTCCCTGGGAGGTGGCAGTAGATGCCGCTCTATTTCGACCCCCCCCCCCCCCCCCCCGGTCATTACGCAGCAACGGAAAATTGAAAATCAATATATTCCTAACTAAAACATCAAATATAAAATAAATAATGAGACTTCTTATGCTATTTCAATACTATTCAGCGCAAAAGAATATCTCGCTCGATCACAGTTTTCAATAGGCTTATTTTTTTCTTCTCTTCAAATTTTGCCGCTCGGTTCGCCCTCCCCTTCCGCCGGCCCTGCTATGAACTTGGTCACCCATCAAAGCATGGCAATTTTAACACAGAAAACAATATGTATCGCATTAAGCAGCAAAAATGACAGCCTCCTCTATGCAATTTCTACAAGAACACCTGCCGGAGCCAGAGTTGAATTGCTTAGAATTTCCCGAGCTTGGCTATGCAAGGTTTTTGTTTTCAACTTCGACAGAACTGGAGGCATTATGGAATTTAACGTTCATTAGCAAACACACACTTTTACATACACACACGCAATACACGCACACAACGTCAAACCGGTCAAATACTTAGTATAAAATAAAAATATGGTGCTTCCAATCCAACAAAACTCACCGCCACTTTACCTGCTTTCCCCTTCCGTGACAGAAATAGTGCTTCATTATTACAGTTGGCAACACTAGTTACTAGCTAGCCAATGAACATGCACTGCATAAAAGAAGCAACGACTACGCCGTGCTATATTGCCACATTGCCGTCCCTGCTGACCGGTGGGAACCGCGAGCTGGAGCGCTGTTCAATTGTTTTCAATGAAGTTTGCGCGAGTGTGTCCAGGAATGGAATGACAATATGGCAACAATAGCGAAGGTTTTCGAGCAGGGTAGAACACGTGATGCTAAGAGAGAGGGAGACGAAACGAAAATTCGTTTCTACGCAACGGCAAATTTACGTGTGTGGCACTCTAAAGACTCTCATCTCCAGACACCCAAATCATAACCTACATGTTGAATACCCTGAACTGCATTTTGCTAATGAGGCTCTGGCGTCTGGATACATGCCCAGTATAATTCTCTATGGGACTTGTGTCATATGTGTTTGTGATTGCTTATCACCATTCACCCTCATCTTCACAATTAGCCAAAAGTGACAGAAATCTGAAGTAAAATAAACCAATTCATTCATGCAAAAAGACATAAAAAGAAGAATCCAATTATCATCTCCCTCTGCTCGGATGATTCCTGAAGAATCTCAACTATACTCACGTAGTCCAACTGTAACTTGTAGTTAGGATTGCGTGACTACTTCTGGGCAAGTTTGATTATGAATCATTTTAAAAACTATTCATTCAGGACTTAAAAAGAACTAAAGCTATACTGGTTCTGACAAGGACAAACACAAAACAGCTCCACAAAGGATTATCCTGGCGCCAGATCGTTGGCCTTTAATAAGTAGTTACCGGGGTGTACTACTACCAGAAGGTCGCCCCTTACACCCTGAATTTTAAGATATTAAGGCCGCTTATCAGAAATATGACATCCTCAAATTTGGGACTTTCAACTACATGGCCAACTTCTGAGATCAAAATTCTGACCTAAAAATAGTACCAAACTGTTTGTCTCTTCAATACTTTCTTTTGATATATTGCATGACTACATTTGGATGACTGAGATTTGGTCTTTTTGAGTCACAATATGACCTTGAAATTACCTTCAAGATGAAAATTTTTGATGGTATCCACCCTAGCATTTCTATCTGTCATATGACTGATTGATTTAGCACATGTGCTAGCTATTAACATTCTACGTATATCAGGTAAAAGTCACAATTTTGGTCTTTGGCTGGCCTACTATAAATGTCATTACAATCACATTATCCAACAGAGATTCATTCATACATTTCAAAATGGCGCTTTGCGGGCCTCTCGCTTAGTTTTACTTAGAAGCAATTCCATTTGATACTCCAAATTGAAGTCTAAGATTTCCATAGCTCCATACAAAAACTGCAGTCGCCCCACCCCCTTCTTTATCATTTTCTGTGTTCTCCTTCTAGGGAATAAAAAAATAGATGAAAAATCAACACCCTCCCTCCATTGCCCCCAAACAGCATCCTTTCCACCATTGAAGTAACTTCCTTCTACACCAACATACCCAGTAGCGAAGCGTAGTCTTACGAAGGAGGAAAGCAATGTTTCAGTACAACAAAACATGTAGTACAACGACATGCCGAGGGGAAAGATTCAAGGTTTATAGCCTCATTTACCCAGTCGCTGGATTTGTCAAAATATCGTAATAAAGTGACTGTACTAAAAATAAACCATATGATCCGCAAACGTCACATTTACTTTTTTTAAAAAAATCCAGGTAACGTTATTCATATGATATTAAACGTTTTGCATATGCGAACTTTCCGCATACGACTAAAGGGAGACGGAATTTCTTACTTACTTATTAGTACCTTTATTTGTTCATTATTATTTAATATGGTCAAACGGTGACCAAACCGATTTAGATAAAAAAAAATGGGAATCATTTGTTTATTTTACGCTGCATGATGTAATTTAGTATTTTTGGGCACCCTAAAACCGCATTGGAGTAACTTAAACACTAAATAAAAAGTTAAACACAAACAATAAAAAATTCATTTCAAAGCAAAGAAACACATGCATAGACGATGTACTCACCACAATAAATTTCAAACTCTTGGTGTTGGTCGACCCCCTTCCACGATTTTCATTTTAACACTTATCTCTCTCGAGCTAAACGAAGCAATTTTCAATTGCTCAATAATACACCCGCACTTCACATCAACCGTTCCTAAATACGCGTTCATTCCGATAAATTCACAGCACAAAACACGAAGCAACAAACACTCACACTATCCCACGCGCTTTCCACAACTGCAAATACAAGCATCCACACAAGATCAAATTGAAAATCTCTGAAACAACAGAAAGTGATACCAACCTATTTCCTTAATTTTATCCGTCACAAAGGAAAGATATATCAGTTTGGAGATAAAAATTACGCGGAGGAATCAGAATCATTTCAGCAGAACGAGTATGTACATTAATATTTAAGTAATAAAGTGTCATTCAATGGCGTGCCCGGGGTGAAGGGGGGGGGGGTGGATGGTAGACATAGCCCCCTTTTGGCCCAGTATATCTAAGAAAAAACGTCAAAGGAAGGAAAAGATGACAAAATGTGGACCGTAAAAAGACCCTGGGAACACCACTTGCGTCATAATAATAGAACTTAAAACATATTCGGGCCTCCCCGATGGCGCAGTGGTAGTGTCGTCGCCTTGTAATCAAGGGGTTCTGGGTTCGATACCCGGTGGAGGCACAAGTGTTTCAGATCCCATTTTAAACTGTAGGTCCAGTCCCGATTAGCCTTACTGTGCATAAAGTGGACTTAAAACAACAAATCAATCAATCAATCATTAAAACATATTCTTGTGCTCATAAAATGCAGAATGTATACGATTTACTTCTATGCCATGTACAAATATCAGTAGATAGTTCTTTCTCAGATAGCTTTATTTTCACCCCAAGTTTTATTCAAAAGCAGTCAATTTATTGATTGTAAAATTTGTGAAAGAGCTCACTTGAATTACTGCGTAAATAATTTGGCAGTTGCAAACACTGGTAGTGGTCATCACTTCTGGCGTAATTTGAGCTGGACCGACCAGGAAGCAGGGTGCGGGACCAAGGTCCGTCCAATCTTCCCTCCCTCCCTGAGAAAACTCTTCACGGGGGTGCAGAAATTCCACTGCCCCAACTCCCAATGTCAACTTTTTTTACGCGTTTTATATTTCGCGAAATCTAAAATAATTTGTAATATAATATGATATATATGGAATTTAGAACAGTGATAATAACTTCTTTTAGTTATTTTATGACTAACAATTATTATTATATTTGCGATCTTGTTTACGTGTTCATGAAGACAAATATTCGTTACTAGTTTTTTGCTGGCAACGTACCCATAGATGAATCCTTCTGCTTTCGGTTGAACTCGGCTATTTTCGGGAATCACGCAAGCTCGGAAAGCACAGCTTTTTGTAGAAGCTTTGTGGACGGGTTCCACCAAAATTTCACGCTTCGCCATGTGACTCCTTCGGAGGCCTTATTTTCCCGCAGAACGGCTGCAAGCATTGAGGCTGGTGCTTGCTACAGAGCTGCTGGGGGAGTTTGCGGCCGCATTTTTTCGCGAAATCGAGTGCGATGGAAACTAAATACGGTTAGAACATTAAGTACATTAAATGATATTGGAATTATGCAAGCAGTGCTTGCATTGCTTGTACTATATCTTCGCCTCTGAACATACCTCACTCCCATGGCCTCCACTCCATAGAATGCTTCCTCAATAAGAGACCAAAATCCCACAACCCCTGCACTAATTTCCTGACACACATAGCCCACCTTGTCCTCACATGCAACAACTTCACCTTCGAGAACAAGCTCTACCTTCAAATCAGACGCACAGTCATGGGCACCAGAATGACCTCATCCTACACCAACCCTTTCATGAGCAAACTCGAACAAGAGTTCCTGGAGACCTAATCCCTGAAACCTCTCCTCCGGCTCAGTTTCAAGGATCAAATCTGAGAGTACACGCTCTGGACACATGGAGAACCATCCCTATCCACCTTCCTAGACCAACTTAACCATTTTTGCTCCAAGTTCACCTGGACCCACTCTTCCAACCAAATTACCTTCCTGGATGTGGATGTGCACATTAAGGAAGGTCATTTGGAAACTTCTATCCACATCAAACCTACCAACCATATGCAATACTTACACTTCTCCATTCCACACCGAGAAAGGCATCCCAATATTCCTAGCCCTCAGGGGTCAACGCTTCAACACTTCACCCACCTCCTGAGAGAACAACAACCTCCGCCTACAGCAAGCCTTGGTCAACCGTGGATATCCTTCCACCCTGGTCACCAAACAAATATCCCGATTTGCTTCAGACACCTCCACCAAGAAACCTGCCTGTACTTATCACAGGTTTGTTAAAGGTTCAGGAATTTTAAATAAATTAAATTCCCAATATCACTGCCACCTAAAAAAAAATCAGACATACTCTACATTCCCTCTTTCCCATTTTCCACAGTGATAGGGACACCAGAAACATCTTCCCTGACAAGCTCAGAGTTGTTTTCAAATGCCCCCCCCCCCACACACAAACTTCCAAAACATTCATCCACCATACCCCCTCCACATCACAACTAACTCACTCCACCCAGAAATGCAACCATCCAAGGTGAAAAACCTGGCCCAATTTTGTCACTTGTCGCACCCTCCAGATCCACACTACCACTGGCAAATTCAACCTCTACCCCAAAGGAACCTGCCACATCTCTAACCTCATTTACATCCTCACCTGCAATATCTGTAGTTCTTCTACCTGGGGAAACATCCACAACCCTCAACCTGTGAATCAACAACCACCCCTCCTCCACCAAAACCCTAGATTTCACTGTTGCCGTGCATACCAACTACCATAATATCCCCTTCAATGACCGCTTCCAGGTAGCGATCATCCACCCCTTGCACCAATCTACCAACACCTCAGATGGGAGAGGTCCTACATATCAGCCATGAGTGCAACCACATATCCTGGCCTGAACAAGGCCACCCAGTAATGTCCCCCATCCTCACCTTTATCACCATCCTTTGTTTCCCCCCACATTGCACGTTGCACCCCTCCCAACACTAAGTTTTCAACAAGCCTGTTGAAAGAACCATGTTTTTTTGGCACCATCTACAACTTCTTTCTGGACCTGGCAGCACTGCAGGTCACACTATCGCTTTGTCCTTGTCACCTAGTTTCATGCTTTGATTCTACACCTGAGAATGCAGCAGCGAAAATTTGAATTTTTCCTGTCTCTGGTGAACGTTTCCTCTTTTACTTGTTATATATACATGAATATACATCTGCATAAAGAGATTCTTCTCCAGCAGGGGTCTCCCTTGTTCTTGTAGAACTTCAGCTGCTTGTCGATGTATCCCAAACCAAATTTCACCACCTCCTGCAACTTTTAATTGATGTGGTCAAACCTCCTGTCATGAAGCTTAGTTGTGTCATCATGACTGGATAGCACTTTGTCTGGAAGTAATGCTGGATGAGACTATCAAGATTGGCATGATCTTTATGTTAAATGTTGTTTTCCGATTCATCAATTTTCTTTTTAAATTCTGCTTGTACTCTTCTCACAAACACATTATTCCTCTTTAGCGATGATATTTAGTCTCCACAGATTGATTTATTTATTTACTCAGTGTTTCAGATACAGTCTTATTTGGTCATTTTATACTGAAACAACAAAGTAGAAACAAAAATATAACAAAATATGAAAACAATAACAAGATGGGATAGATTTACATGTTCTTGGTCAGTAATATACAAAAATTACATTCTGGAAGGAAAATATCTACATTCAGGGGAAGTTTGTTGTAGATTTCTGGGAGCCTGTAAAACAAGGAGCGTTGTAGAAGGGATAGCCTAGTGGTTGGGTTGTGGAAGAGTTGCAGGTTGCACGTTTGCTTTTGGGGTACCCTAAGTGTGAATTTACTGATTAGGAGATCTGTTCTGATTTTGCCATTTATTATCTTGTATAAAAATTTCATGTCAGCTAGATCATGACGAAAGGATGGAGTGTGAATATTCAGAGCAGCCATGGTGTCTGATTTGGATACATGTCGAAAGGAAAGTATTCTATGGAGAACAATTGCAAGAAAGAAACTGAGAACAGAATCTATTCTGGTGAGATTGGTTTTTGAGGCCATTGCCCAAATTGGGGAACAGTATTCAAGGATGGGCGAGATGAAAGATTTAAAGAATACAGTAAGAGATGATGGGTTTTGAATTTCGCTAAATCTGTATAGAAGACCGAGAAGGCACATGGCTTTTTTAGTGGTAGCTATAATATGATAATTAAAAGTGATTTTTTCATCCATGATAATACCTAGGTCCTTTTGGGTGTAAACGTTTTGGATTGGATTGTTTTCAATAGAATAAGTAGACACCACTTTGTTCTTTTTTAGGGAATAAGTAAGGAAAGAACATTTCTGAGGGTTTAGTTCTAAATTCCACTGACGACACAACTTAACAAGTTCTGTGAGAGCATTTTGAAGAATCATCATGTCATGATGTGATGAGATCTCCTTGAAGAGTTTACAATCATCCACAAACAAAAGTATATTAATAGGGAGGGAGGACAGTTTTTCAGGGAGGTCATCCATGTACAGAAGGAATAGGGGCGGCCCTAAGACACTCCCCTGAGGAACTCCAGACAAAACGGGAAGATAGTTAGAAGAGGTACCTGAAAGAACAACATGTTCATGCTCATGGAGGTAGTCCTGGAGTAAAGAGAGAAATTTGCCATGGCTGTTAAATCTGGATGATAATTTATGAAGAAGAAATTTATGATTAATTTTGTCAAAGGCTTTCGAAATGTCCAAATATACGTATAGTGTCAAGTTGGGAGTTATTATCAATAGCTCTGGCAGCATGCGAAAGTAAGACTGAAAGATTTGTTAGGCAAGAGCTGCCTGAAAGAAAACCATGTTGTGCTGTGTTGATTAGAGGCCAGCATAGTCTGCCTTTTACCTACCCACTGCCCGCTTGCACGCGATAACAGGTTTACCTGCTCGCCTGCCCACGGCAACGAGTCGACTTGCATCTTTACCCGGGTTCTTGGTCTTCAAGGCGCTCTGCGCTTACAAGGTACCTGGGCATTCAACAAGACCCGGGCGCCTGCAAAACCTGCTGGAAGGAAACAGCCCTCAGGCAGCGTGTCGCTCCAGGTGTTTCATCACCACGTGGACGGCTGCAGCCAGTGTTGCCTACTTACGTAGCTACTAAATCCTACGAAGTCCTAGGAGGAGCTTCTTCTCCAAGGATAATTTATATACTTAGCGATTTCAGTTCAGCGTAAGCAGTTTTTATCTTATTGCCAGGAAATGCACGCAATATTACAGTTTCATTTATCTAAATGAATGATCGAGCAAACAAAAATCTCCTCACTGAAAACTAATTGTTTTTCATTGCATGGGGCCTTAACCAGGCACGCAGTGGCGCAACCAGAGGGGGCAGGGTGCATTGCTCACAACCTTGGACGGAAATTGTCTAGCGGAGGGGTCAGGGTGGGGGTCAAACATTAAAGTACAAGTCTCATCAAGTTCAATGCCGTAGCAAAGGGGTAGCGGGAGTCGGCCCTGAGCGCCGAACGATCTAAGTGAGAAAAGTTTTAAAACAGAGAATGCTATGGCGGTCCGTGATATTATTTGCTATTAATGTTGGTTTGTTACGAGTTGGATGAATTAATTATGTAATACGTCGCTCCATGTGAAAAGAAAATATTGTAGATGGAAATTTTACATGCCATATGTATGTACATTCGGAATGCATTTATCATGCACTTTCTTTCTTTCAAAAATAGTTTGTGTGCTTGCTTTCCATTATTATCTAATGCGAAATTGACGTGTTGAAAAAAATATTTCTAATCCTCTGTTTCAACACAAATGCGTGAGAACCGACTTCTACCCCCTTTTTGCGTGATTTATGAGGATAATAATGCCTTTCATGCTACTTTATTACTATTATTGTGATTGTTGTTGTTGTTACGTTTGTCCAACTACTTGCCCCCCCCCCCCCAAACGAGGGTAACGGCAATGCCCCTGGCTGGCTACGGCCCTGGTGTTCGCAGTAGAACAGTGTGTTGTTTGACTCGCGACCTCAGCGTCGAACGTGACATGTTTCAGTCCTGCCCTATATCACTATATATACGTATATTGGTTATTTACGACATATACTTATGGATCCTGTGCCACGGAAAACCTATTTCAATGTGTGTGTGTGTGGGGGGGGGGTAGCAACATTCGTAAATCTCATTTCATTGGTGATGTGGCTTACGAAGCTTTGAGTTCCCTTTTTTAAGTAGTGAAAATCTATTGCAGTTGGCAACACTGCAGAACGGTGTGGGCCCGGTGCAGTTTCTACTCGAAGCAACTACGTCATGCAGAGGGAGGGGCCTGCAGTTGATGGAAAGAATGAACTGAGACCTACTAGGTATCGTAAGACTGCGGGTACCCGGCGGGTCTACAATGCCTGCCAGGAACGATCTGGGCAGGTGGCCAGACAAGCTGCTCAAGCGAGGGTGTTGCGCAGGTTGCATGGCATTTCAGGAGCGATGTCTCGTGAACGGGTCTGCTCCAGGTCTTGTGCAGGCCTCTGGTGTTGATATATGGTGACGTAAACTGAAGTAACCTGTTTTTCATGATTTTTTCACCAATAATTGATACTGGCGATAGAAGTGAGATTGGTCTATAGGATTTTACACATTTTTTATCTCCAGTTTTGTGAATGGGCACAATGTTGGCCCGTTTGAAGATTGCGGACTTGTGAGTTTTCATTCATCAATTTAATCTAATCACTGTTCATGATCATTGTGACATTAAAAGTAACAGAAGAAAGAGGTAAAAATACGAAAAATACAATAGAATACAAAAAAAGTCAATTAGTGTTTAACTATGAAAATTAATAACAAGTTTATCCTCACTGTCTATTTTGATCTTTTGCCCTTTAAGTATCTATTTTCACCATTTTCAATATTTGTCTCCCTATTTAACATGTGTCTATAAACTGACATCCTACATATTTGAATTTGAATTTAAAATTTTGGGTGCGTCAGCACTTAGGCTATTTTGCACCCGTCACATTATACAGGGGCCAGCCCCTTATCATTACAAATGACAACTCTAACGTTGCATAACTAAAAATCTTAAAATCTTTTGACTTCTGTTAAAAGCTGAGGCTCTAAACGGTCACTCAGCACACAAAAGGACAAAAAACAGGACAACACACACAAAATTATACTGGCCATAGTGCCAGTCGCCAGAGCCTCATTAGTCTACAGTCCAGGGTGTACTATGTGGAAGTGAGGTTGACTTTTGGGCCCCTAAGTTGAAGGTACCCCTTACACCCCGACATCCTACATATGAAAGAGAATATACACAATAATATATAATAACCTGTCACATAACAGCCCATGAGGGCCAGTGCCTGCCTACCGACTGCTGATCATCCAACCAGTTAGATGATGATGTGGTCAACACGATGAACCCCAAGACATTGTTGTAGGTTTCTATGACCGTGTTATGCTATTTATTCACAGATCCCCAATTTCCTCATGATGGTGGGTGGCTACTGGTCCCATACACAGGCTGAAATCTAATGAAAAGTTGTTGCTGCATGCATCCCATAGCTGGAGGCCAAAGCTTGCACCATAGACTGCATAACCACGGTGCAGGACTTCAATGACACAAGCAAATAAAAAATATGGCAAAGTTGATGTTTTCATTTTCATGAACTTCAACTGCATTAAAGAGTTTTATTATGTTATCTTGTAACAGAACATCCTTGTTAAATTGAAAACAACTGTTTAATATACTTGATACGCCAAAAAAATAGAAACAAAGAAAGAGCTATACTTTTTTTTTTAACTGATTATATAATTAATAACTAGAACCTGGATTTTTATGTAATATCCAGCAACTTTCGATAAATAACAGTTCCTGTTTTTTTTCTTCACCCTGTCATTCGACTTAACAGTCAATTTTAGACAACCCTAAACACTATGTATCTCATTGATTAGAAAATATGATATCAAATGAGCTACAATTTTCTACATCATGTTTCAGAGATCGAAAATACAGGAAAAAGGATCAAGATAGGAAAAAATTACCGAAATATGTTGTTTTATGTAAAGCAAATTAGCAAATATGTAAAATATGTAGTATCCTGCAAATATGTAACATAAAACGTATGCCAAATCATGTCAGTTACATAATTCGTTGACATTTTACTGTTCAAGATACTGTATCTAGAACAGAATAGATAATGTAATTACCTACAAATCCAGGCTCTGTTAATAACAAATGTCTGCTATATAGATGGACAATAACCTGATTTTTACTCTAAAAGATATCTACTGTGCTCACTTGCAAACAACACTGATGCAGTGGCGGCTGGCCAAGTGCAACAAGTGCAGATGTTTTCACCTAATTTTCAAATCAATATTGACATTTTTCATTTGCTTGTTAAATTAAACTATTTCTCAGCAGAACGCACACGATAATACTTAAATAATATGCCGCTCGGTGCTACGCACGTGAAGAGTTCGTCGTAGCATAAACAAACCAAGAGCAGACACTGCCAGGTTGCGGAAGACTTTAGCCGGTTGTCATGGCAACGGTGACATCACCTAGCGTTGGAATTGAATGGGTGTCGCCATCTAGGTGCAGCAGTTCTCTCGTCGACAGAAAACATTGCATCCAGTGGTTGTGGCAAAATCGTTGCGTTCTCGCGAGATCTTGTTCCGTGTGTGTGTTTCGCGTTTCCTATCGTGTGTTGTGTTCATGTGTTGAGCTGTGGTTTGTACAATGAACCCAGTAAATGACTTAGTGTGTAATTTGTTGTAGACACCATTTTCCAGATGGACGGATGAAGACAAAAAATACGTTTTAAATTGTGGGGGGCCCACTGACACTTACTATTTGTTTTGCATTGCCTAGAAATGTACTTCTTCACCTGTTATTTTAGGCACGAGCCGCTACTGCACTGATGTACTTATTTTCATCTTATCTACATTGTATATCCTTCTTTCTATTGCTTGCAATAACTCTGAATTATTGGTTTGTAGCAGCATTGTGCCACAGATATAAATAAAACACACACAAGTGTCCATATATGTATTTATTTTGTTACAATACAGAACACAACTACACATACACTCACACATGCAACATATGTTGAATCAAAACAAATATGAAGGGCTCAATGGTAGAGTGGTTAACTACAGAGCTGGGGTCGAGGGCTTGAATCTGGTTCAGGGCATGATCAGAATTTGTCCTATCATCTATTTCATCATTATCAGTTCTGGATTTATATATATATATATATATATATATATATATATATATATATATATATAGAGGCTCCAGGCCTCCATCTGCCTTTTCCATGCCTTTTAGACCAGGTTTGTTTTATTGTCTTTGGATCTCTTGAATCTAGAAACTGAATGCCTCCTTTCTCGCAGTACCTTCCTATTGACTCCTCCACTGCATGGACTGTCGCACCCCTCAGTCCCTTCTCGGTTGGTAATCAGATAGCTTTCAGTTCAACCTGGTCCATTCCATGGTGGAAAGACAAACAGGTGGATGCACGCACATGGCTCTTAGGCATGCGTCAGACCTCTGATGTCAACATAGTGGCTACAGCCAGGAGAGGGGGTGCTTTTCAAAGGGTGACAAGTGGAGTTTCCGGTTTTGTTCTTTTCTGTAGACCATTGAACTGAGTGTTTCTTTTTTTGTTGTCTTCGTTTCACTTCTAGTGAGAAGAATCTAAGTGCATTGCGAAAGAAAATATGCCTAACTGTGCTATTTACGGCTGTAGCAATCATTACAAAAAGGCGAAAGGAACGAATATCAAGTATGGATTTCCTTTTAAAGAAGAAGAATTTTGTTACAAATGGGTATTGGCTTGCTGGTGGAAAGACAAAATAAACAATTTTATCTCTCTCTCTTTATATACAAGGTCCATTCAATAAATAACCGGAAAAGTTGTATAAAAAATCAAAAATACGACCATGTTTGGTGTTTCTTTGTTATTTTGTGGTGGCATCCTAGAACTATTAACAGATGGGCCTGGCACACCTGCCTCGTAAACGGGGTGCTGGGTCAGTGAAACAAGATGGCAGCACCCTTGCAGGTTTGCACCAACTTGGAGCAGCGAAGTGTCATTAGATTTCTGTTAGCTGAAGGGTTGAAATTAATCGAAATTCACCATCAGATGGCAGTGCAATATGGTGAAAGCTGTTTGAGTCGAACACAAGTGTACGAGTGGGCAGAGAAGTTGAAACACGGTGTAACAAGTGTTCAAGATTTGCCACGTCCAGGATGCTCTGTCTCTGCAGTCACGGAGAACAACATTGTGAGAGTTGACGAGTTGATATGGGAAAACAGGCGTATTACGGTGAGTGAGATTGCATCAGAGATGAACGTTAGTGTCGGATCAGCCCATCATATTGTTCATGACGTACTGATGTTCAAGAAAGTGTGTGCGAGGTGGGTTCCAAAACATTTGACACCGGAAATGAAAGAAAGGCGCATGGGCGTGTGCTGGGAGCTCTTGCGACAGTACTAGGCTGAAGGGGAGGCATTTCTTCACCATATTGTCATGGGAGATGAAAGTTGGGTACATTTTTACAAATCTGAACGAAAGCAGGCTACAATGGAGTGGCGACATTATTCATCTTCAAGACCCAAGAAGGTCCGAGCTGAAAGAAGTGCTGGTAAGGTCATGTTGACTTTGTTTTGTGATCATAAGGGAACAAATCTTGAACAATACATGCCGAGAGGTCAAAATGTAAACAGTGTGACATACTCGCTAAGCGTCAAATTGGGGGATCGAGCTGGCCAGGGAATCGGGCGTCATCACCAATCATTTGATCGAGCCATTTTTCCTGCCCCAAATGTTAAATTACATCACTTATGAACATTTTTTGAGGAACGGGATGGCAATGTTGTTGGAGGATGTGCCTATAGCTAAAAGACGTGACATGATTCACTAGCATGACGGCTGCCCAGCTCGATCCCCGGATCGTTTTGACGCCTTGCGACTTTTACATTTGGAGCTACATGAAAGACTTAGTTTACAAGACACCGGTAAACTCACAAGAGCTCAGGGAGAGGATCTTAACAGTTGGTCTACACATCAAGGACACCATCACATCACGAGTTACGAGACCAAATGTCTGTAAAAACCTGTGTGCCTGCATTTGTAACGGAGGTGCCCACTTTGAGCAAGATGTGTAATGTTCTTTAATTGTATTGTTCATTGATTCCATTCACATGAAGATGAATGAAGTATTATTTCTTGTACACAAATGTGAATGTCAGCAACATTTGTACCTTGTTGGATAGCTGATGACTCAAGGAAGTAATTTAAGTAATTTGTACGCTTCGTGTCATACCATTTTTGTTATTAATACATTGCCAAGTAAACTAAGAGTGCATTTTTTTTATCATCACTTGTAAGTTTAGACCCACCCGTTGCATCACACAGAACTGGATTTCCAGTAGGTATGCCCTAGTTGGCGCTGGACTTGCTATCAATTTGCTAGTTTTCGCCTCACACGATACTTATCAGCATACTTGTCGATAGACTTTTGTTCCCATACGAGGGAAGTTGTAATGGCAGCCGCGTGAGACGTAAACAATGTATCACTTCACATTTTTAAAAGCCGATAACTATTCAACCGAGAGGAATAACGTTTCGTATAAAACATTATTAGGTACAAAACAATGGCGCTGCTTAAATACATACTTTACAACGTTTACTGTACATGTATGGATACATATTTTAGTTGTTTCAAATGTAAACACCGTGCACTCGGCATAGATGGTATAACTCAATGCACCTTTCATGCTGTATACGTTACACATTGCTGGAGTAACACTCGGAAACCACAGACTAAAATGCTCCTTTGCACACTCACAGATTATCTTCACATGTAGAAACTTTGCTCTCATTGGCTGTTCCACATAATCCAGTCGAGGAAAGCAAGTAGCAATTAGAACATGTCCCATTCCTCCAAACCATTCAAGCTGTCAGCCATGATTTCTACCTAGAAAGTTAGTTCAGCGCCAACTAGGGCATTCCAACTAGAAATCCAGTTCCGTGTAATAGGGGCTTTACATGAGATTGTTATTTGGGAAAAACTTTTTTCTCAATGAACCACTTATTTGTTAGCTATCAGAAAACGCTGAAATATGTGCCATACAATGAGCTGTTTTTTCTCAATTCATCTTTTTATGTAGAAAATTGTCATTTTTTAAAAAAAACAATAGAAATTCGATTATCTCGAAAACTACTAATTTTCGGACGTGGTATCATATAGTCAAATTTATTGCAAATTGTATCTACTTTAACGCATTTCAGGGAATACATCTAATTACAAGTCACCCTGTATGTACACGTACGTACGTACACACACACACACACACACACACACACACACACACACACACAATATATATATGTGCATGTATTATATGCTTTCACGTATCACATTTTACATTGCTTTTCTGCCTACTTGGGCTGATTGCGGCGATAAGACTTGATGATCATATGAAATTTGATCAAGGGACAAACACAAATACTCTTACCCAGTTCAGGATTAGAAGCCGGTAACTTCCATGGCAATATCGCAAGTCAAGAACCCGGCACCCTCAGTCACCAAAGCGACTCACGTATATGTATATATGCAGTCTCAGGTGTGTGTATATTTACGTATGTATGTATACATACTATACATATCTGCATATATAGGGTTATTAATGCAGTCTGTGTTATATGCTCTTTCGTGCCTCAAATTTATTTCTAAGTTCCCCGTGCATATAGTACCGTACCATGAAGGCACATTTAGAAGGTGATGTAATCAGTACCATGCTCTGGCTACCTTTACCCCTCCTGGTTGTCCCCAAGTACCCATTATTTAAGGCTGGGTGAGCTCCAGAAAAGCTCTATGCGGGTACAAGACCGGAAATATTCTGAACTTAGATCACTCACTCCAGGAATCGAACCCGGGTCTCCCACGTGCCATTCAGATTCCCTACAGACTATTAAAACATATTGTATACTCTGTGTTCCCCATGGAGAAAATAAGGTACACGAAGATACGCAACAACTTCCACTCCCCCAAATGAAAAACTGGTTCTGCACATTATGCACATAGAAATGCTCAAGAGGTGGACTCCACTATTTCATATCTTGGTGCAGTGACCGGATCACCACCATAGGTTCAGAGAATATAACAAGAGGATCGAATCCACTTTCCGTATGGAAACTACCAACTTGACCATCCGAATTATGGCTGTTTCTTGGCTGTGAAGTGAAGACTATAATATATTTTTTCCACCTTTACATTATGTACTTTTACTGTCGACAACCAGCTTGTGCAGCTGTAATGAGAATAACACTACATGAAGATAGGTTTCCAGTGCTTGATTTCTGTTTAGATATGAATGTGATTCTTTATTGTTGTTATTTGGCGTCGCTTATCTGTTACTTTTGGTTAATCGCAACGACATGGTTGAGTGATGATTGGATGAAGTAAGTTTATGAAGGATAACTCACAAAGAACACCCATGCCCAGGCTGGAATTCGAACCCGTGACCTTTGGTGCCTCAGCACGCTGTGCTAATCACTCCGCCACGGAGTCAGTAGGTACAACTTTATGAAGAAAGTGAAAAAAACAAAACTTGTATGATATTGTACATATTTTCTTGCTATGTAAATAATGTTAAAGGGCTCTCTAATGTTATTTTGTACTGTTAAAGATTTGTAAAAGCTTCTCAATTTTCCATAAAATTCCTGCACTACATTTGTTCGAACAAGCAGCAAATGTAGCAATAACGACTTCTTCAGAAAAATAAATTTAAAAGCTTAATTTTCCATTGTCATTTCTAATACTTTCTCCTTCGATTCTACTCATGTGGTTGCAATAGCTTACCGAATATTTTGGGGGAAGCTGAAGCTAGAGACTATTTTACCTGTAGGAAACGCTTGTAAAATTATAAAATAGGAATAAATTTCCCCATCCTCTCTCTCTCTCTCTGCCTCTTTCTGTGTGTATTCTAGCCCTTAGAAAATCAGAAAACAACTGTAATGGGATTCAATACGCTAATATGAAAGAATTAAAACTACATTTCAAATGTAAGAGAGGTAGTCAGAATTGTGACAGTGTATGGTTAAAATTTGAATTTGCATTTTCCAAAAACAAAGAAGTAGAAGAAATAAATGTAAGACTATCATGACGACTAGAATTAATTATGATACATGAAATCCATGAGAGAACACACTAAAAGGAGTGCCCAAGTCTGGACTGGATGTCGAAGCCTTCACTAAGTCTGACACTCAACATGCTTGAACACGAAGGTTCCTGTGTGTGTAAGACTAATAGAAAACACAGAAGAAAGCTATGCACCAGGCTCATGCTGACCAGTAAGGTTGAAAAGAGATTTATTACTAAACGCAACATTGTATTTGATATTTGCAAGATACCCACATTCTTAACTATTCCCTTCATTTTTTCTCAATTTTTTGGTTCGTGCCTTTGGAGGGTGCAACCCCATCACACACTCCGCTCAGTACACTATTATATGGTTATTCCGCTTGTCTTGAAGTTATATTGAGTCTGTAGTTTTGTAATTTGTTTCAAGAAGAACGCTTCACTGTAGAGCAAATGGACTCCCCGTAGTCCTCTCCGGCAACGATGATGACGTCATGCGCCGGAAGGGAGAGTTTTCAGGATCGGCTTGCATGCACCTCTTTAGTCTTTCCACCATGGGTCCATTCGTTTGTGCGCGACTCCTCACGTGTGTCATTTTATCCATTACACTTTACATTAGGTGTTGGGTTTTGTTAGTCGGAATGACCTTACATAGTAAATTGGGCTTGTTTCCTTGTTGAAAATGTATCGCAAAGAAGATGAAAGACTTTTAAGGTTGTTATAAAGTGTAGAAAAAGAGGAAAGTCGACAAGAAGAAAGAAGGGAAATCCTAGTGCAATTAGAAGGCAACTATTTATTGACGAACTTACCTTTGAGCCTATTGATGAATTGAGTTCCGAAGATGAGGATAAAGATAGTGTGGAAATACAGGAAGATGATAAGATGGTACAGTATTGAAAAACACTGGAGATGAAGAGAGAAATGTTGTAGCAGGGCTAAAATATACGGGCAAGGATAAGAAATTACACGGACCATTCACTGCCTTCCCAATTTTAGGTAAATGGGTAAAAACAATTTCGTTATGCACCTCCCAGGCATGAGGCAACACACTGATGTTACAAGTATTTTTTTCATTATTTTTGTTCATACGTAGATTTTTAATGCATATGTAGTTTTTCTTCCTGTTTGTGTCGTCCTTTTGGCACCCATGGAGCCAGTGCAGGGCCGATGAAGAGAAAGCGCGGGTTTTGGGGGGGGATCCTGGATCTGGTGTGCAGCAGGGAGGAAAAGTGCATTTTCGATAGGTCTCAGACTTACCTGACCGGGGCAGACAACAAAACCATGAACTGCATCCCCTCCCAATACATCTGTTTGTGTTCAAAAAACAGGGAAATAAGAAAGAAATGCCTTGCTTGGGTTTGTGCTACTGAGAATTGAAGAAGTGTTTCAAACTGCAAGCAAAATTTACTGAAGAATTATTTTGCAATATTTGTCATCAAAGTAAAATTTCCAGCAAATACAGAACAGTTTCCCGGGGCCACATGGACGTTTGCCGGGGCCAGTGCAAACGCGTACCCCCCCCATCCCCCCAACGACATCCCTGCTGAACACTTAAAGTCTACCTGAAGAATGCAAAATCGGTACATTCAATAAGAATATGCCGAACACTTAAAGTCTACCTGAGGAATGCAAAATCAGTACATTCAATAAGAATATGCCGAACACGTAAAATGACATCACAGACACAACACATTGGAGAGTCCAGCCATTGCAGCAAGGGATGGTTTCGAAAGTTGACAAGCTCTTTACAGCTATGTGAGTTGGAGGACATACTGCCCCAGACGCTGGTAGTTTTAAACATATTGTGGTGCACATTATACGTTATTACTGCAGTGTAGTATTTCCCATATCAAAAGATGTAAATTTTAACAAGTGATTTGTAAGCAAGTAATATCTTATTCTTATATTTCATTGACAATTTTATTACTGTAGTACACACATTATTAACATGAAGCATGGACTTCACATTGATATGCTTTATTTGCAAACTATGATTGTAATGCTATTAAAAGTAACACTTACTTTTTTTTAAGTAATTCAACAAATTCGTGAGTTACTTTTACAGTGGCTGTTCTTTATGTTTTCACCTTGAAAGGAAATTTTCTTCACCAGAATTTATGCAATTTATTGTACTAAATGCTTACCTGAAAGAATAAGCAAATTGAATATTTAAATCCATAGCATAAACATGGTTGAATTCCCTTACTACACAAATATATAATAATTCCATCTGACTCTTGCAACAAAATTTGAGGCATAAACAAAGAGCTGTGATTGAGTTCTTGGCAAAAGAGGGTTGCCCCCCCTGTAGAAATTCATTGGAGGTTAACAAATGTCTATGGGGACACTGTAGTGGACGTGAGCAATGTCAGATGTTGGGTGAAGAGGTTCAACGAAGGATATTGGAAACAAACCGTGCAGCGGACGTCAATCAACATCACTGACGGAGGACAAGAAATGATTCGTCAGGATCGGTGCATGATAATCGTGGAGTTGGCAGCCTTACATAACGTGTCTTATGCATCTTCTCAGGCCTTAGTCTGTGACTTAGGATACCACAAAGTGTGTGCTAAGTGGGTTCCCAAAGAACTGACAACAGACATGCACACTAGGTGTGAGGAAGTGTTGCAAGAGCTCCTGGCCGCATTTCAAGCACATCAGAACGACTTTTTCAAAGATTGGGTCACTACAGATGAAACATGGGCGTATATGTATGACCCAGAGAGTAAAGTGCAATCGATGCAATACCACTATAGTGGTTCTCCACGTCCCAAAAAATTCAAGTCTGCAAGAACGCAGAAAGTGATGACATGGTGCAGACAACAAACTCCAGAGATCTGACAACATGCATTTGATACTTGGGTTCAACGTTGGCGTAGATGCATTGAACTGAACGGTGATTATGTGGAACAGTAGGCATATGTAGAAGAGGCTTCAGGCTTCACTATAATGTATAGTTTATCTTGATTGATGCATTATTAATGATCTGGGATGGCAGGAGGCATTACTTTTTGATACCCCGTAGTATATATTAAAAAAATATGATGTTTCCAAAAACACATTAATGGATGTGAGCTGGCCAAAAAAACCTGGAAAACAAGAAAATATATTTCGCACTAAACTGAGCTTGTGAAAACCACATACGAGGGTTGTACGGATAGTAAAGATACAAACACATTTGCACGTTAGGAGAAAAATGTGTACCAAAGTTGGTAACACTGGCAGTAACCGTGATCCATACGCCGAGGATTGAGAGTGAGTCGTCAGTGCGGTGCTGAATCTTGTGCGAGGAACATGCGTAGGAAATGGCAGCAGCGATACCGAATCCCGCCAAGTGCGAAGTGCGCGCTATGATCAGGTTTTTGCAGGCACAAGGAAAGCATCCATCGGAGATCCACCGAGAAATTTTGACTGTGTATGGGAATGTAATGAATCGTCAAAATGTGGCGAAATGGTGCAATGCCATTCGCAGAGGGTCAACGTGATGTTCATGATGGAGAGAGAAGTGGGAGGCCGTCCGTGATCACTGACGACCTTCACAATCGTATTGAAGCAGAGGTGCTTGTGAATAGGCGGGTGACAATTCGAGAATTGTGTGTGATGTTTCCTGACAGTTCGAAAACCACTATTCATGAAGTTGTGAGTGGGTTAGGGTACAGAAAGTTGTGTGCACGCTGGGTCCCAAAACATTTGACTGACGAACACAAAACCAAACGACTGGGATATGCACTAGACTTTCTTAGTCGCTACGCAGAAGAGGGAGATGCATTCCTGGACTCCATTGTGATGGGTGATGAAACATGGGTGTTCCACCATACGCCTGAATCCAAGCAGCAGTCACCCATTCTCCAAAAGCCAAAAAATTCAAAACGTCAATTTCAATATGCAAGCTGATGGCAACCGTTTTCTGGGATCACCACGGCATCCTGCTGGTGTAATTCATGCCACATGGAAGAACGATTAATGCTGAAACCTAATGCCAAACCTTGAAACATCTTAGACGTGCAATTCAAAACAAACTGAGAGGCATGTTGTCAAGTGGAATGCGCTTTATTCATGACAACGCCCCCCCCCCCCCCCTGCAGCGAATGTCACCAAGGATCTGCTTGCACTGTTTCAATTGGAGGTCTTTCACCATCCACCATACAGCCCCAACCTTGCACCCAGCGACTACCACCTGTTCCTGCACCTTAAGAAACATCTTTGTGGAAAACACTTTGCCGACGACGATGAAGTCAGGGAAGAAGTCACAACTTGGTTCCAGATGCAGGCGGCGGATCTGTATGATTCAGGGATACAAAAACTTGTTCCGCGTCTGAACATATGTCTGGACAATGGTGGCACTTATGTGGAGAAATAGCCTCTGTATCAGTGTATCGAGTGTAACTTTAGTTGCGAGCAATACATTTATTTTATATCTCATTTTTGGTTTGTATCTTTACTTTCTGGACAAGCCTTGTATTATGAAAAAAATCCACAGCTGAAGCAAGAAAAACTTATCTACAAGCCAAACGTCAAGTGTGCATTGACGATCGTAACTCAGCAAACATGCAGGAATCCACCTGCAATATATTGCACAAATGTAACTCCCTCCACAAACTATGTCCACCTCAACAGTGGCCAATAGGCCACAGCTGAAAATATTATCTCCTATCACTATCAATCTGCATCCCATTATGATCCTATGGAGGGCACTCCTTAAAATGTTACACAGGATTTTTACCACATTATCTGAGAGGAACTACAAAATATATTGAATATTTTGAAAGCAACAGCAGCTGATCGCACATTACCAAGCCATATGATGTTTACCAAATAATGGATTAGACATCCTTGTAATGCATTACAACAATATCTCTCATACTTGCATTGTTCTGTTAGAGTAGAAAAAAACCAACATGGTTCTTCTTATTTTTAAACCAAATAAACCTCCACATCATGCAAGCTCATAGTCTTAATCCCAGTTTTAGAAAAAATATTTGAACCCACAGTGCTCCACAGGCTTAGTGAATACTTGAATGGCAATGATTTTTACATCCCACACAATCTAACTTCTACATCAACCACAGCAGTCAAGATACCAGGTGTCCTTAGTGCAGAGATACAAAGTAGCACATACTCGATCATAGTGCTATAGCTTCTTTATACATGTAGAAGAATCATATGATTCTATCAGTTTGCAGAGTATAAGGGGTGATCATTTCTGAAGGTACCCTCGTGTCAACCTCTCTTCCACATAGTACACCCTGGATCTATTTTTTTACATACTAATGAGGCTCTGGTGCCTAGATTGATTGATTTGCTTTATTTTACTTTGCTTTTTGTGCCGCTTTTGGCTAATTTGCGAAGATGGGGATGAGTGATGATATGATGAATGGACACTCACAAACATCCATGCCCAGGCCAGGATTCGAATCCGGGACCCCTGGCATCGTAGTGCGATGTGCTAACCACTCTCCCACGTTGACCGGCTCTCTGATGCCTAGACTCACAGCCAGTACAATCCTCTATGGGGCTTGTGTTGGGCCCTGCCCACGTGTGCTTGTGATTGTCCTTTTATCAAATTCATCTTGTTACCATTCATACTCATCTTAGTGATTAGCCAAAAGATGTAGAAAAGCAAGATAAAATGAATTAGACAGCCACATGTGGCTAGTTTTCAAATTGGCTCAGTGACCCTCGAACTATTTCATTAGTATTCCTCAAGTTGCACCATTTAGCCCCATCTTGTTCAATATGTATACCATTAAATGCTTTACCAATACAACTTTTCAGATCCTTCAGTATGCTGATGTCTTTTGTTTCTATAACGTAATAGATGACACCACCCAAGGCATATTAGAAATGCAGAACTTCATCACCACCATAAGAAAGTGACTCCCAGGGACGTAGCTAGGTTGATCAGTTTCGGGGGGCCCAAAACTGAAGATTTTTTTTTCTAACAAACTATTAATATACCATATACGTATATATGTGTATGTGTGTGTGTGTGCTTTATATAATTATATATATATTGTATATGTATGTATACACACATATATAGATAAAAAAATTACGAATATAAACTCTCGAAATCCACGGCCATTATTTGGGAATCTAAATGAAGAATGAACTGATTAACTTAATGGCATCTAGACAGTCTTTTCTCTTATGTTAGATTTGAGACACCAAGAGCAATGTCATTACAGTCCTTACTCCTTAGATTTGTAAATGTGCTCGAAAAAAATTGAGAAGTAGAGAACACCATGGATTTAGATATAAAGGAGTGCTGGAATCTGGTGCACAAGTATGACAATGGTGTGAACATGAAATGTTTGTGTAATGAGTTCAAGATAGGTGTCCCATGTATATTGTGTATACCAGAATCGAATCCGGTGCCCTTTAGTGTAAGGCAACACCGTTAACCACTATTCTATGTGGGTCATGCCCGAGTCTTTTCTGGCATCATAATGTATACATTGGAGAATGATGATAATATATAAGACATTTTATGAACACATCTAATTTCTTAAAAGTAATCTTCTTTGTACGTGCAAAACTGAATATATGATGGCAATAGAAATAACAAAATTCCCACGTGCTCAAATTATTGTGCTCTCGTCTTTGGTACGACAGGTTCAAGGTTTGATCATTGGTAGGAACTCCAAAATTTCTGTGATGGCCCAACATTGTGAGGGCAATTGGGAAGCTACTTGAAATCAATATGTAAGCGAATTCCACTCTCAAAACTAGATGGGACTCGATGTGATGACCACGCGTTACTGAATGGAAAAACACTTTGCAGGCTTTGTCCTTCACAATTAATTTTACTGAATAATTGTAGTTTTCTTTAGAGGACCTAAACATGGATTTTTTGCACAGTACAGTGTTGTTTCCTTTCACCCTACTTTTATAGTTATACATTCAAAGGATTCCACTCCCGAAGCATGAGCATAACGTGCTATGAAACCAGAGGTCGTAGGTTCGGAACTTGGACAGGTGTGGTTGCATCATGTATCTCGCATCGCTATTCCTTCAGATCATCATTCAATCTTATCGTTATATTTAACCCAAGAGGTAGAAAAGTGGCTTAAAATAATGAAGTAGAAATGATTTATTGACTTGGTTCATATTTACTTCACTTTTCTGACACTTTTTGGCTAATTGTGAAGATGAGAATGAGTTAAGATTAAATTGATGAAAGGACCATCACAAAGAAGACACATGCCCAGGCCAGGATTCGAACCCGGGACACACTGCTTCATAGCATAACCTGCTAACCACTCCAGCATGGAGTTGTCGGCCCAAATTGAAATGAAAATTAGAAAATGCCATCTTGAATTTGCAGGAACAGAGTACATCAAGGGCAAAAGGTTTTCGCTCCCACTAGGATAGGTAAATAACAGAAAATGCTTGATAAGTAATTTGGCTCTCCATATTTTATGATATTATTATGTGACTAACTATTATTTGTTATATAACTTCGGATTAATTTTATTTGTATGTGTAGTCAACTTTCCCACCTAAGCAGCAGCCACAGCGTCTGCATTTGCGGGTGGAGGCCAGAGTTGTTAAAGGTCCAGAAATTTTAAATAAATTCAATTCCCGTCCATGAGAGAAAATCAGCAAGCGTAAATGGGTTCTGGACCATATGAAACCTTTTCATCTGTAAAGTTTTCAATTCGGTCCAGCAATATTTTTTCCAGATGAATTTTTATTCGGTCCAGGAACCTTATTTCCTGATGAATTTAAATACAGTCAACGAACATTTCTTTCATGATCAGTTTCAATAGGGTTCAAGTTCCGTATTGAAATGAAACAATTCGTAACTTGGTACAAATTTAAATTGTACAAGATAAAAGATTCCGGTCCTGTTACGGGATCCTGTAGAACAAATTAGAATGTATGCGTTCCTTGATCTTTAACAATCCCAGGGTTGTTAATGGTCCAAACCAATTTAAATATGGTGCAGGAACTCCTTCTCCGATTGAATTTAAAAGCAGTCCAGGAATCTTTTATGCGGCTGAATTTAAACACTGTCCAGGAACCTTTTTTCCCGGATCAATTAAAATTCGGTACATGAATCTTTTTCCAGATCAATTTAAATATGATCCAGTAACCTTTTTTTGAATGGAACAATACACTACTTGGACCGAATTTATATTGTGCAAGAAAAAAGGTTTCAGTCATGCAACGGAACCCAATAAAACCCATTACAACTTATGGATTCCTGGACCTTTAACAACCCTGGTGGATGTTAAATGAAGAAAAACTAGAAAAAGTCATAAAAATATACAGAGCCAGATGAAGAGAAGATTTTGTGGGAGGGGGTGACCTGGCTTAGCCCCCCCCCCCAGAGTGCATGAAGGGAAAGTGTGTTTTCACACTTACCAGAAAGGGACGGCCCATAAAATCACTGCATTTTCTACCAATACGTCTGTTTGTGTTCAACCAAAGTGTATGTCACTGTAGGATCCGAGCGCTACAAGTTCTGTTGGTTGCCGGACTTCTTGAGTCTTTTGTCAACATGGTGCCAATCAGAGTTCCTTTCTGCCACTGTCATTGCACCTACGAATCAGCTGTTCAGCTTGAGTGGCAAAAGACATGTTGTACGGAGGAAAGTTGCACCGGAAAGTTACCTTCTTAAATACAATGAAACCTGTAAAACATCGAGAGATATTTATTCGGGGGTGGTCCCTCTGAAAAAATATCAATATTCTCAAAATTCTTCCAACGGACTGTGTAAAACATTGCAATACTCCAAAAACTGAACCTGGTTTGCAACACAAGGAAAGTGCCTCATTAAGCAATCAATGTGCCTTTGTTAAGTAGGTAAGTTCAGTATGGCACTATATTTTAATTATTGCTGATGGAGTAAATCAATAAAGTTTGTTAAATGACAACAACTCCTTACCACAAGAATATAATTATTCTTTACGGATATCCCCTATAACGGTTGGGGGTTTGACGTGCTGACCCCACGTCACCCTATTACTGGTTAAAGATCTCCACACCTCTAGGTACGATTGTGGGAGGGAGACTGGCAGTTGGGAGATAGGCCAAGGCCCTTCCAGGGTTGTCAAACAATCGGTTATTATTTATTTATACCTAGGTAGATGCTTAAATATAAGTGCAACCACACATGTCTTTCCAGTATTGCAAGGGTTGGTTATTGTACTTGACTTAATAAAATAAACTTACTGTATGAGGCAGATTCATACGAACCGAAAATAGCCAAAATAATAATAATTATTTATTTCAAAATGACAAAAATGTATTTACTTGTTTAAATTTTTGATTCTTCAAATCGTGTTTGTTAAGGAGTTGAGTTGAGTTGGTGTTTTAGTTGGGTGTAGTTTAGTTTTAGTTCTATGTATTTTGTAATTTAGAAGTTCACATATTTAGTGCCTGTTCACTATTATTGCACAATTTGTACTACATGTGATCTGGTGAACAAAAATAAATGTAATATATTGTTACTGATATGACAAGATATTTTTAATAGGTAGGGTTTCTGTAGTCATGTTGTCAGTGATATAATATGTTGCTAGGAGCTTTTGTGTATTGCAACTGTCCCCGGTGTGGAGCAGTTTGTTGCAATATTTTAAATAAAAAAACCTTTCAAATGTTACTTAACAAAATTAGTATATTAACCAATTTCTAGTCACTATAGTAACGAATAACAAACAAAATAACATGAAAATTGAACATAGTAGCACAACAGAACAGAGTAGCACAACAGAATTTTCTTCATTCTTTTCAGATTATGCTCACAACTAAATAACAAAATATAATTGTAAAATGTCTTTGAATTAAAGAACTGTTGCAGTATCACACTGTTTTTTATCTTAAGCCCTCTTCCACTTCTCCCCCTATCTTTTTTGTTGCACCTATACTACCATAAAGCATCTCTATGGCATTAATTATGGTAAGCATGGTTTGTTTTTCAACTAGAAGTAGGCTCTCACACCAGCTTTCATGGTTTATGTAAGTTTGATACTTCCTGATACTCTCAGCAGGATCCTAAATTATATGATTTGGTTCCCACATAATTGTATACAATTCCCAATTAGTCTTTTTGAGCATGAAACAGACTTAAAAAAACTGAAGGATGCCATTTTAGAACATTTCTACAAATTATTTTGTTTTCATCCATAAAGTAGTGGCACAGATGAATTACTTCATTTAATTCCTCTACACTAGTCATGAAAGTGGTGGGAAGAAATTATGTTCAGAAGTTGAAGCATGACAGAAATGCTTCTCTGAGGAACTAATTTTCCTGAGGACAAATTTTCTGCCCTAGGATCCCAATTGAAGACAAAAATTAACCTCTCGTGTTGAACATTCTTGTTATAATGAACTAAAAATTTAACGTGAAGATTGTGGTCCACGGAGGGATCGAACTTGGCTCTTTGGCATTCCATGCCTATGCTGTATCACTCAGCTACCAGACCAGCTTCTATTCTCCCCACAATTTCCACAGCTTCGATCTCTCTCTAAGTTTTTAATGTCAATTTGAGGTATACTGCAAATGCAACTGACACTGTTGGACATGTGAACACTACTGTCATATCCTTACAATTGAGAGAACTAAAAAGGTAAAAAAAAAAAAAAAAAAAGGTAAAGTGCTCCCCTGTGCTTAGCACCATGCCATGAAGGCGTATAGGGGGTGTGGGGGTAACAATTGAGAGAACTAATACAACTTAACTAACTATATGAATTAGCTCATTATATACCAACTTCTGAACTGGTGCAACAGCCTGTTTGAGCTACAACTTCCCCATAACTCTTCTGTACATTACAATATCCTGCAGTGGCGTACGCAAGGGGGGGTTACGGGGTTTAAACCCCCCCCCCCCTTGAGCTTGTGAAATATTATAAAAATGCTGTGGAAAAAAAATTAAATGGCCAATTTACCACAGTCAAAGATCTGGGACAATACTATTACTATTACTACATCTACTACTACTACTACTACTACTACTACTACTACCACTAATAATAATAATTTGAATTATTATTTCCATGTAGCATGGAGAAAAGCACAGCATTCCAAGCACACGCGTCTTTCAGAGTGATGCCTTGAAAATAAGCACAAGTTCTTGAAAGTGAAATATGAGGGTAACTATGATTTAAAAGAGAAATAAAATGTTTCCTATTTCAGTTGAAACAATGTTCAATACTCTGGCGTACGCAGTTTTTTTGGGGGGAGGGGCCGGAATAGTAAATGTGGATAACACATGACTTCGTTTTGGAGGGCAGGATGCATAATAAAATATTTCGTATTTTTGGAGCTTTTCAGTCCATTGAAATTGTATTCAAAGACAAAAATGGTAATCGGGACTCACTTTAAAAGAGGTTTCGTATTTACACATTTTGATTTTTTAAAGTTCTTAACGGATTTTTATTTGAAAATTCTGATTTTCTCAAAATTTTGGTAGGGGCTGTAGCATCATCGGTAGAGGCATACATATTTCGTTTTTGACAAAAAGAAAACTAAATTTGAAAGCAATGTTAATTTTTAAGGTTTCTGAAAGGTGTGAGGTGCCTTTTCCTACCCTGTTTTGTCACGAAATGATGCGAAATGAACTGCAAAATGCGAAATAGACTCTTAAACACGAAATTTACAGTTTATATACCGACGCGACACTTTCTGAAGTCTGAAGTATCCTGTGTGTTATGCAATTCACGGAAAATTGTTTAATTTTGCTGTAAATATTTGAAAAGCAAAACTGGACTCCTCTATACAGGAATAAAACTTCGTAGTGAACAATTTTGGTATTTTTGGGGGGTGCCAGATCCGAAAATTTGGAAATAGATAAGATCCGAAATGCCATTAAGACAGTGTTTCTCAAACTTTTTGCCTGAGAGTCCCCCTTGACATAACTGAATATTTCTGTGTACCAGTTATTAGGGCCGTTATTTAAAGATTATATATAAATAGTTGGGTCATTCCATGTCAAATGATTTGACTCAAATCAACACAATTTCTCAAAAAGTGAAAATTTTACAAGAACAGTGAGACAATCCAGATGTGAATTATCGGGAACATTTATACGGGGAAGAAGCCGGAAAAATTCCAACCAATTTCGGGAATCGAATCCGGATCTCCCGCGTGATTGTCAGACGCTCTACCAACCAGACCACCGCAGCTTCTTGGATGAGTTCCATACTTTAATTATTTCAATTTATTTTAATATCTTTTCTTGTTTTATGGATTTTCTTCACCCTTAAAATGTCTCACCTCGTTTACCAGACAAAAAACAAAAACAAAAAAATGCTTCCACGATTTGATAAAAATTGAATGATTAGAAAGTAATTTCTTTCTATTGTTTTCATAAATGGTATATTTATGTAGATCTCTACTACATAATAGTAGTAGTGGTATTAGTAGTATTATTAGTAGTAATTCAGCTAATTAATTAATTATAAGTATTATTAATTAATTGTGATTATTATTATTTAATTAAAGTATAATAAATCAAAGGTAATGTGAATTTGGAGAAAGTTTTAGAAATAACCCCCCCCCCCCTTGACGAAATCCTGCGTACGCTACTGATATCCTGTATAATAAACTGTTTCATATAGCTAGTTCACATCCTTGTTGATATTGGATATTTCATGGTAGCCAGTGCACCTGAAGAGAAGAAGCATATTGTAGTGGAAAATTTATCTCTGTAGTTATTATGCTGAATCTGTTGCTAAAGTAATGGTAAGCATTGTATAAAGGATTCCTTCCCCTTAAGTCATAATGGAAAGAAACAATAGGCCTTGTTCTTGATCATTGTAATCACATTTTGATAACAGTTAAAGCTTGTTGCTTCACATTGCTCTGTTCAAATTATATTCTATTTTCTGAATTGGTACAGTTTGAAGCCAGTATGCACACATATTATTGTCTGCAGCAAGCAGGCGATCTTCATGGAACAAAACTGTCTTCCAATCGTTCATTTCATGTGAGAACAAACTTCATACAACGCATGAAAATTGACTTTAGGAATTCCGTGGCAAACTCCACATTGTTTACCGGAGGATTTAAGCCATAACTTTTTAGTGTTTAAAGTCCTGTGACTTTCGAAATGAGCTTAGAGAGAGATCGAAGCTGTGGAAATTGTGGGGAGGTTAGAAGTTGGTCTGGTAGCTGAGTGATACAGCATAGGCATGGAATGCCAAAGAGCCAAGTTCGATCCCTCCGTGGACCACAATCTTCACGTTAAATTTTTAGTTCATTATAACAAGAATGTTCAACACGAGAGGTTAATTTTTGTCTTCAATTGGGATCCTAGGGCAGAAAATTTGTCCTCAGGAAAATTAGTTCCTCAGAGAAGCATTTCTGTCATGCTTCAACTTCTGAACATAATTTCCTCCCACCACTTTCATGACTAGTGTAGAGGAATGAAATGAAGTAATTCATCTGTGCCACTACTTTATGGATGAAAACAAAATAATTTGTAGAAATGTTCTAAAATGGCATCCTTCAGTTTTTTTAAGTCTGTTTCATGCTCAAAAAGACTAATTGGGAATTGTATACAATTATGTGGGAACCAAATCATATAATTTAGGATCCTGCTGAGAGTATCAGGAAGTATCAAACTTACATAAACCATGAAAGCTGGTGTGAGAGCCTACTTCTAGTTGAAAAACAAATCATGATTACCATAATTAATGCCATAGAGATGCTTTATGGTAGTATAGGTGCAACAAAAAAGATAGGGGGAGAAGTGGAAGAGGGCTTAAGATAAAAAACAGTGTGATACACAAAAGCTCCTAGCAACATATTATCAAGCTGATTTTTTAAGGCAGGAAAAATCCATGATTCTGGTTCTGAAGAAGTACTAATTAATGTATGGGCTATAAATGGAAATTACCTGGAACTTCTAGTCTGCTATGCCATCTACGAGTTGATGATAGATTGTAGCTGATTTCCAAAACACTTAAAATAATTGTATTGTAGCAGGTTCTGTACTTCTCTTCCTGGACTGTAATGTTAGAGGTCCTTTTGTGTCTGATTATTTTGCTCAGATGCAGAGTAGCCACATGAATTCCTGGAATACAAAAAACATTCATTTAATAGAATTCAACTATTTAATATGATTAATTACTTCAATACAGAATATCATATCACTGACAACATGACTCCAGAAACCCTACCTATTAAAAATATCTTGTCATATCAGTAACAATATATTACATTTATTTTTGTTCACCAGATCACATGTAGTACAAATTGTGCAATAATAGTGAACAGGCACTAAATATGTGAACTTCTAAATTACAAAATACATAGAACTAAAACTAAACTACACCCAACTAAAACACCAACTCAACTCAACTCCTTAACAAACACGATTTGAAGAATCAAAAATTTAAACAAGTAAATACATTTTTGTCATTTTGAAATAAATAATTATTATTATTTTGGCTATTTTCGGTTCGTATGAATCTGCCTCATACAGTAAGTTTATTTTATTAAGTCAAGTACAATAACCAACCCTTGCAATACTGGAAAGACATGTGTGGTTGCACTTATATTTAAGCATCTACCTAGGTATAAATAAATAATAACCGATTGTTTGACAACCCTGGAAGGGCCTTGGCCTATCTCCCAACTGCCAGTCTCCCTCCCACAATCGTACCTAGAGGTGTGGAGATCTTTAACCAGTAATAGGGTGACGTGGGGTCAGCACGTCAAACCCCCAACCGTTATAGGGGATATCCGTAAAGAATAATTATATTCTTGTGGTAAGGAGTTGTTGTCATTTAACAAACTTTATTGATTTACTCCATCAGCAATAATTAAAATATAGTGCCATACTGAACTTACCTACTTAACAAAGGCACATTGATTGCTTAATGAGGCACTTTCCTTGTGTTGCAAACCAGGTTCAGTTTTTGGAGTATTGCAATGTTTTACACAGTCCGTTCGAAGAATTTTGAGAATATTGATATTTTTCCAGAGGGACCACCCCCGAATAAATATCTCTCGATGTTTTACAGGTTTCATCGTATTTAAGAAGGTAACTTTCCGGTGCAACTTTCCTCCGTACAACATGTCTTTTGCCACTCAAGCTGAACAGCCGATTCATAGGTGCAATGACAGTGGCAGAAAGGAACTCTGATTGGCACCATGTTGACAAAAGACTCAAGAAGTCCGGCAACCAACAGAACTTGTAGCGCTCGGATCCTACAGTGACATACACTTTGGTTGAACACAAACAGACGTATTGGTAGAAAATGCAGTGATTTTATGGGCCGTCCCTTTCTGGTAAGTCGGGGACCTTTTGAAAACACACTTTCCCTTCATGCAATCTGTTACCCTGCCCCCGTGTCAGGGCAACAGTGTTTTTTTTTTCTTATTGCAATATTTATTAATATGTTAATTAATTGGGTAATCAAGTGTATAAACATATATATGTGATTAGTGTAAATCAATTTATTATGCATTTCAAGCTCGTATATATTCCATGTATAAAAACCATGTAGCTCTCTGTTCTTGCTTCGTGTTTCAAACGTTCGAGGAAAAGGCGGGCAGTTTAGCTGTTAAAGATTAAAAATTTTGAAAGAAGGGCCGTTGGCAATGTATATAACTCCCAGATGAGAGTAGGGGAGGTCGGCTGTTGGAACTGAGACTTGGAAGGGAGAGGCTGTTTTTGCTTCGGTTAGCTAGGACCAGAGGACAGATCTCCCGAAACGGATGCTGTAAGAAAATGGATTGCCGGGCAAGCTAGTGCCTTGGTGTCCGATTTACAGGTAAAAAGGTAGTTTGTACTGGATGTTATTTTGAAGTAATTACGGTGCGCCGGGCAGCCTAGTGCCTTGTCACCGTGGAGGTTGAGAAATGTACACGTCGGGCGGCCTAGCGCCTGTTAAGACGTTTCTTGGAGTAACGCGAGTCTACCTTGTGACAAGCGTACTTCAGATGTAATTCATAAAATGTAAAGCATCCAGGTACAAACAATAGAGATTCCAACATCAAAAATTAGAGTTTTGGCCCGATAAATAATTAGAGAAATGAACGTTCGGATACGACATGTATATATTTTCAAATTTTACGTTAATTAAACTATAGAAATTATCCAAAATTTCCGTTTTTAATTTCACACATGCAGGACAAGGTAATTTATCCCCCTGATCATAAAGGTTTCGCAAAGGTTATCCGTTGTCTCTTGTAGTTAATTATATAATTATGTTGACTTGTAGCAACCCACGTGCATTGTCGTACAAAGAAAGATACCCCTAGACAAATCAGAGCCGAGTACGAAGTGCACAGAACCTCGAGTGCGGAGGTAAAGTGTGGGGGGCCAGACGAGTAACATATTTATTTGGGGACCTGTCCGGGATTGAAAATATTTATTTGGGGGCTCTGTCCGCGATTGAACTTAGTTATTTGAGGTCTTGTCGCAGGATATTGAAAGAGATTTTTGCTTTGAAAGTTAAGGAGAGAAACGGACGAGGATCGAACCGATGATCTTGCGAAACAGAAAAGGGGAAGTTACAAGAATGTCGCTTGGTAACTCGAGTAGGTCCAGCCCGACCGTGTCAGAACTTTCTGTTGTTGAGGAACAGAGGTGCGTTCCGAGAGTAGCAATGGAGGAAATTCGTTTGCCGCTTCCGACATTTGAGGGAAATGTAGGGAAGGAAGATGCTTTTTCGTATCTGGATAGGATTCAAGATTACGCGAGAATGCTGAAAATTTCTGAAGATGATCTTCTGAAGCAGTTTATTCCTCTTTCGTTGAGAAATGAAGCGAGGGAGTGGTTTTTGTTCACGGAACCGTTCGGTGATTTTTCACAATTCAGGCATAAATTCTTGCAGGCTTTTCATGGATTGGATTATCAGAGAGAAGCAGAGTTATTTTTGTCTCAGAGGTTTCAACTTGTTAACGAGGGATTGGCAGAATACGTTCGCAAAGTTGACAGGCATTTTAGCAGGATAAGGAATTCGGCTTCTGCGCAGGAGAGAATTGACTTTGTGAAATCGCACTGCAATCCAGTATTTAGGGATTATTTGTACAAGACATTCACTTCTATGAGAGAAATGTGCGAGTACTCGCTAGAATTGCAAGCGGAGTTTTTGGAAAGGCAGAGATTCAAGTCTTTCGTTTCTGAAGATGAAATTCGCAGCTGGTCTTTGAGAAAGTCATTTAACCAGGAATGCGAAGAGGAGAGGGGGAGAAAGAAATCTGATATTTTCTTGGACCCTGTGAGCATTGGTTTTGACCGCCCGAAAGTCGAACGCTTGAGGGCTGAACATGTGGTTTCACGCTCTCCACCCTCGCGGCTTGCGGTGAGGGATGAAAACAAACAGAACCGCTTTTCGAAGGAAGATTGCCAGAGAAATAAATTATGCTGCACTTGTGGACAGAAAGGTTGCAGAGCTTCAAATCACAAATCAAATCAAAACAAGATTAATGAACGTGGGAAGGAAGAAACAAAAAACGCTTAGAGTCGCCACGAATTTGTCAAGTTCGTGGCGTGGAAACAGCAAATTTTACGCGGAAGGAAAATTTTTCACCTCACAATGTAAATGTAAAAAACGTAAGGGAACCTATCGTTTTATGCAACATGGCTAACGTAGAAGTACACGCATGTATTGACACGGCGTCGTCCAATAACTTTGTTTCTTTGGAGGTCTTCGAGAAAATGAAGACAAATGGAGTAAAATTGAAGGGTTGCAGAACTAAAGTAATACTTGCGGAAGGAAATGTAGAATCTCTGGGGAGCGCTTACGTGAATATTAACTTTCATGGACACAAGGCTCGGGATCAGATATTTGTATTATCTAATGCTAATCATGAAATGTTAATGGGAAGGACATTGATGGCTAAGCTGGGACTTATACCCATGATTCATCGTAACGGGTGGGCAATTGAGCCTGATCTTTCGAAAATCGTGCCTTTTGATTCGCTGCCGACACGTGACAGCGTTGATGCTGTTGGTTCAAGGGGACTGGGTTCGACCACGGATGAAGTCGAAGGAGTCCGAGAGAACGTTTCTGCTTGCGGAGCGGAGACACGTAGCAGCGACATCAAAGGGGTGGGGGTTGACGAAGAGAGAAGGATTGCCATGCTGATGGAGGGTACCGATATCTCAGAGGAAAACAAGCCGAAATTGAATGCCATACTGAGAAGGCATATTGATGTTTTTCAAGATAAACCGGGATTAGCAAAGGATTACGAGGTTCGTTTGGATGTGAATAACGAGAAGCCTTTCCGAGCGAAATCTAGGCCACTTTCTGACCAAAAGAAGAAATTCGTCCGAAAGCAGAAAAGGAAAATGGAAGCGTTGTTGACAGATGCAGCTGGCAACACTGTAAACGGAAGACAGACGGACGGACAGAAAGAAACTTCGCCGCCCGTAGATCTTAACGATAAAGATATGTGGAAAGGAGAACAACAGAGTGATCCTTACTTGTCGAAATTAATTGGATGTTTAAATGGAGAAGAAGTAGAAATAAAGGATTCTCGAGAGAAGAGAAAATTTGACTTTTATCTGCAACATTCCTGTCTCGATGATGATGGACTGCTTTACCGTTTCGTTGACGAAAACACTGGACTTTATCCACCGTTTAACTCCAGATTGAAGCTGTGGGTACCAGAGAAGTTGAAGAATGAAGTACTTAAATCTTCGCATGATGATTTATTATCTGCGCACTTAGGACATGGAAAGACATTGTTTAAGGTCCTAGAGAATTATACTTGGGACGGAGTAGTCAAAGATGTCAGTAACTATTGCAAAAGTTGTATCACTTGTCTTCAGTATAATCCTGACAACAGCAGAAAGATGGGCTTCATGAATTCGAGGAAATCTACTGCGCCTGGATACAAAGTGTTTCTGGACATTTTTGGACCACTGCCTACAAGTACGAAGGGGAGATACAAGTACTGTTTAGTCATTCAAGATGAGTTCTCAAGACACATTAGTTTGACACCGCTTAGAACTACAACGGCGAGGACGATTTCGCAAGCATTCTTGAAGTACTGTTTTCAATCAGGATTCCCGGAATACGTTGTCAGTGACAACCAGAGTGTATTTCGAAGCAAACTGTATTCACAAACGTTGCGTTCTGTGAATTGCAAGCCTGTCTATATTACGACATATAGACCGAAAGGAAACAAATCAGAAGCAGCGATTAAGATAATCAAGCAAGCACTAGGGAAGTTCTGCAGGGAACACTCCTCGTGGGCTGAAAATTTGGACGCGATAAGTTTTGCCATAAATAATGCAACAAATTCGATGACTGGGTTGAAACCGTCATTCTTGTTCTTTGGACGTGATTTGTACACACCGCATGACACTCGGAAAATGGAGCTTCAGAGGGAAGATGGAACCGGGGAGGACATCACGGCGGAGAGACAGATGGATTACGTCATACAGTTAAAGTTAAGAATGGGCGCGGCTTTCGAATTTGCAAGAGAAAAAGAAGAAAAGACGAGGCAAAAGGCGTCAAAGACCTACAATAAGGGCAGAAGAAGGGTTAATCTTCGTGTCGGAGATCGAGTACTGCTTCAAGAGCATAGAATTTCGTCTGCTTTTAATAAGCAAGCTGTGTGCTTTTTCCCGAAATTCAAAGGGATCTACAGAATTCAGAAATTCACTACTCCAAATAATGTTGTTTTGGAAAAGGAGAGTGAGGGGAAGAGAGTTCTGGCTAACGTTGACCAGCTGAAGATCATTCCGGGAAGAAATTTGAGAAGTGTGAGTGAAAGCAGCCGTCCCTAACTTCTACCCTGAGAATCCATCTCAAGGGGAGGGGGTAGAAGGTCTGTGAAAAATGATGGAAAGGAAGCCGAGTGACCGACTTCATATTTGTACAGTAGTAATTAAGTTCCTGATTTATTGTAGCTACACATTTGAGTCCTGGTAAATTTATTTCATGTGAATATAAGATTTAAATTACGGACTGTTGGATTTTATGTTAGGTAAACCTTTTACCGATAAAAGTAGATGAATATTCTGCACACGAGGACATGAGATTTTCATCGCTAAGAGAATGCTGAAGGATGGCAGTTCGATGACCGGGAAAAGGAAGGGAAAGTTTCCTTATAGATGAAAAATGGAAAAGCCATTTTAAAGTCGGGTCGTGTGATTGAACGATAGAACCTTGAAAGCATTTGAAGCTGAAATTCGACAGGAGTCGAACCGAGTACCGCAAAAGTCCCAGACGCAAGGACCAGGGGACTGAGGAGCCGGGGGTTCTTCGGATGGACCGAGGAGGAGGCTGAGTCGACCCTAGAGCGGGAGCCGGACATGTTCTTTGGAAGGTGGAGGAGATGAATCTGCACGTGGGAGCAGTCCTGATGACCAGATGACCGAGATGTCCAGGAGGTTCCAGGATTCCGGAGGAAGAAACCGTGTGGAAATAGGATATTTAGTGCAGTGAAATCGAGACTCTTCTATTTCAGAGAGACGTTTTGACGTGTAGTGAAAATAACGTTATCAGTGAACTTTTCTTTTCAGATACAGTGCTTAACTTTTCTCAGTGACTTTAAGACAATTCACACAGACTGAAAATTAAATTTCAGATTGAATTGTAACGCTGGGGAGGGGGAACCTGTTACCCTGCCCCCGTGTCAGGGCAACAGTGTTTTTTTTTCTTATTGCAATATTTATTAATATGTTAATTAATTGGGTAATCAAGTGTATAAACATATATATGTGATTAGTGTAAATCAATTTATTATGCATTTCAAGCTCGTATATATTCCATGTATAAAAACCATGTAGCTCTCTGTTCTTGCTTCGTGTTTCAAACGTTCGAGGAAAAGGCGGGCAGTTTAGCTGTTAAAGATTAAAAATTTTGAAAGAAGGGCCGTTGGCAACGTATATAACTCCCAGATGAGAGTAGGGGAGGTCGGCTGTTGGAACTGAGACTTGGAAGGGAGAGGCTGTTTTTGCTTCGGTTAGCTAGGACCAGAGGACAGATCTCCCGAAACGGATGCTGTAAGAAAATGGATTGCCGGGCAAGCTAGTGCCTTGGTGTCCGATTTACAGGTAAAAAGGTAGTTTGTACTGGATGTTATTTTGAAGTAATTACGGTGCGCCGGGCAGCCTAGTGCCTTGTCACCGTGGAGGTTGAGAAATGTACACGTCGGGCGGCCTAGCGCCTGTTAAGACGTTTCTTGGAGTAACGCGAGTCTACCTTGTGACAAGCGTACTTCAGATGTAATTCATAAAATGTAAAGCATCCAGGTACAAACAATAGAGATTCCAACATCAAAAATTAGAGTTTTGGCCCGATAAATAATTAGAGAAATGAACGTTCGGATACGACATGTATATATTTTCAAATTTTACGTTAATTAAACTATAGAAATTATCCAAAATTTCCGTTTTTAATTTCACACATGCAGGACAAGGTAATTTATCCCCCTGATCATAAAGGTTTCGCAAAGGTTATCCGTTGTCTCTTGTAGTTAATTATATAATTATGTTGACTTGTAGCAACCCACGTGCATTGTCGTACAAAGAAAGATACCCCTAGACAAATCAGAGCCGAGTACGAAGTGCACAGAACCTCGAGTGCGGAGGTAAAGTGTGGGGGGCCAGACGAGTAACAACTCTGGGGTGGGGGGGGGTTAAATTTAAATATAAGATTGAATGATGATCTGAAGGAATAGCGATGCAAGATACATAATGCAACCACACCTGTCCAAGTTCCGAACCTACGACCTCTGGTTTCGTAGCACGTTATGCTCATGCTTTGGGAGTGGAATCCTTTGAATGTATAACTATAAACGTAGGGTGAAAGAAAACAACACTGTACTGTGCAAAAAATCCATGTTTAGGTCCTCTAAAGAAAACTACAATTATTCAGTAAAATTAATTTTGAAGGACAAAGCCTGCGAAGTTTTTTTCCATTCGGTAACGCGTGGTCATCACATCGAGTCCCATCTAGTTTTGAGAGTGGAATTCGCTTACATATTGATTTCAAGTAGCTTCCCAATTGTCCTCACGATGTTGGGCCATCACAGAAATTTTGGAATTTCCTACCAGGGATCAAACCTTGAACCTGTCGTACCAAAGACGAGAGCACAATAATTTGAGCACGTGGGAATTTTGTTATTTCTATTGCCATCATATATTCAGTTTTGCACGTACAAAGAAGATTACTTTTAAGAAATTAGATGTGTTCATAAAATTTCTTATATATTATCATCATTCTCCAATGTATACATTATGATGCCAGAAAAGACTCGGGCATGTCCCACATAGAATAGTGGTTAACGGATTTCGAGAGTTTATATTCGTAAATTTTTTATGTATATATGTGTATATACATACATATACAATATATATATATATATATATATATATATATATATATATATATATAATTATATAAAGCACGCACACACACATACACATATATATATCTGGTATATTAATAGTTTGTTAGAAAAAAATCTTCAGTTTTGGGCCCCCCGAAACTGATCAACCTAGCTACGTCCCTGGGAGTCACTTTCTTATGGTGGTGATGAAGTTCTGCATTTCTAATATGCCTTGGGTGGTGTCATCTATTATGTTATAGAAACAAAAGACATCAGCATACTGAAGGATCTGAAAAGGTGTATTGGTAAGGCATTTAATGGTATACATATTGAACAAGATGGGGCTAAATGGTGCAACTTGAGGAATACTAATGAAATAGTTCGAGGGTCACTGAGCCAATTTGAAAACTAGCCACATGTGGCTGTCTAATTCATTTTATCTTGCTTTTCTACATCTTTTGGCTAATCACTAAGATGAGTATGAATGGTAACAAGATGAATTTGATAAAAGGACAATCACAAGTACACGTGGGCAGGGCCCAACACAAGCCCCATAGAGGACTGTACTGGCTGTGAGTCTAGGCATCAGAGAGCCGGTCAACGTGGGAGTTTGGTTAGCACATCGCACTACGATGCCAGGGGTCCCGGATTCGAATCCAGGCCTGGGCATGGATGTTTGTGAGTGTCCATTCATCATATCATCACTCATCCCCATCTTCGCAAATTAGCCAAAAGCAGCACAAAAAGCAAAGTAAAATAAAGCAAATCAATCAATCTAGGCACCAGAGCCTCATTAGTATGTAAAAAAATAGATCCAGGGTGTACTATGTGGAAGAGAGGTTGACACGAGGGTACCTTCAGAAATGATCACCCCTTATACTCTGCAAACTGATAGAATCATATGATTCTTCTACATCTATAAAGAAGCTATAGCACTATGATCGAGTATGTGCTACTTTGTATCTCTGCACTAAGGACAGCTGTGGTATCTTGACTGCTGTGGTTGATGTAGAAGTTAGATTGTGTGGGATGTAAAAATCATTGCCATTCAAGTATTCACTAAGCCTGTGGAGCACTGTGGGTTCAAATATTTTTTCTAAAACTGGGATTAAGACTATGAGCTTGCATGATGTGGAGGTTTATTTGGTTCAAAAATAAGAAAAGCCATGTTGGTTTTTTTCTACTCTAACAGAACAATGCAAGTATGAGAGATATTGTTGTAATGCATTACGAGGATATCTAATCCATTATTTGGTAAACATCATATGGCTTGGTAATGTGCGATCAGCTGCTGTTGCTTTCAAAATATTCAATATATTTTGTAGTTCCTCTCAGATAATGTGGTAAAAATCCTGTGTAACATTTTAAGGAGTGCCCTCCATAGGATCATAATGGGATGCAGATTGATAGTGATAGGAAATAATATTTTCAGCTGTTGCCTATTGGCCACTGTTGAGGTGGACATAGTTTGTGGAGGGAGTTACATTTGTGCAATATATTGCAGGTGGATTCCTGCATGTTTGCTGAGTTACGATCGTCAATGCACACTTGACGTTTGGCTTGTAGATAAGTTTTTCTTGCTTCAGCTGTGGATTTTTTTCATAATACAAGGCTTGTCCGGAAAGTAAAGATACAAACCAAAAATGAGATATAAAATAAATGTATTGCTCGCAACTAAAGTTACACTCGATATGCTGATACAGAGGCTATTTCTCCACATAAGTGCCACAATTGTCCAAACATATGTTCAGACGCGGAACAAGTTTTTGTATCCCTGAATCATACAAATCTGCCGCCTGCATCTGGAACCAAGTTGTGACTTCTTCCCTGACTTCATCGTCGTCGGCAAAGTGTTTTCCACAAAGATGTTTCTTAAGGTGCAGGAACAGGTGGTAGTCGCTGGGTGCAAGGTCGGGTCTGTATGGTGGATGGTGAAAGACCTCCAATTGAAACAGTGCAAGCAGATCCTTGGTGACATTCGCTGCATGGGGGCGGGCGTTGTCATGAATAAAGCACATTCCACTTGACAACATGCCTCTCAGTTTGTTTTGAATTCCATGTCGAAGATGTTTCAAAGTTTGGCATTAGGTTTCAGCATTAATTGTTCTTCCATGCGGCATGAATTACACCAGCAGGATGCCGTGACGATCCCAGAAAACGGTTGCCATCAGCTTGCAGATTGAAATTGACGTTTTGAATTTTTTGGCTTTTGGAGAATGGGTGACTGCTGCTTGGATTCAGGCATATGGTGGAACACCCATGTTTCATCACCCGTCACAATGGCGTCCAGGAATGCATCTCTCTCTTCTGCGTAGCGACTAAGAAAGTCTAGTGCATATCCCAGTCGTTTGGTTTTGTGTTCGTCAGTCAAATGTTTTGGGATCCAGCGTGCACAGAACTTTCTGTAGCCTCCAGCGTGCACAGAACTTTCTGTAGCCTATCCCACTCACAAGTTCATGAATAGTGGTTTTCGAACTGTCAGGAAACATCACACACAATTCTCGAATGTTACCCGCATATTTGCATGGACCTCTGCTTCAATACCATTGCGAAGATCGTCAGTGATCACGGATGGCCTCCTACTTCTCTCTTCATCATGAACATCACGTCGACCTTCTGCGAAGGCACGGCACGATTTCGTCACATTTTGACGATTCATTACGTTCCCGTACAGTCACAATTTCTCGGTGGATCTCTGATGGATGCTTTCCTTGTGCCTGCAAAAACCTGATCATGTCGTGCACGGGATTCGGTATCGCTGCTGCCATTTCCAACGCGTGTTCCTCCGACAAGACTCAGCGCAGCACTGACTACTCACTCCTAATCCTCGACATATGGATCACGGTTACTGCCAGTGTTGCCAACTTTGGTACACATTTTTCCCCTAACGTGCAAATGTTTTTGTATCTTTACTTTCCGGACAAGCCTCGTATGTGGTGTTCACAAGCTCAGTTTAATGCAAAAAAATTTGTTTTTGTTTTCCAGGTTGTTTTTGCCAGCTCACATCCATTAATGTGTTTTTGGAAACATCATATTTTTTTAATATATACTATGGGGTATCAAAAAGTAATGCCTCCTGCAATCCCAGATCTTTAATAATAATTATGCATCAAGATAAACTATACATCATAGTGATGCCTTAAGCCTCTTCTACATATGCCTACTGTTCCACATAATCACCGTTCAGTTCAATGCATCTATGCCAACGTTGAACCCAAGTGTCAAATCCATGTTGGCAGAACTCTGGTGTTTGTTGTCTGCACCATGTCATCACTTTCTGTGTTGTTGCAGACTTGAATTTTTTTGGACGTGGAGAACCACTATAGTGGTATTGCATGGATTGCACTTTACTCTCTGGGTCATACATATATGCCCATGTTTCATCTGTAGTGACCCAATCTTTGAAAAATTCATTCTGATGTGCTTGAAATGCGGCCAGGAGCTCTTGCAACACTTCCTCACACCTAGTGCGCATGTCTGTTGTCACTTCTTTGGGAACCCACTTAGCACACAATTTGTGGTATCCTAAGTCACGGACTAAGGCCTGAGACACGTTATGTAAGGCTGCCAACTCCACGATTGTGATGCGCCGATCCTGACGAATCAATTCATCTGCCCGACGTTTCTTGTCCTCCGTCAGTGATGTTGATTGGCGTCCACTGCGTGGTTTATTTGCAATATCCTTTGTTGAACCTCTTCACCCAACATCTGACATTGCTCATGTCTACTACAGTGTCCCCATAGACATTTGTTAACCTCCAATGAATTTCTACAAGCGGGCAACCCTCTTTTGCCAAGAACTCAATCACAGCTATTTCTTTATGACTCAAATCCATGACATCCTTCTGTCAATCTGAAACATAAAGTACACAAGTGTTAGTGAAGGTCTAATACAGTGTGTCCGAGAAAAAATATACTAATAAAGAATTTAAATAACTCAACAATCGTTAACGACAGAAATGTCAAATAACGTTTATTTGGAAAAGAAAATCATAGAATTCTTCTTATCCAAAGAACAAGAAAAAAAATCACCTTAGTAGATCTCAATGTGTGCTCCTTTGGTGGCGCGACAAACATCAAGGCAGTACTCAACCTCCATCCAAGTGTTCTTCAACATTTGATGAGTGACAGAGCCACATGCAGCGATAATTCTTTCACGGAGATCATTGAGGTCTTGCACAGGTGTTTGGTAAACCATAGTCTTCACATAACCCCAAAGGAGTCAAGTCTGGTGACCGTGGTGGTGATTTAATGGGTCCACCTCTCCCAATCCAATTACCAGCGAAATTGTTATTAAGGAAGTTAGTAACACAACGGGCATAATGTGGGGGGGGGGGGCATCCTGCTGAAACATGTACCCATGAGGTATACGAGGTACAGCATACTGTTGCAACATTTGCAGGTAACTTGCACCTGTAACTGTAGCTTCCTCAAAGAAAAAGGGCCCAATTACGGAATCTCGTGTCAAACTACACCACACATTCAACTTTGGACTGTCGCGTTCATGTTCAATAACTGCATGGGGATTCTGCTCACCCCATATTCTACAGTTATGCCTATGAACTTTTCCGGAAATGTGGAAGGTAGCCTCATCTGAAAATGTTATGCGTGTCAGGAATTCATTGTCATCATCAATGCGTGATAGCACTTCACTAGCATAATCAAACCTAGCTAGTTTATCACTGCACTTTAGTTTCTGAACAAGCTGTAACTTGTAGGCTCTAAGCCTTAACCTTTTATGTACGATATCATGCACAGTAGAACGTCGAATTTGAAGTTGAGAACTACCACGTCTCACAGATTTACGGCGGGCTTCTCTGGAAAGCTTCCTGAACTGCAACAACTTTATCCTCGCTCACAAGCTTCCGACCACTACCTTTCTTCCTCAACAAAGACCCTGTTTCCAGCAATTGTTTATGCCATTTAACAATGTAATGACGTTCTGGTGCTTCCTGTCCACATCTTATTTGTACCGTTACAGGAGACTTCAATTATGCAAACCAAAAGCAGCACTCAACTTTCTGACGAACAGTAAACGGCGCCATTGTACAGACTACTCATAAACAAAGCCACGCATGCACTTAATTATGTTACGATTTTTTCCCTTCTGGTGGTAAAAAAAAATATCCTTTCTTCCCTCTTTCAAATAAACGTTATTTGACATTTGTATAGTTAACGATTGTTGAGTTATTTAAATTCTTTATTGGTATATTTTTTCTCAGACACACTGTATATCACATAATAATAACACATCAACAACGCGCTACACATTACAAAATATATACGAGGAGGCATTACTTTTTGATTTCTCCATGTATAATTATTTTACATGAGCTAAGTATATCTAAAGCCTGTGTAATTAAATAAGTAGTCAGTTCAGATTGTAACAAACTTCATGATGAATGTTGTCCTAAGTTGTGTTTCTTGATTTGAGACTGTTTCACTAGAACTTAAATATATGTTGCTATTCTTTTGTTTTTATCTTGAAATTTTCTTTAACATTGGTTGCCACAATTTGTGGGCCTGCCCTTAGTCTGTGTTCAGGATTGGGCTCTTGAGATAGATTTCATATGTTTATAAGATTTTCTTTCTTTATTTGTTGCAAGAGTCAGATGGAATTATTATATATTTGTGTAGTAAGGGATTTCAACCATGTTTATGCTATGGATTTAAATATTCAACTTGCTTATTCTTTCAGGTAAGCATTTAGTACAATAAATTGGATAAATTCTGGTGAAAACATAAACAGCCGCTGTAAAAGTAACTCATGAATTTGTTGAATTACTTGAAAAAGTAAGTGTTACTTTTAATAGCATTACAATCATAGTTTGCAAATAAAGCATATCAATGTGAAGTCCATGCTTCATGTTAATAATGTGTGTACTGCAGTAATAAAATTGTCAATGAAATATAAAAATAAGATATTACTTGCTTACAAATCACTTGTTAAAATTTACATCTTTTGATATGGGAAATACTACACTGCAGTAATAACGTATAATGTGCACCACAATGTGTTTAAAACTACCAGTGTCTGGGGCAGTATGTCCTCCAACTCACATAGCTGTAAAGAGCTTGTCAACTTTCGAAACCATCCCTTGCTGCAATGGCTGGACTCTCCAATGTGTTGTGTCTGTGATGTCATTTTACGTGTTCGGCATATTCTTATTGAATGTACTGATTTTGCATTCCTCTTGTAGACTTTAAGTTTTCGGCATATTCTTATTGAATGTACCAATTTTGATTCCTCAGGTAGACTTTACGTGTTCAGCAGGGACGTCGTTAGGGGGGGGGGAGGTATGTGGAGGCACTGGCCCCGGGAAACTGTTCTTTATTTGCTGGAAATTTTACTTTGATGACAAATATTGCAAAATAATTCTTCAGTAAATTTTGCTTGCAGTTTGAAACACTTCTTCAATTCTCAGTAGCACGAACCCAAGCAAGGCATTTCTTTCTTATTTCCCTGTTTCTTGTTTGTTGAACACAAACAGATGTATTGGAAGGGGATGCAGATAATGGTTTTGTGGTCCACCCCGGTCAGGTCAGGTAAGTCTGAGACCTATCCAAAATGCACTTTTCCTCCCTGCTGCACACCAGTTCCAGGATCCCCCCAAAACCCGCACTTTCTCTTCATCTGGCCCCTCACTGGCTCCATGGATGCCGAAAGGACGACACAAACAGGAAGATTTAGCTACGGATGGCTAGAATTTTCTGCCGTAATGATTTTATGGTTCAGAAAAGATATCCCCATGCGTTTCAAATTGCTTGTCCCTTTTTCGATGCGGGAATGAATGACATAGCGGTCGGTTTATCTGTTGATTTGGTGGACAGTTCATATCTGTCAGTTTGAAGTAGGATTTGTTGTCTGAGCAGTGGTAAACTTCTGTAAACGCGAGAAGACAGCATCACGAAGTGTTTGTGATCTTGTTTTCCTACATCGCGAGTAAAATGTCGAATGAGAAACTGCCAGATTGTATTTCTCTGGAAACAATGTTCAGGATCGACACATCGACCAAATATCCAACATATTGGCATTCTAAAAGATAGTCTGACTACCACACAAGATCCTGGGTTCAACTCCCAGGGTGGTTGATCTCATGTATAATGAAGAATAAACCACGTTTCGATTAAGGAAGGAAACTAGGTATGTAGCAATTGTTTTTACAGCCGTCTGCATGCTCTATAAGTATTATGTTACAAAATTTGTGTATACGAGGCGCATCCAGAAAGTAAGTTTCCCTATTTTTTTAAAAAAAAACAACAACACAGTTTCAGGAAACCATTTATTGGCAACAGGTACAGCAAAGGTTCAGCTATTTTTCAACTTAGCAACCACCAGAATTGAGACACTTGTCGTATCGTGGTATCAACTTTTGGATCCCACTGTCGTAGAACTCTGCCGCCTGTGAATGGAACCAGCGTGTGACAGATGTCTTTAGCTCTTCGTCGTTGCCAAAACGCTCACCGGAGGACAGGAATTTCTTGAGGTGCAAGAAAACTTGAAAATCGTTGGGAGCCAGATCAGGACTGTAAGGTGGATGATCAAACAACTCCCAGCCAAATTCTGTCAAAACAGCTGCTGTGCGCCGAGCTGTATGTGGACGAGCATTGTCATGGAGGAGCACAACACCTGCAGTAAGCATGCCACGCCTCTTGTTTTGAATGGCACGTCGCAATTTCCTTAGTGATTCACAGTAATGGTCAGCGTTCACAGTTTCACCTCTGGGGAGGAAGTCAATGAGCAAAATGCCCTTCCTGTCCCAAAACACGGTGCACATCACTTTCTGTACCAACAGCATCTGTTTAAATTTCTTCTTGACCGGAGATCCACTATGCCGCCAATGCATTGACTGCTGCTTGGTTTCCGGGGTGAAGTGCGAAATCCACGTCTCATCGCCCGTGACGATCCTGTCGAGGAAATCATCGCCGTCATTATGGTACCATTGCAGGAATGTCAGTGCTGCTCCTGAACGTTTCATTTTGTGTTCGGGTGTCAGGTTTTTCGGCACCTACCTGACACACAATTTTTTGAACAGCAGGCGCTGCGTGACAATCTCATGCAACACGGATAGCGATATCTGCGGAAAAAGGCTACTCAACTCCGTAATCGTGAAGCGACGGTTCTCTACGATGTGCTGCCGCACCAGCTCAACCAGATCATCAGTGATGAGGGACGGACGCCCACTGCGCTCTTCATCATGGACACTTTGACGACCTTCCGAAAACTGATGACACCAGCGATGCACCATCTGCTTATTCATAATGTTCAGCCCATAGACCTCACAGAGCTGACGATGAATGTCAATTGGCGCAATGCTTTGTGCATTCAGGAACTTTATCATCGACCGAACCTCGCATGCGGTGGGAGAAGGAATACGAGCTTCCATTTTTTTACCACTGCTGCCTCGCTACTGGCATGCGGCAGGAGAAAGAATACGAGCTTCCACTTTGGACCACTGCTGCCTCGCTACTGGCACCGGGCGGGATCTGTCCGCCTGGCATATGATTGATATGTCTTAGCTCTGCTGCGCATGCGCAATTTACAAGGCTCATTATGTTTACTTTCACTGGAAAAAAATAGGGAAACTTACTTTCTGGTTGCGCCTCGTATCTCTGACTTTGTGATTTTTCTTCATTTAGCCTCCACCTGCAAATGTGGAAGCTGCTGCTGCATAGGTGGCTAGGTTTGCTAGACATACAAATATAAGTAATCCCTAGGCATACAGCGAATAATACATATAATATAATCATGAGTTAAGGAGAAGCAAATAACTTATCCAGCATTTTCTGCTTCTATTTGTTGTGCCGTGGTTAACAAGGTGCCTTACGATGCCAGGCATCCTGGGTTTGAATCCCGGACTGGGCGTGTGTGTTCTTTATGATGGTCCTGTCATCAATTTCACATCACTCATTGTCATCTTCATCTTCACAATTAGCCAAAAAGTGTCAGAAAAGCAAAGTAAAATAAACCAAATCAATAATTTATATATTTCTAAATTAAACCCCTTTTCTACCTCTTGGCTAAAATGCAACGATGAGGATGAATTATAAGCCGAAGGAATGGCTTATGACAGACATGATACAACCATACCTGTCCAATGTCCGTACCTTGGACCTCTGGCTTCGCAGCGTGTTATAGCCAGTGTAATTCTTAGGAAGAAAAACTGTAAAAGTAGGGTGAAAAGAAGCAAAGTTGTACGATGCATACAAAGCCTTGTTTAGTTCTTCTAAAACCTTCCAATTATCGAGTTCATGTTTTATGTCCACTGTATGCACAGTAAGGCTAATTGGGGATCCGAACCTCTATGTGCCTTCACCGGGTATCGAACCTGTGACCCCTTGATTGCAAGGCGGCGACGCTACCACTGCGTCATTGAGGAAGCAGAGAAAAACTTACAATAAGTCAGTAAAATTAATATTGAAGGCCTGCGAAGAGTTCTTTCATTTGGTTGCGCGTGGTTATCACATCGAGTCCCATGTTTTCGAGAGCAGAATTTGCTTCCATATCGCTTTCAAGTACTTCCAAAATTGTCCTCACGATGTTGGAACAGCACAGAAATTTTGGAACTAGTACAAGCAGGCACATACCCAGGGAAGGGGCTTGGGGGTTGCAGTCCTTTCCCGAAATCCTACAAATATCTGATTTTAATAATGTGTAGTAGTAATTAAATTAACTTCATTAACAGGATTAAACATCTTGTATATGGTAAGTTGTAATATACCAAGAAATTAATCTTAACCACATTTACTCCTCCCCCCAACCTTTTCGTCTTTAGAAGGTGGCTGCCAATAAGGGATAAGCCCCTTCCAAAATCAAATTCTGGCTACAGGCCTGACCACCAGCGATCGAACCATGAACCTTTCGATTGATTGATTAATTGAACTGGTGTTTTTAAGTCCACTTTATACACAGTAAGGCTAATCGGGATTGGACCTACAGTTTAAAGTAAGATCCGAACAACTATGTGCCTCCATCGGGAATCGAACCCAGGGAGGTTGTAGAACCTGCTGAACCAAAGACGAGAGCGTAATTATTTGAGCGTGTGGGAACTTTGTTTTATCCAGAGCCATCATATATTCAGTTTTCCACACACAAATAAGATTAATTTTAAGAAATTAGATGTGTGCATATAATTTCTGATCGTCATCATTTTCCAAGTGAACAATCAAATGCCATAGAAGACTCGGGCCTGCTCTTGAACTAAGAGATACCGGATTTGATTCCGGTATGAACGGTATACATGAGATGCCTAGCTTGAACTCATTACGCACACATTTCATATTAGCACTGTTGCCAATACTTGTAAACCTGGTTCCAGCACTTTTATATCTAAAACCATGGAAAAGGGTTTTATCTACTTCTCAATTTTTTTCCAGCAAATTTACAAATCTAAAGACTAATAATATTGTTCTTGGTGTATAAGCCATTAAGCTAATGAGTTCATTCTGCATTTAGTTTCCCGAATAATGGCTGTGTATTTCGCGAGGGTATATCCGTAGACTGTTGAGTGCTACAGAAGAAAATGATCTTCCTTTCCAATTTATTGATTGATTGAGTTGGTGTTTTACATCCACTTTTTACACAGTAAGGTTAATCGGGACTGGTTCTACGGTGTAAAGTGGGATCCGAACCACTATGAGCATCCACCAGGTATTGAACCCGGAACCTCTTGATTGCAAGGCGACGATGCTACCATGCACCTCCGAACCTTGTGTATATGACTGTATAATGTATGTATACAGAATAGGCCTATATGGTGTATAAATAGTTTGTTAATTTATAATAGTTCGATAGAAAAAATCTTACGTTTGCCCCCCCCCCCCCACCCAAACTGATCAATCTAGCTACGTCCCTGGTGTTCAGCATATTCTTATTGAATGTACCAATTATTTCCTCAGGTAGACTTTTAATCTTCCTAACTGTTTATCGTCCCTGTTGGAAGATGATGACATTGTTTAACAAATGTTTCTAGCTTTTTGAGAAGAGCTGGTCTCTTCAACTGTCTGTAAGGAAGTTTTTAGTGTATTCTTACATTTATAATGTGTTGTGTTTGTCCCGTGCAGGTTCTTACAACATTGCTCTTTCAATTTTTCCCAAGTTCCCCTCTGTTCCCGACAGTCACATCTATTACAATCTTTATTTTATTGAAGTTAAACAACTTAGAATGATTGGTGTCCTCAGCAAACGTAGTATTTTATACAGTGCTATGAAAACCGGAGGTGCAAGCGGTGCTTCAAGCTTTGGGACCACGGGCCCCCATCCAGCCTTTTTTTTAAAAAAAAAATAGAATGAACATTCTTTTCTTTTATTGTTCTACAGTGAAATAAAGAAAACAATAATAAAGTACCTTCCTGTTGCCTTGCAATAAGAAGGGGTCTGAGGTTCAATCCTTAGTGGAGGCAGAGTGCTTCGGATCTCATTTCAAACTGTAGGTCCAGTCCAGATTTCTTAAATAGATCTTTATTTATTTTTTATTTTTTCTGCTGCGGCCAGTCGTATTTACTTCTGCTTCAGATTTAGTGACAGTGTTTTTCAACCGCCAGGCTGCAAAACGTCCATTGCACCCAGGGGTTGATGACCAATTTAAATTTAATTTTATATTTGACAGCATATTAATAATTATTTGCATGTAGTTTACGGTTATTACAAGCATAAGAAAACAGTTTTTTGTTGTGCCGTTTCAGGAGAACACATGCTCCCTTCATCAGACATTTATTTTCATTTTGACTAAAGATACAGTTATAACAATGGTTAGCAATTTTTTAAACAAAAAGAATCCATTATATAATGGATGTTGTCAATGTTACATTGCTGTAATATAGCAACTTAACTGTGAAAAGAAGCAGTCTGTTTTATTTTTATTTCAGATAAAAATAATTTTGATCACAATATTTTTTTTATTTAAAATTATGAATCCCAAGTATCATCAGGTAATTCAAATTCATCATTGTTTTCACAAAGTCTCTTGATTTTTCTGTTACATTAAATTTTAAACATGGTGGCTTACTCCATTTGTGAAAAAGAAAACTTCATACTGGATCTATGTTACCATTTTCATTATTTAATTTATTCCAGTGTTCTTCTGCAATGAACGAAGCTTCCCAGACATTCAACTCTATGTTTCCCGTCAAGCTTTTTAAAAACCCTTCTCTTTTTAATCAAATGATTCTCTTCGATGATGTGAGCTGACACACCTGTTCTTGGGTTTAGATTTATAATGTCCAAATCGTGTTCATGCCATCTTATTGCGATTTTCCTTGCTGTTTGTCCTACATAAGCCTTTGAACATGAACAACTTACATTATATATTCCTGTGGTTTTCACATCTGGCAGAGTGTTTCTCATTTTGAATTCATTAAATGTACATTCCAAACTTCTTGGTGATCTAAAAACAATTTTGAAATTAAAACTTCTAAAAATTTTGGCAATTTTATATGAGAATCCCTTGTGGAATGGAATGCACACAAATTTCTTTTCAATAGATTTTTCATCTTTGTCTGTCACAATGAAAAACTGTTTTCTTATGCATGTAATAACCGTAAACTACAGGAAAATAATTCTACAATGCAAGCAATGCGTACATACAACAAAAACTAGCATATTGATATCCATATAAACTTTCAAGATCAGAAATGAGTGAAATTGTTGGGATCAGGGCATCGACTTGTAAGAAATAAATTTATTGGGCTGTGGCCTCACTAAGGTTTAGAGCCAATGCAACAAGCAGAAAAAATACACCATGACTTGCATTTAACCAAATAATACAAGATGTACTGTAAAGCCAGAATACAAATGCAGTATATTTTATTGAACATGAAATTTAATGTAAAAAGATTTGATACTGGATTTTCAAAAGGTAGAGCAGTATTTTCTTCTTTCTTCATGTACGTGTTCGTATAACAAATTCAAACATTGAAAAATCATATCATATTATTAGGTTCTATTAAAAACACATACAAAACTATTCTAGTTATGTGAATATGTTTATACTACATAGATATATTTAATAAGCCTACCAAGATAACACTTGGAAAGAACCGCCCATCCAAAAAAGCAAGCTTTTTTGAAAACACTGTTTGTCTAGCTACGAATTCCATATTGTAAATTGTATTTTATATTTAGAAATGAGTGTCTACTTTACAGTAGGGAGTAGGGGATTATTATGCCTAAAAATATTAAAGAATCGTTCGTTCTGTATTTTTATCACCACATTTGGCAGGCTCATGATAGGCTAATCGGAACTGGACCTACAGTTTAAATTTGGATCAGAACGAGTCTACAAGGTGCCTTAAAAGGAAATCGGACCTGAGACCACTGCAGAGAAGGCGTTTTTATTTCTTTGTTTATTATTTTCACTCCTCATATCTGACCTTCAGTTTACCGTGACAATGGGAGGAATTATGATAACAGAGGCTTTTAAAGGGTGGGTGAAGGGGTCTCGCATCCTATGGGCTTATTATTTTTTTTTTTAAAAAAAATGTAATCAATACAGGTGAGAAAAATAGATGGAATGGGTTAATTTTTGTGGGCAATAAAACCACAACATTATGTTTTTAACCGGTTATAAATTCTAGTGAGACATTACAATTTGAATGAATACATCAACTATTTAGTATTTTAAATAAACCGGGTGATTTTAGAATATTCAGAAAGCCAAACAACAACAATGAAACGTTCTCTTACAAAGGTTGTTAAGCATAAACACAATTTTCGACTTCTCATAATTTAGGGGTTCGAGAACATCACGAAACATTATACACAGCTGAAACAACAGAAAATTAAGGAAACTCCACATATATTTGGTGAAATTTCTTTCGAAATACGACCAATACCACAAAAACATTTCAGCCTTACACAATAAAATGAGATTTACAATAATTATCAATGTTCTGAAATTCAAAATGAACTGATACAGGTAAAGAGCGACGATGCCAAAATGGCTATATTAAAAAAAAAGTAAAATTAGCTAAGTCCAGAGATTTACTAACTTCACGTTCAGTTTCAATATTTACTTTCTTTAAGTTTGAAACTACTTCTTTTACATTCTAGATTATTTTGTAAGTGAACGTGACCTAACAGAAAACAGCACAACAATGTTTAACATGCAACAGTTATTTTTCATTGTTGAAACTTGTTACAGTAACTATGCAACTACATCCAAAAACTGACGACCAGATACGCATAACAATTATATTGTACTAAAGCTTCAATATCGAATTTCCATTCAAAAGTGGAGAGATGCTGGCAGCTGCAGGATAGTACATAAGTTTTTGAATTTTATTATTTTCAGTCGCTTTTCTGTAATTTCTGGCTAATAGCAACGATGCCAATTTAGTGATGACGTGATTAAATTAATGAAAGGACACTTACAAGGACTCCCATGCCCAGATCAAGATTAGAACATGGGAACTCCTGTGGCAAGATCGAAAGTCGGCCACTTAACACACTTGGTCACTGAACTGGCTTATTTTACTTCGCTTTTCTGCCACTTTTGGCTACTCTCGAAGATGAAGATGATGGGACAGTCACCAAGAACACCCATTCCCAGGCCAGCATTCAAACCAGGGACCCTTATTAATGCTATATATTTTCAAAGGTGCTTGTCTGTAAATTAGATAAACCCTGTGGCCAACAGGTCTTAGAGTGCCAAAGTCTGCCAACCAGATTTCAGTTAGATGGCACCTTGTGAATTCATATAGTCCCATCACCGCTGCTGTATAGATTAGGTTGCAGAATGAATGCTATTTATTCTCCTTACCTCCTATTTTATCTACTAGTTATATCCTGCGTTATATTTTCCTGAAGTAACTTGGATTCTTGCTGTAACACGATTATGCCTTGTTTCCATATTAAAGACACTATAGTTACTGACCAAGGCAGTACTTTTTTTTTCCCCATTAAATGCACTTTATTATGTTTCCACCCTATATCTCATGGATTCTTGTTATACAGATGGCAAGAAAAACTGTAGTATCTCTCCCGATAAGGTTTTTCCCTACTGTTTGGTAGGAGACGTTGTGGAAGTTCCACCTAGGACAATGGGCCTGTCTCTGCATTGGTGGCCCTATACTATGTGTGATAGTATATGAGGTTTTCCAAGCTAGTAAGAGTTTGTCTACTCTGGAATATTGCTAGGTCGGGAAGGTCTTACGTTTGCTCAGCATCCACTGTTGTTATGCTGGGGTGAACTAGGCCAGCTTGCCACAGTAAAATTACAGTAATCCCAGAGATTATTCCATGTCACTTCAGGCAAATGTAGGTGTGTAATGAAGTAAGTCTTGATAGCCAGTGTGTATGTAGGTATGCAGATAGTGGGTATATAATGTAAGACCACTAACGCTTCTTCCTTTTGTGTCTGCGAAGTAATTCCTTAAGCATGAAGGTTAGGTTGAGTGATAGGTATTTCAAGTGCTTTATGCAATTTTTATTACCTTAGATTTATGTATGTCAGTATTTGCAGACTCGAAAGGAAGAATGGTGTATTAGAATAGATCGTTGTGTACATGAAAGCGAGATCTTGTTATACACAAATGCAATCAACATTTATATCAAGTGTATTTGCAAGCGATATATCAAGTCAATTGCAGTTGGTTCAAAATGAAGTGTCAATATCGGATTTTGTCTCAGCCTACGTGTCAAATATCAACAACAATAAATTTTATTGGACTTACATCTTACATGTGGTTGTTTACGCCCAGCTACACGTCAAATATTTGCAAATCTCGTTGCAAGGTTGATATCTACAGGTTTGTGTCCAGATGCCTTGTGGTACTTTTGTACTGATAACGGAAGAATCCGAGGTTCACGTTGTTACATTACGGCTGCTAAACACGTACAACCACATTAACAATGTAATGATGAATCAGTAGCAAATATACTGCCTTGTTCGCAGTTGTAAACTATTACATGTGTATCTGGTGCATAGATAAACACTGTCGTCGGGAAGCTTGTATTACTACTACAGGGGGTGAACAAAAATATGGAAACACCTCGTGAAATGCACATCTGAATTCACATGTTCATTATTTCAACGTTTGTAGGTAGCACTGCCGTATATGCCCAATACCACTACCTGTCCAACGTTCGCACTACGTTGCAAGCTTCATTTGTTGTGAAGACAGTGTTCTGCGCAGTTGGCAGATGTTGATCATGTCAGAGCTAACAGAATTCGAATGTGGACAAATTGTTGGAACCCATATGGTGGGTGCTTCCATAACCAAGGTAGCAGAAGTGTTTGGTGTTTCGCGAGGCATGGTATCTAAGATTATGGCTGCATACAAAACGACTGTAAAAACTGCATCCGATAAACATCAGCGTGGACGGAAATGTGTGTTGAGTGATAGACACGCCAGAACATTGCGTAGGATTGTGACGAAAAATAACAAGACTACAGGTGCAAAAGTGACTGCTCAACTGAATGTCATGCTCACAAACCCTGTCAGCATCAAAACAGTATGAAGGGAGCTCCACAAGCAGGGTATTTCTGGACGAGCTGCAATTCCTAAGCCACTCATCAGTGATCCAAATGCCATTAAGAGGAGACAGTGGTGCCAAAGTCATAAAACCTGGACTATGGGGCAGTGGAAGAATGTAATTTGGTCAGATGAGTCCTGCTTCACACTCTTTCCGACTTGTGGCCGAGATTATGTCTGGAGAATGCCGGCCCAAGCTTACGATTCAGATTGTTTGCTGCCAAGAGTGAAACATAGCAGGGTTCGATCATGGTATGGGCAGTCATATCGTGGTATTCTGTGGGGTCCACCACTACCCTGCAAGGTAACGTCACTGCCAAGGACTATGTGACCATTTTGAGCAACCAGGTCTATCCCATGGTGCAAACTTTGTTTCCCAATGGTGATGCCATTTACCAAGCCAACAAAGCTCCTGTTCACCCAGTTCACATCGTCCAGGACTGGTTTTCTGAGCATGACGATGAAGTGTCACATCTACCATGGCCACCACAATCACCAGATCTCAATATTATTGAGTCTTTGTAGTCTGTGTTGGAGAGAAATCTGTGTGCACGAGGTATCCACCTCCATCATCGTTAACGGAACTTGCCAATGTTTTGCAGGAAGAATGGTACAACATTCCCTTGAAAACCATACAGGATCTCTATTTGTTTATTCCGAGAAGACTGCAGGCAGTTCTGCATGCCAAAGGTTATCCTAAACCATATTAGTCACGGGAATGTGTTTTTTGTTGAGTGTTTCTAAATTTTTGTCCACCCCCTGTACTTATATCCCTGTATTTTCAACCATTTTTGCTATTTGCCTCATAATGCCCTGAATATACATTATATTATGTCTGGTTTACCTTTGGAATTTTTAGTTCTTTCATATCTATTTTGTCATCTGTTCAGTGTGTCACAGACAACTAGTATCAGAAGAATGAAGTGGATTGACTAAATTGTAGATGCCAACTTAGTAACTAGATTTGCAAATATTTGACATGTAAGCTGAGACAAAGTTCGATATGACCACTTCCACCTGAATTCTATTTTTTTTCTTTCTACCATTTTTAGTATCGTTTGTTTACTTCCTGTTAGTTTACAGAACGTGTTTTCTCGTTTTGTTTTAAAGTACATAATGTGGCTGATTGTCGCTATGTCATTTTTCACAGAATGTGTGTGTTCTTGGCAACCCTGGAATGCATCCCTCCATGACGGGATATGACGTCACAAATGCAGTCAAATGTTGTGTGTGGTTGCCAGCATTCTGGCAGCAAAACGGGCTTCTTTGAACGACTGTAGCGCTGAAATTATGCACTAACGAGAAAAATGTTACTGAGAAAAGGTGTTTGTTTTGATGTCCTCTATACACTTCTGTGGTCCGTGGGTGCAATAAAAATGACACCCTGTATATTTAAAATATTTAATTTAAGGTGCTGAGTTTACATTTGCCATTTCATACTGGGATTCGAAATAAATCAACGAACACAAGTCACAAATGTTAAGGGATATATTAATGTACGAAAAATTGTTACTTTTATAAGATTGATTGATTGATTTATTTCGTGTTTTAAGTCCACTTTATGCACAGTAAGGCTAATCGGGACTGGACCTACAGTTTCAAGTGGTATCCGAACCACTATGTGCCTCCCCCAGGACCCCTTCATTACAAGGTGACGATGTTACCACTGGGGCATCAGGGAGGCCCTTTACTTCTATATGAATTTCAAACTCAAATTTACCTAATCAGATTCAAGATTTCTTATCCTGCAATAATCTTCAGTCTGTCAGATAGATTATTTTGTAAAGGACACTAACAAAGTAAACAAATTGAGAGAATTCTGCTTTATATTCCAAGCAGCTTTTTTTTTCTTCCTCGAGAAAAAACTAAACTGTGAAAAACTTGTCTCAGAGCATTATTAAGAATGTATAAATTCAATGGGATCTGGATTAATCAAAGTTGCAATTTTTCACGTCTATGGAGAAAAATTCACGTAATATTCCTGGAGAAAATAATTCACGTATAATGCTGAATGCTAATAAAAATGCTAATAAATACCCAAAGATAAAACTCAAGAGAAAAAATTTAGAAGAGTAAAGGAAGCTAAATATCTAGGTGTGAAATTATGAGAAATGCAACAATGACATGGAGTTTGAGTTGGTGTTTTAAGTCCACTTTATGCACAGTAAGGCTAATCGGGACTGGACCTACAGTTTAAAGTGGGATCCGAACCACTTGTGCCTCCACCGGGTATCGAACCCGGGACACCTTGATTACAAGGCAATGACGCTACCACTGTGCCATGGGGGAGGCCCAACAATGACATGGATTACGTAACTTCAAAAGCTGAGTCTGTAATAAAGAAATTGGTAGCAATAGGTTTGAACACATTCAGATTTGCTATGTAGCTTATAAACCCATGCATATTCATAATCTACAATGTGATAGTTTCTTTCGACGGACCAAACTGAGAAGACTATCTCAAATATACAACATATGTATAAAAATAACATCACAAATGAAGACCAAATAATCAAACACAGAACCACCATATACTGGTGCAAGGAAGGCCAATGGAGATAATTCACAAAGTAATTGGCAGATATGCATTGCAGAACCAACTCCAAGATCATCCAGGAGTGGAAGAATGTACTAACAGCCTCCACGGCAGGAGACTGTACCACGTCTTCCCATGTATAAGAGAGAGGCTGATAACGACAGATTGCTGTCGTTGACATCTCCAATGACAAACAAAAACTTCACTTACGGTAAACGGTCAACCGGATTCACAGTTTCCAAATTCCTCAGCACACAAAATAACTTTATGTTTAAGTGCTGTATCATATGAGTGATGCTTCTGTCTCTCCATTTTTAATGTCTGTTTGATGTGCACTTTGCAAAAGCTGGCTCACTGACCACCTATTTACAAGAACACCAGCATAAGAACAAATCACAGAGCTCACTACTAAAAATAAACTGACTCTTTGTTGTGAAATATTGATTGTTCTAACACAACAAATTTAAAGTAAACAAAATTTCGTTAAGGGTGATTGTTTTCACCAATACTTGTACTTTGGTAAAACATCGAGGAGAAAACTTGATTACTGAAATTTGCAAATACTTCATTCTATATTACACTAATACCATTGTACAGAGTGTCCGAAAAGTCACACAACCCAGTGTTTACGACCGTATAATGGAATAGCGAAACGGAATGAGAAGAAACGCTTTCTGCCAAGAGAATGCCCTGTATATTGGGAAAATGTAGAGAGACAAACATATGTAAGAACATGCATGTTTTAATAACATATAAGCAAAGTGTTGCCAAAAGCCAGAATTTTTTTTTTGCAAATCGTGTATGCTAATGCACAGAACTCACTGAGATAAATTATTGCAACATTTCACAATACCAACGAACAATTTGGATGGCCATCTATTGAATTTGACAGAAAAAGAACTTTGACAAAGTTTCAAAAACATTGCACAAGGGAATAAATGGGCTGTTCCAAAAATAGATGTTTTCACAATATTACGAAGGACACTGGCAACACTGTTGCTGTCACGTGTCACTAACAGACGTGTTTCCTCAGGCTATCACACTAAGGCACTTTTAACGACAAAGGAGAAAGTTGGTTATGCACATAGCATTGTCCAAACAAGATAAACGTTGTCTATTTTATTAGCAATTAAACATTTTATCTGAAATATGTCTACATCTATCTCTTATATAGTGTGTTTCAAAAGTTTCACAGCCCAAACTTTGTAAATTTTTATCATGAAGACTGTAAGAGATATTTATTTCTACATTGTAAAGCCTCGTCCATTGAGATATTTTTCCATGCTTAACATTATCACTTTACTCCCTACAAAAAATTGAATAAATTAATAAATGGCGGAAGGCAGCATCAACATTTTACCAGACTGCCACTTTTCGGTGAGAAAAATATATAAGAAATTACTGAAGGGTCATAATTAGACTTCTGATGACTGATGCTATGCCAATCTGTCATTTGCAACCAATATTGGTCATATGCAGCATTTGTGGAGTTATGACTGGCGATTACTGCACTGAAATTGTACTTTTAAGTGTAAAATGCTGTCGTTGCATGGCAGCTGTGGAAAACTGCCATTTGAATAGCTCTTTACTTCACATAGTTCTCTTCGGCATGTTTCCGTATAACCTTGTTTCAACTTGACATATTCTTTAGTGATGTTTGGGGCTTTCTTGGGTGTTATGTTGAGTTGAAATCTGATGAGTGTGTCTACAGTGGTTAAGTGAAGAAGTGCCATTTTAGGGACATATCACCTTAGCAGGCAAAGCTAGTTGGACAAAATTTTGTCAGCAGACGCAAGCAACATGTGGGAAGTATATTAGCTGTACATTTACATGAAAAATCATAAATCATGATTTAGCACTGAAATTGTACTTTTAAGTGTAAAATGCTGTCGTTGAATGGCAGCTGTCAAACATCATTCGAAACTGTTTTTGCATTACACTGCATTCCTGCACAAAAAAGCTGTGGTTAGTTAGCACTTGAGTAAGTTCAATTATTAAATTTTTTTTGTTTACATACCTACCTCTAAGATGTCTGCCTGTTTTGGAAATACACCGCATGTTCCTACAGTTGCTTCTGAAGATTGCTGGACTGAATGGAAACATGCTGCTTTCAGATGATGATCCAGCACCTTATCAGGGATCACAAGTTTCATTTAGACTCCGACTGGTTCTTGTGTCGAGTGAAAAACTGCCATTTCAATAGCTCTTTACTTCACATAGTTCTGTTCGATATGTTTCCGTATAACCTTGTTTCAACTTGACATATTCTTTAGTGATGTTTGGGGCTTTCTTGGGTGTTACGTTGAGTTGAAATCTGATGAGTGTGTCTACAGTGATCTCTACCGAGAGTTCTAAAAGCAAGAAAAATAAATATACATATTTAATTACTTGACTAAGTAATGACCTAAAGAAATTAAGCTTATTTTGTAGTTGAATAAATAAGGATAACTTAAGTACGATGGTGCATTTCCTTACTTGTATAAAACCAAGTCTTTAACAACAAACACAGCAAACATATAGTTAACCCATGATTACTCACGCTGTTAGATAATAATCTAAGAATCTTGAATTTACGGATACATCTTGATTGTCAGTTAGCATATAGAGATTATGTGTTAACAATACCTCCAACCATGCTCTAGTTGTCATATCTAAATCAAAACAAGCTAGTTAGTAGTGGTATTATTTGAAGTGATGTTCATTGTTAAATGTTTCCTAACAGTGCGAGTGAGCCACGGTAGCTCAGTCTTTAGGGATTCTGACTATCATGCAAAAGACCCAGGTTCGATCCCCGACGGGGGAGAACCGGGACTTTTTCAACCTGTTCAAGCAGCTCCGGCACCCTTCCCAGCATTGTATAAAGAGGATACCTGGAGGAAACACGGAGGGTAAAGACAGCCTGGGGCGTGGTGCTGATCACACCACCCCCACCTTGACTGAGATCAAGAAAGTGTGGGGCCCTAACCCCACACCTCCTATACGTCTTCATGGCACAGGGGAGCACTTTTTTACAGTGCGAGTTCTTGTGATACACATCCTACTCTGGTGGCCTTAGGTTTTGGGCTACCATATACAGGTGTTGTGGTCACTCCTTGAGCTGAAATAAGGGGGAAGGGAGATAAGAGATGGGTGGTGAATAAATGCTCATTATGTCAACAATTCTATGTTTTCAAAAAAGATTTTTTGAAGACTGTATTTTTTGTATATTTGGTTTGATTCATCATATTGTTTTAGAAAAAATTGGGAACCATTTTACTTTATGTTCGCACATCTTTACAAACATAACTTTTGTAATTCAGAACTTATTTGTATGTTAAATCTAGCAATCCATGCAAATATAAACTAATAAACACAAGAATACAGTGTGTTGGAAAAATATCTAGCAGCATGTGAGTCACGTAGTATGACAACTAGTGGCGTGCCCAGGATTTTCAAAAGGGAGGGGTTATGCATTCTTTTTCTTGGTACTCAGTCCTCATTTTGTCATATTTGCCTACCTTTGACATTCTTTTTTCAGGAATACTGGGCCAAAGGGGGGCATTGTAACCCCCATCAACCCCCCCCCCTTTGGGCACACCACTGACGACAACTATAAAAATGAACTGGCATTATCAAAAAACAGTTAAGATGGGTTGAGGAAGAAGATGTACTGTTCAGTACATGGCATGAAAAGTTATTTATGTGAATACTATAATGTTCTTGTCATAAACAGTATACACCACATGAAAATACATATGACCATAATGGATGGAGCGTTGATAAACATACCATTTTTACAACAGTGCACTTCATCTATTATTACCTGGATAATGCTCACCAAAAGCTGGCAAAACATTGTTTCTTTTTTTTTTTTTTAAAACTATATGTGTGCTCATTTGTCACTACAGATTTGCTTTTTTTTATTACCAAGGAAAATACATTCTGTTCAGCAAGTTGTGCAAGGAGTTATTTACATGAGTATGACAACATTCTGCACAGCAATGTTCTCTCTCCTGGAACATTTTTATGCCATACACAGATATCAATTTAAAACCCTAAACTGATTGAAGATCTGCACATCATGTCTAAATATCACAGGTCAACGAGAGGTCATTACAGTACATCATCATGGTTAAATTACAATGTATATGAAGAATAGATATAAATGATATAGATACTGTCATAATGGCACTATATAGAAAATACAAACATTATTGTTTTAATCATAACGTGAAATTAATAAACTTACATTTGAATCACTTTATTGCACATGCCAACACACAAGCTTGTATACAATGCAGTGTACAATTAGCAGCAAAGATAATGGATAATGGTAAGCTGCATGAGAAAATCTCAACAATGTTCTCTCTTCTTCTTCCCGCAACAATTTGCTGTGAATTATAAAGGGTCCTATCGCAATTGAGGTCTGTTGTATTTCAGTTATAAACAAGGTCAGAACGAGAAAAAGATAATTGTTGCTTATTCTTTTCATTTTTTCACTTTTTAAAGTAAGTATATCCTCAGGTTTTTCATTTTTATTGAAATTAGAAGTATTATTAAAGTTATTTACAGTATACAGTATATATTTCATAAAAATATCAACAAGAAAATAAGGTATAATAACATGAGTACTGTAGCCTTTATATTTAAATGAAATCATTAAAATATGCATTTTATATTTTTGTTATAATAAAGCCAATTACTGCAAAATGCCCATTATGCCAATTACAGGTATATCATAATCAACATCATCAATATTCTACTATGAATAACATTTTTCTTAGGAGCTAATTGATTTCATCCATATATTTAATGGAAACGCAATGCAAAGTTAATGGAAACATGACTTCCACTTAACGTAACACAAAACTTAGCATATAGGGTCTGAAAATTTTGGTACTAGAGCACTGGGAGTGACTGAACATAATGATGGACATTTGGCCTGCTATTATCTTTGATGTCGGCTACATTACATTCTTGTGCACTCTATTATTTTCCAATCAGTGTCAAAGTTAGAAGACAGGCTTGAGCAACTCACATCAGGGTGGCCATAGGACCATGATAAAATTCAAGTATAATTCCCGGTTTTCAAGGCAAACTTGCCAAAAATTCAAGTGAACAAGCAGATGTTCTCTCAATTTCCACCTTACGTGTTACCGCACCTTATCACCTACATACACACAAATAGTATATTAAGAATGCAAAGGTTTGTGCGATTCCAATGTATCCAAAAATTCTAATTAAATTCAATTGAACGGTATACATATTTAATTTAAGGTGTGAAGTTTACATTTGCCATTATGTGTACTCAGAGACTAGAAATGCATCTACAAACACAAGTCACAAATGTTACGGGACGTACTAATCTACGAAAAATTATTAATTGTACAGGGTAAGTCAAAATGATGGACCCGATTACAGAAATTTATTCTGTGAAATCTAATAAACATATGTTATTGTGAGACATGCCCTTTGAAAGGTTAACTTTCAAAGTTTAGTTTCCATGCAGTGTTTCCACTTTCTACCGCTAGGAGTCAGCAGCGAGCAGGAAAATGGCGTTCACTGGAGAACAGAGATCTTTCTGTGTGCTTGATTATCATGTGAACAAGTCTGTGATTAGTGTGCAACGGCATTTCCGTACCAAATATCGGAGAGAACCACCTACGGGGAAGGCCATTCGTAAGTGGTATGAACATTTCAGAGATTCGGGCTGCATCTGTAAACGAAAATCGACTGGCCGTCCATCGAATGGGGAAGAGACAGTGGAACGAGTGCGCACATGTTTTGTGCGGAGTCCACAGAAGTCCACCTACCGGGCAGCGAGAGAACTTCCACAGAAAACTGTCTGGTGGGTTCTGCGGAAACGTTTACAAATAAAACCCCACCGCTTGCAACTAGTTCAAGCCTTAAAACACACTGATTATGCTTTGCGCGCATCCTTCTGTGCTGATTTCCTCGCATTAATGGAAACGGATGGGTTCTCTGAGAGCTTAATTTACAGTGATGAAGCAACTTTTCACCTTTCAGGGAAAATGAATAGACACAACGTAAGGATTTGGGGAACTGCTAACCCCCATGAATTTGTGGAACACGAACGCGATTCTCCCAAAGCGAATGCCTTTTGTGTCATTTCCCATGAAAAGATTTATGGGCACTTTTTCTTCCATGAACGTACTGTGACAGGACTTGTTTTCCTTGATATACTGCAACTATGTCTCCTTCCACAGCTTGCAGAGGATAGCGCAGATTTAATTCTCCAATTGGATGGTTCCACTGCGCATTACCATGGCAGCATTTGGGACATCTCAATGGGGCATTGGAACAACGTTGGATAGGCCGTGCAACTCCGGAGGATCGACCTCTCCTTCATTGGCCACCTCGTTCCCCCGACTTGTTCCCCATGTGAGGGAAGTCATCCTCCTTTTCACGGAACCATGTCTTGTTTATTCTGCCATAATTACAATGTCACACTGCACTGTTACTCACGAATCTTCCTCATTCATTCCCTCCCTTCCACCATAGCATAGCTGCTCGCTACAGCGACATGCACATGAAAGCATTCTTTTGCAAATACGATTAGATGACCAAGCCTGATGTAAAATGGGAATATCTTTTTTGAGCATTCAGCAAGTCAAGCTTAGTCTAGCTATTTAATTCTTTGCAATTGTTCATATTAGTTCCACACTATGGCCATGAAGTCTAAGGCAGTGTTTTTCAACTGCTGGGCCACCATCCGGTGCCGGGCCCTGGCATCAATTATACTGGGCTGCAAGAGGTTCTTTTGGCACACCTGAAAATATGAAATTTCATTTGGAGTTCACTAGTGATAAGAGGAAATCCTTTCTTGCTAGTGGTGGTGAGAAAGCAAAGCTGTAACAGAGAACCATCACCCGTGCAGCCTTCAAATTTGAATCTTAACATTTAGGTCTTTCTCAAGTTACAGCAGGAAGAGTGAAGTGATTTGCAGCCCAAGCTGGCAACCACCTGGAAAGATAACCTTTTGTTCAGATTTGCTTGACTGTGATAACAGAAAATGCTTTTGTGACAGTGGTGGTGAGCAATCACACCATCTAACCAGGGGGCACCTTGGATCCCATCTCCAAATTTGGAGGTGCACCATGGTCAATTTTGTTTGCGCAACAATTTTGATTAACAAATATGTAAATAGAATTGGAAATATTCTAATGAAGATGCCAGAAAAGGAACATGCCAATAAAAATCAACACTTACCAAATTAATTTAATGACATTAACCAGAGTAAATTAAAAGATTTCTTTAGATCTAGTCATTGTTAACTAATACATAGAAACAAAATTTTATATTTGTCAACAAGCCTAGACATAATCGAACTAATACTCTCTATGAATATGCCACAATTTATTTATTAATTAATATGCACTATTGAAATTTAATATTAACGTATAAAGTTAAAAAAAAATAGGAAGCTATTTATGAGTAATAGCAAAGTTGTTGGCATCAGGGCATCGACTTTTCAAAAACTAATTTACTGGGTTGCAGGCTCACAAAGGTTGAGAACCACTGGTCTAAAGCATCAGGCTTTGGACTCGGGCTGTAGGACACATACCGCTTCGAGTCTACTTGGGGAGAGGCATAACTTTTCTCATGAAGTTTGGGCCAACATATGGGACCTACAAATGAGTAGCGTAATCTGGTCATGGAAACCTTGTGGTATTGAAACACATGTACATGGTCATACCACAGCAGGAATAATAATTGATTGCTCACATTACTTAGTTCTTAAGATTTAAGTAAAATTATGTATATTTGTTGATTAGAGTGCTTATATATGTTTCCATTTTGGTTCTTTTATGTTGTTTGAATACCTGTTAGGTTAATTAAAGCATAAAATTGAGAATTGTAGAGATATAAATACCCAGTAAAGAACAAAAATATAAACAGTTAACCTCAACACCTGAATGATTCCAACAGAAAGCAAACAAGCACGGAAATGAATGTTTCATGAGTGACTTTTCTCGCTGCCATGGTACGATCACCCACCCTACATCAAACCACTGGCTCAATCCATAAGAAGTGGTCCAATTTTGAATTAAATGGTCGCTTAACCTGTTCAAAAAAGTTTTTGTATGGTTTTGCCTATGTATCTACAGTTCAAACTGACATTTTATTACTAACACATGTGGTTTAGAAATGGTGGCCATGTTTAATTCATTCCAGCTCCTCTCTTTTATAAGACAATTTGTGTTACAATTTAAACACTCAACACAAGAACCATTGATCATTGTAGAGCTACCAAAATGTAGACGATTATGTTACTGTGTAGAATATTAAAAAATCGTTACCATCAAGACACATTTCCTAACTCCTTCACCCACTCATCCAAATATGCTGATTCACAAAGGTACTGGATTCACTGCTACGAGAATGATATTTACTTTGGTAGCAGAAGGTGCAGCTGAAGAGGAATCACCTTCCACATTTTCTATTTTGATGAAATAATACAGAAATAAATATAAATACACAGAAGACAAAATTGTATACACAGTCACATTAGCTATACTATGCATATAGAGCAATACTAATAAGTAGGGAGGATACTGGCTAATTGGATCTAGGTAATTATATCCAAACAAAATAGATCAGTTGTTGGTAACTCTTTTAAATCTGCAATTTCTATAAATAGCTCCTGACTTCATTTCATTGAAATAGGTTCACCTGAAATTTTGTGCATACCTGTACTTTAATTTTCATTAGTTCTCCTTTATGCTTATCCTTATGTATGCTCTTATGCATGGAGCTAATGACAAGAGGTATGTGGTAGAAAAGCCCAAGGATGAACCTCGGATGATAACTGAAGGGATTATTGTTATTATTACAAATATGTACACTGATTAGTTTCATCATACTTTATTTTATATTTTCATTTCTAATGGTGATTTTTATTAATTTTAATTATTTCTCTTGTTTTTTGTTGTAACAACTGTAGTCTACAAGAGAAATAATTCTACAATGCAAGCAATGCGTACATACAAGAAAAAATAGACAAAATGTTTAGATTTTATATAACAGTTCACTATCAACCATCGGTACCAGATAAGTTTATATCAAAACTATACCAGTATCAGTAAAATTTACATATTGGTGACCTGTTTCCAGATCATTATAAATAAGTAGTATGCTGCACTGTGTGTACTCCTGTATTATGATTCTTTGTTTACGAGCAGCCATTTGTTTACTGTTGTCTTGGATATGGGCTACTGGTGCCATCTACTTCACGTATGTAAGGTGTGAACGGGTATTATGTCGCTAATAATATTTTGAATAGCAAAACATCATGCCCTATTATCCTTATAAAATTAGGTCTACAAACCCCAGCATATGGTGTTCCAACTACAAATCTTAAAATACAACCTGTATTATTTTAAATGAGTTTTTCTTTGTTACCTCATTTCAAAATTTGTAGGAAGTAAATATCATAAACCACGGCATAAAAAGAAAATATCGAACGGTTACATATAAAATGTTGGTACTTGGTAGTGTGTGTGTGTGTGTGGGGAGGTCTAAAACCACAAATCTGGCTGAGGCTGCAAAATATCTACTTACAGGGCTGAACATCTGATCTCAAGCACACAACCGTTTTCGTGCTTCGAATGAAAAATCTACCAGAACTCTGTAAACCAAAAGCAACTGCTCGATGCAAATCAAGGATGCTCAGGTGTATCGCTGCAGTTATGTGGAAGTATAAAAAGCGAATCATGTGATGACTTTTGTCGCTCCTTGCATCGGCAAGAAGGGATGGTCTTTCAGTACAAACTTTGAAAGCTAAGTTCATCAATAAGGTGAACTTTAATCACATGTGGGTAAACTTTTACAAAATGTTATTTGAAAAGAAGGATATGTACTGAAGATGATCCATTCATCGACAAAATATTAATGAATGACTTCTAATTCTAAAGGACTGTTTTGTTGGAGTGCAGTGCATATCACCATATTATGTAAGTTATTTACACAGTAGGCTACTTATTTATTTATTAATATTTTTCAAATTTTTTTTAGCCCAAGTTCCTTTTGTTTTATTGCGATTTCATTACTACTTCGGTATGGTCCAAACACCTCTCACTCGTTTCTTTCGTGATTTTTAACATTCGTACTCACCTATTCTGCATTGCAAAAGATTCTTTAAGGTGGTATTTTGCTTTTTTAATGAAAATAATTTGAATGTTTGACATGAGGGGTAATTATTGTTCTTCCTTTTTTCGCTTGCAAAACACACAATATGGCGAGACAGCTTGACTAGTGTGGTAGATCATCAGTGGGTATGCAGTATTTCCAACCTTCTCAACCAAAAAATCCCCATGAACCATGCACACGTAGCCCCACAAACCATTCACGGATAGCCTCACGAACCATGCACGGATAGCCCCACAAACCATGCACGGCAAGGTTAGGTTAGGCAAACATAGTTAAAATTGTCTTCTTGCAAAACAACAGCATGATTGGAAACACTGACAAGGGGTTACGTCATCAAATGTACGCAACATCTGGTTCACGTAGTGAAAGGACATTAAAACAATGGCAATTGTGCGTTGGAAAGATACTTCTGTTTAAAAATGCATGAATTCCTGGTGAAATACATTCCACGATGAAAGAAAATACCTCCACGAACTTCTAAAGAAACTACTTACGGAAATGAGTTTCCATAAGTCGTTTCTTTTGCAAAAATGAAGAAATCCGTTGGGATCATATCGAAGTGTTACCGCAATTACATCATGCTATGAATGCAATTTTAACAAGGTTCGACTCTGATTTATTTCTGTTAACACATATTGCGGAGTATAGCGATTACTTAAGATTTTGTTCAATATAGGCCTATGCTTTCGCAGTTAGGTTAGGCTGGCCAAGTTTGGTTCTCTTAGCATTAAAATAAAGTCCCTAAATACATTCTACTAAGGTTCCGATTTACTTATACATTAATTCCCACTAGTCTACGATATTTAAAGTTGCTTGTCAATGGAAAATACATTGTCCGTGGGAAGCGCACATGCTTTGCGTAAGGTAATTTTTAAGTTGTTTTGGTACTAATTTACTAAGCTTCGGACAAATTTCTTCATTTTTACAGAAGAAACTACTTACCGTAATAAGTTCCTGTAGCATTGTCTAACATCGGGAAGGTGTTTTGTGTGATGTGGGAATGTTTCATAGCGGAAATTCATGTTCTTTTTTGTAAATTAATTCTCTGACGGACAATAGCCTTTGGTGCGTACACCTTCGTATGTCATCATGTTCATTGGGTATCCAGTGTTTCGAACTGTCTGTGTTTGCCACGAAAGTTAGAAACATGACGTGTCGTGGATGCATGGTGAAATTCGTACCAGGTGTGGAAGATCCAGTGGATTTTTTAATTTAATTGAACACGGGATCGTGAAGAAAGGAAAGGAATGTCGAAAATGTGGCAGTGAATGTAAGCTACTCGTTAACAGGAATGGGCTGTGGGGATATGTCTAATATGATGTGTCGTGGATGCGTGGTGAAATTCAGGTAAGTTTTCCGTATCCTGAAAATGGATTTCTTCAAATTTAAAAGTTGAGGCTCATTTGGGGGCAGGTGACTCCAATTTCTAACATGCCTTTAACAGGGACTCTATAGGGAAAGCCGGGTAGCCGGAGCGGAGGCGGGGCCGCGTTAGTGGTAGGTCAATTACCCCAGGGGCGGAGCCTGGAATCGGTGGGAAATTTGGTCTCAAAAATTTCAAATGAAAATATTTTTTTTGTTTAAATTTCCCACCGATTCCGGGACGGATAACCCCAAAAACCATTCATGGATAGCGCCACGAAACATTACAATTTTCTTTGTAAAACAATGCAAGTTAAGTTATAGGTGTACGAAGGATAGTAAAATTTTACCAAAACTACTTACGGAAATGAGTTTCTAACATCCGTCAAGGTATTTTCTTTCATCGTGGAATCTATTTGACCGGGAAATCATGTATTTTTCAAGAGAAATAACTCACCGACGCACAATTACCATTGCTTTTGCTACGTGAACTGCATGCTCTGCACGTTGGATGACGTAACCCATGGCCCAAGTTCCTTTTGTTTTATTGCAATTTCATCATGCTACGAATGCAATTTTTACATAGTTCGATTTCGATGTATGTCTGTTAACACATACTGCGGAGTCTTAGCAATTACTGAAGGTTTTGTTCAATGTATGCTTTCGTGGTTAGGTTAGGCAGGTTAGGTTTGGTTCCCTTAGCATTAAAATAAAGTCCGTAAATGCATTCTACTAAGGTTCTGATTTACTTCTACGATATTTACTGTCGCTTGTCGACGGAGAATATCTTGTCCATGAGAAATGCGTAAGGTAATTTTCAAATTGTTCTTTTTCAACATAAATAACTTTTTTCGAGTCCAAACAGTGCTCATTACTTTAAGGAAGGTTCAAATTTCATGGAACAATGATTTCCAAAATTCTACGATAATTAGTCTTTGTGCTAGGAGAAATCATAAAACAATCGGAACCGTTACCTAACCCACTGTCAGTATTTCAAACTCCTTTTTTTTTTTTACTATGCTTCCCTAACCCAACCAAACCTAACCTAACCTAACCTAACCTTATGGAAATGGTTCATGGGGCTATCACTCTGCTACCATGCATAATGGTTCGTGGAGATATCCGTGAATAATTTGTGGAGCTATCCGTGAATGGTTCGTGGGGCTATCCGTCAATGGTTCATGGACCATTCAATTCGTCAGCTACCCATGCATAGTGTATAATTTCCACCGGTGACAAACACGATAGTAGGTATTTTTCGGTGAAGAAGGCTGAAAAACTGCATACCCACAACGTGAGTCAAGATGTGCCCGCCATATTGTGCGTTCCGGAAGCGAAGAAAGGAACAAAAAAAACACTCAGAATGTGAAAAATTGCGTGTTTTCGTGTAAAAAGCATAATGGCACCTTGAACTATGTTCCGCAAGACACAATTCATAAGTACGAACCATGAGAAACACAAAATATCTGATTTTAATGTGTCTCCGATATAACGAACTGTTACCATAACTTTTTCGAAATCGAAACAGTGCTCATTACTTTAAGGAAGGTTCAAATTTCGTGTGACATTGATTACCAAAATTGTACGATAATTAGTCTTCCTGCTAGGAGTATTTGAAAAAAAATCGGAACCGTTACCCACTTTTCTTTCAAAAAAACCTGAAAAATGCCCCGTTTAAAATCTGTAATCTGTTCACCTTACGGTACTACCAAGAACCTTAATTCACGGTTCTTTGGAGTATATCAGTACCGTAATATTTCTTGCTCATAAGAACAAGTAATCATAAAAGTACGTTTCTCTCCATAACTTCAGTTTGTCTAATACAAATTTTATAAATTATACATATTTCAAATTATAGGCAAACTATACAAAACCATAAACAAACAACCAAAACACGATTGAAATTTAACCGCTAGAACGTGCTTCAACTTTTATCAATTTCTTTTCTGTTGCCAGGTCATAGGAATGATACGATCGCTATACTGATGGGATTTTGAGAGAAATTTCCTTCACGGCAGGGAAACGTTGGCGCTGGCGGGGACTGCACTTCTGGTTTTGAAAAGAATAACATTGAATTCAATTGTGTAAAGGCAGTGTCTTCGGAAAAGGCGACAATATTTGTGTGGCATTTGGTTTCAACATGAGATAGGGAATAAATGCATGGTATCTATGCATGGTTTTCTTTCAGACAGAACCGATACTGAAAGATGAGTGGATTTAGGAAGTAAGGCGAAAATATTGGAAACAAACACGTGGGAGTAGGCTCTGCAGTCGGCACTTCATCAAATCAAATGAAAATATTTTACATGTTTCGAAAATTATAATTGTCTAACTCACATGTGTTGATTAAATCATAGAATGATTTCTATTCTATGATTAAATTTAAAGTTTATAATCATATTATAACGCATTTGCCTTTTGGTTGTTGATATGCGCTCTCTCCATGGGCGTCGGTAGGCCAGTCGATCCTCCTCCCCCCTCTGGGAATTGGCATCCGTCATTTCAAGTTGCAAAAAAGCAGGAAGTTTGTTATTTTTATTGTTAATAACAGAAATAAAGTTAACTTAGTTAGTATTCCAACAGAGTAATCAATGTAAAATATGCATGAGATCAAAAAAATGAGTGAAAATACAGGAACCAGTATATTTTTTTCATATTCTACCATTTAATTCAAAGAATAAATGGTTCCACAGTTTTCAGAATTCGAAAAATTATAATTTTAGATGAGGTCACAAAATATATACATTTGTGAGTATTTTTTCTAACTTGTAAAGTCCTTTGTTGAACGACACTTGCAAAAGTTAATAACAAACTACAATATGTGTGTATTTCAGTATAGTAACTATGAAATGTAAAAGTATTAATGGAAAATAGTTGTGCTGGATATTCACTCGGGATCGAATAGCATGATAATAATAAACAAACAACAACAATAATATAATAATTAAATTAGAATAAAATGTATTTAATTAGGTATTAGTGTATTAATTACTATTATTTATTATACTGTTGTGATCGAAGTATTTCAATGTTTATAATTAATGTAAGCTTCATTTCAACCTGGAGCAGTCTTTTCAAAAACGAAACTGATGGTAGATACATAGAATAGAGAAGATTAACATTGCCTTGGAAAATATTAGTATTGTCCCTTTGCATCCAAACTATTGCCAATCTTTTCTAGATACCTTTGTTTCTCTACATCACTGAAAAATTTCAAGTGATCCATTTTGTTTCCGATCTCTTATAAGAAAATAAGCTCGGTGACGATCTGTATTCCACTTGTTTACATTGGAAAATTCGCCAAACCGGAAGTTCTTTCCCCGCCATCAATAATCGAATTGTCTGATCGATCATTTTTTGTTTACTCAGGAATAACCCCCTTACCTGCCTTCAGGGCCGGCGCTAGTCATTTTGCCGCCCTGGGCGGTGACGGCAGATGTCGCTCCCTTTCGAACACCCCCTCCTCCCTCCCCGTCGTTAGGCAGCAACGGGAAATTGAAAATTAATATATTCCTAAGTAAAACATCAAACTATAAAATAAATAATGAGACTTGTTACGCTATTTCAATACTATTAAGCACAAAAGAATATCTCGCGCCGACCACAGTTAAACTTTAAAAAACGCCACACTAATTCTATAAATTATTATATTTTATGAAAACTTTCTCTCTCTCTTAAACGCATCTTAAATGTAACAAGTATTAGGAAAGAAATTAAGGCTTGACTTCATATGTTTACCGTTGTAGGTCTGTGATACACTGCAAAAAAAAAAGGGTGTGTTTGGGGTGAGTTTCGCTCTTTGGAGGCTTCGAAGGTCAGAATACTCGGAATCCTCACCCTTTTGAGTGAGTTTCTCCTCCCTACCCTAGGGTGAGTGCAGATCTGTCGTGAAAACCTTCCCTATACACCTCTTTGGGTGAGTTTCGGCTGCACCGTGATGCCACATGTACAAACTTTCCCACTGAAAATCCACTCACAGGCCTTGTCATAGCGAAAGAATTTTGCCGACATGACAACGTTTGTGGTCCTGGACCCCCTGCCAGGCTCTCCGAGCAATTTGTCTACCTGCTGAACCTTTTTCCCAACAAATTACCACCCTGTAACAGTTCTCTAAATATTCAACAGAGGCGCTGTACTGCAAGTGGCGCTGGTTCGAGTGACCAACTCATGAAATACTTTCAAAATAGGCCGAAAACCCAAGGTCCGTCGACGTTGTTCCTGCGGGAGATACTAGCGGTCGACGGACCTTGGAATAAACCTATCAGTTTTGAGATCCCTGTGATGTTTTTATAATTAGAAAATGAACGAAATAAATACCTGTATGTTACATGTAAATTTCAGGAATAATCTATTTGAATAGTCATTTCATATTTTCAAGTACCATTTCACTGCTTTACGTCTGTAATTAACAAAATTTGAGCCTAAAGAAAAATATGATTTTTCCTCTCACATTTCATATTGAGATTTAGATTTGCTGCTACATTTCTTACTGCACTTAAACAAAGGAAATATATGTTTATATTAATATAATTCTCTGTGCCGAGATGTAAAATGAACTTAATGTTTCAAATGTGACCCCACCACAATTAACAATTTAATATTTCCGAACTCACTGGTATTATCGTAAAGGATTATGACAATAAGAGAAGGGTTATGCCTTCTTGTTATGAGGCACGTAGCCAGGGGGAGGGAGGGCTAAGGAGGCTGAAGCCACCCGAAATCCTACAAATATCTAATTTAAATAGTGCATAGAGGTAATTAATTTTACTTAGCAGGATTAAACATTAGATCGAAAAAAGGTTTAGTGTATAATAGAGGAACCAGTTTATATTTTTATATTCTATCATTTTATCCAAAGAATAAATTGATCCACCAGTTCTCAAAAATTGTAGTTTTCTTTGTGACAAGCCATACAATATAAACTTTACGAGTAAAATTTTGCAAAACTTTTAAAGCCTTTTTCTAACGGAATGTGTAACGGTTAATAACAAAATACAATAACTATGAATTTCAGTACACTAACTGTACAAAATGTAAGAAAAAATGGACAATGTGTTGGATATACACAGTGGATCGAGTAGCAGTCTCTCTCCATTTACACAATAATAATAATAATAATAACAAATAATTTGGATTAAAATTAATTTATTTTCAATAACTTATAATACTTGTTATTGTAAAATGATAATTATAATCGTAGTAAACTGGTAATAATTATTGTTGTCATTATTCTTTCTACCAATCAAGTTTTATCAATGACCTGTCCCCTTTCTGCAAATATTCCTGGCGACGCCTGTGCTGATAAGAGATGAGCCCCCCCCGAAATAAAATCCTGGCTACGGGCCTGTGTTATAGTCATGTTCCTAGAATTCCCATGCCTCCTGCATTTGAAATTCTTTTTTTTAAAGTTCTCTGCCAAACAACTTATGTACGCCACCAATATGACATGTGACGAATACTTCAATTTTCAATTTGACGAATGGTTTAATTGTAACAATGAGGATAACACTGATGAGACAAAGAAAAGGACATATTTAACCTTTACCCAAAATTTGAACTTAGAACCCTCTGCTTCGTAGTTTACTACACCAACGACTATCTTTTGCATTTATTCAAAAGGTATGCCTAAGTGCCGTAACGCCAACAAAAAATAGTCTAGTAGGAAATGTTTCATCCCACTTTGCGTTTTATCCTTGCAAGGGACCGCAACTCCAGAAGACATTCAACTTTCATTATTTTCCCCCCACCCCCTACATCACAGTCAATGTACAACCTAAAATGCTTATCCATATCTTTGAAATCTTTAGAGCAGCACAAACAAAAATCATAAAAGCTTCTAAATTAGTCCGCTTTTCTAAGTATTCAAAAGAAATTTTGGTTAGGCTAATCAATTTCAATGAGCACATAATACCATAAACGTAGTTCCAATTTGTTATTCTTGTTTCACTTCCAAATATACGCTACATTGAATGAGGCAAGTTGGTTCCCTTTCTGAGCCACTGTCTTCAAATAGATGTGGCAACAAATAAATTTTGCAACGACGTGTTGAATACCACACGTGAATATCCTCCAAAGTTCCGTTTCTGGACTTTCTCTCCTTTGTAACGAGCAACCCCTTGCTGTGCGCGTCACGCGTCAAAGCACCAAACCTGAAGTCTTCCCTGGAAATGACATTACAAGTCGAAGCAGTGTTTTATTTCGGGTACATGATTATATTCCGCTGATAAACGCTGTGATTAAAATTTCTAACTAGCTTTGAAAGATTTTTCTTGAACAAAATTGTACAAAAGTTAATTGTCCTCGTCCGTGGCAGTGCGGTCTAAGGCGCTGTGCTTTGGGCTCCGACGGCATGGGTTCGAGTCCGCCTGGGTCCAGTCTCTGGGTTCTCGGCCTGTGCATAGGACCGGTGGCAACCCACCATCGTGAGGGAATTGGCGAGCTACGAGTGAGTAGTGTAACCCGGTCACGGATATCTCCTATAACGGCTGGGGGTTCGACGTGCTGACCCCACGTCACCCCATTACTGGTTGAAGATCTCCACACCACTAGGTAGGATTGTGGGATGGAGCCTGGCAGCCGGGAGATAGGTCAAGGCCCTTCGAGGGCTGTAGAGCCATGGGTATTATTATTATAGAAGTTAATAACAACATTTAATTACTATATGCATTTCAGTCAAGTTACTGTTGCGCTGGAAATTCATTTATCAAGTGGATCGAGAAGAAAATTCTCCCCAAGCAGGATATAATAATAATAATAATAATAATAATAGTAATGATAATACTTTTGGAATAAAGTTGGTTTATTTCAATTAGTTTATAACAATAATAATCATAAGCATGATAATTATTATTGTTATTAATATTACTGTTTAAATTTTATTGTTGGCCTGACAACCCCTATAAAGAATTCCTCTTCCTTGTAATCCACGCGCACGTCGCCTACTAAATCAAGAGATTATTATTATTATTATTGGTTTGTATATATGTGTGGACCTGTTCATAAGCCAACTAATTGATCGTCAAGCATTCTGTAGAAAAATCCTGGAGTCTACTATTCAACGTGCTCTGTCACGGCTTACTTATTACAGAGAGTTTGCATTACACTGGCACGAAAGATTTCTCAAAATATGGTGAACTGAAGTGAATCAATGCAATTGAACATAGGATTACTTTTACAAAAATTAATAAAAGTGGAACATTAATTTAGGTTACAAGCTGAGAGGAGAGTCGGGAGAGTCGTGAATGAAGGAACCTGTCTGGCCTCTTTCGTTCTTCGCAAGACGTCGCGGTAAGCAGACTCGTTCTCGTTGCTCTTTCTTTCCAGAAGGAAAAGCCTCGGTCTCGTTTAGATTATCTCAATGATAAATATATAAAAAAATGTTTAAAGACATTTAGTAATAGGACTTAAAAACGAAAGTTTTAGAAAATTAAACATCTTTAAATAAAAAGTAAATCAATTTGCATATTAAAGAAATTTTGATTATAACGAATTCTAAAAATAATTTACACTACGATTTACCAAACCCTTGAACAATACAAGGCTTTCGGACAGTATAAGTCTCGATTATACAGACGGCTGTCACTCTCGGTCTTGTCTTCATTTTAAATTGTGCTCGGTTTCAGTCAAAGTGGCACAAAAGTGAAGTAGAATAAATCAAATCAATCAATCAAAATAATCATAATAATAATAAATGTTATACCAACGGCTGATCTTCCTTTAAAAATTTCTGGCGACGCCCATGCTTTAATTCTATTGTTCTAGTCAACAGTCGAAGACAATCGATATATGTAATACCTCGAATGACGTGTCTGCCTGCCAGTGAGAAAGAAAAAAACAGCATTATACCTGCTTACCACTATCTGAAATACAGTTTCATTAGTAGTGCAAGTCCCTGCATTCAACGACTAGTTAAAAAAAATTGAAGTTACTTATTATATTTTGGATGATATTTAGGCCGCGGTGGCTCAGTCGGTAACGCGTCTGACTACCATGCTAAAGGTCCCGGGTTCGATCCCCGGCCGGTTCAAACCGGGAACTTTTCTAACGTTGGAAGCGGCCCCGGCGTCGAATAACATGGGTACCCGGGGGAAACCCTGGGGGGGTAAAGGCGGTCAGGGGCGTGGTGCTGATCACATCACCCCCACTCACGACCGGATCAAGAAAGTGTGGGGCGTTACCCCCACACCCCCATACGCCTTCATGGCGTGGTGCTATGCACAGGGGAGCACTTTACCTTTACCTTTATTTTGGGTGATACGTCCTTCATATCTTCACATTAACGCTTGTTATTAACTACCTGGATTTTTTTTAAAAAATGTTATTTTTCGTAAGTTCTCATGTCCATTGGCAATATGTACAAATACAGGAAAATAATTTATCTTATGGAAATGGCAATTTCAACAGTCACTCACCCAGGCTCGAACCTGGACCCCAAGTGGCGAGAGCGTTTCACCACAGCTCTGCACCCTGTCCATGGGGGTCCCCTTATTGAGAATAACTTTTTTTTTTTATTGCTTCCAAATCCCGCAGGAAGAGTACATTTTCTTTGGTAACGACCACTATATAAGTTATATTTTCTGGAGTTCTTTGTTCCAATCAGTATATTAGGACACTACAGTAAATGCAAAGACAATATTTTCAACAATAAGACATTAAATGCTCATTTATTATTATACAAATTTTCATTACAGATTATTGTAACGAACTGATAATAGCCAGCATTACACAATAAACGCAGTTTGAACCTTTCTTTATATAAAAGCGACAAAAATAACACTCATGTTCACATTAGTTTTTTAGGTGGTAAAAATCTAGATTTTTGGTCAACTAATCATGTGTATTCGAAAGTATCAATGTCAACTATTAACTAATAAGTTCTGGGGAAGTTTGAAGTTGAATCAACTGTCCTTATCCTCCCCCCTCCTTCTATAGGGCTGTTTCTGGATGAGAATTACAATATTATATTCTACTTTAATATTATTATGAAGTACTTAACCTTATGAAGGAAAGTCAATTTCCATGGCGGAGTGGGTAGCGCAGCGAATCCAGGCCTGGGGATGTGTTTTCTTTGTGAGTGTCCCTTCATGAATTTAATCATATCATCAATTGATCCTCATCTTCGCGATTAGCCAAAAGTGACACAAAAGCGAAATAAAATAAACCAGCTCAATCAATTTGTGGAGGAAAGAAATTCTGTCCTTTATTTTCTTAGGACTTTGGTATCTACAGAGCGTTTAATTGTCACAAACCAGTGGCGGATCCAGAAGTTACAGTTTGGAGGGGCGAATTTCATTCGAATGCCTCACCTCACCGAACCTCAATTCTAACACACCCTTGCACTGCTATATATAAACAACATATTATACTGTAAACAGGAACGAAGCTGTGTTTTGTGTTCTAGAAGACAGAGAATTCCTTTGCAAGAATAGAGGTCGAGGAGTGGAATAGGTGGTTATTATTGTATCATAATTCCTATTGACCTCCTATTGCCACAATGTAAACTGAATGAGGATATATGAGAAATATAGTGAATACGCAGAGAACACAAAAGTCTATTCCCTCAAGGGGTCTCAGTTCGATTTCATTTTGAAGCATATTGCACAGTGATTCAATACAAATTTAAACTGTAGTGTCTTTTCCGATTAGCTTATCTTGATCATAAAGTTGACTTATTTTATAAATATTCTCGAGCCTTTTAAATTTGGGGATAAAAGGCGGAACATCTGAGTCTCAAGCCCAACCCTGTGGCCGAGTGGTTAGCACATCGCGCTGGGACGCCAAGGGTCCCGGGTTCGAATCCCGCTCGGGCTTGGTTGTTTGTGAATGTCCATTCATCAATTTCATCATTTCATCACTCATCCCCATCTTCGCAAATTAGCCAAGAGGCACAAAACGCGAAGTTAAATAAACTAAATCAAAAAAAAAAAATCAAAATCTGAGTCTCAAAAATATCAGGTATAATATCATATCCAAGAACTGGCAGTTGGGAAAGGAGATCGCTCCCATGGCCCTCCCGGTGGATGCGCCTCCCACAAACAACAGAGTGTAAAAGTTATCTAAACCACCCCCACCCCCAAAGACCGTTGCTTTGTTTGAAGGACATTCACTTTTCTGTGTCTTTTGTTACGAGTCACGCGTCGTATACCCCGCGCTTTTCGTGAGGACCAATCGAAAGACGTCTGGGACCAGCAGGAAGTCATCCCAGAATAGGCTTGCCTTTGCCATTGTGTGAGGTCGTCTGTGCGGTGGCCACTGGCCAGAATAGTTTGTCTGCTCAGTGGGTATTTGAAAGTGGAGATAAGAAAGCAACATTCAAAGGTAAGTAAGTTCAATAACGTTTTCAATATTTTTACACTGTAAGTTTTCTTTATACATATATGCTCAGATTGTAGTATCCGCAATGATTAGACCAAAATTTGTTTCACATTTCGAAATAATGACAGTACACGGTGAGAGGACATTGTTTAGCATGCAGTGTGAGCCCTTTCAATATTCCTCGTCCGAGGATTGACATTCGTCATGGTTTGATTTGATTTCATTGATTTGTTTTATTTTACTTCGCGGTTTGTGCCTCTTGGCTAATTTTGAGAAGATGGGGATGAGTGATGAAATTGATGAATGGACATTTGCAAACAACCATGCCCAAGCGGGATTCGAACCCGGGACCCCTGACGTTGCAGCTCGACGTGCTAAGATTCGTCATGGTGTCCCTATCTTTGAGCCTCGTAACCTGGAGCCTACTTTGAGGGGGAAGAATGAAACCTGAGGCTTAACTTTGGGAGATTAGGGGAAGAGTCACGAAAAATTTTCCAGCTCATAAAAATAGCGTCCAGGGATTATTTCCTAAAAAACTAGCGAAATCACAAATATTACTCTTTATTACTTTGCTCCTCAGGTCGCCTAACTTGAAGATTTTAACAAATGTGAAAATTTTGGGGGTCCTTGTCCCCGCCAATTTACGCTTATGGTTACGGAGACTGAGAAATCATGGTTTAAGTTCGTTTCCGTTCTTCCCACTACCATTTTTGGAGAAAAATAACTGGAAAACTATAAGGATAAAAAATAAAATTTCAAGTGCACAAACGAAATTCTATCCAAGAAGTTGCTTGATTTTTTCTTCCTCCATGATGGGGAGCTTTTAGTTGTTTAGTTTAGTTATTTCAATGGCACAAACGTAATGATTTTGTCCTTCATTTTAAAGTTGGGGGCGAGGGAACTTCAAATTTTGATTTAATTTACTCTCAAACCGTTACGTTACAATCGAAAAAAATGCGCTGGGATAAAACTGTACGGGCTTCCCGAAGCCCCCACCCCAAGTTCAATTTGTGAATACTCGAACGCTGTAATGTTGCAAACGAAAGTAAATGCGATACAATCCGGTACAAACAAAGGATAATCTTATGACATACTTTAAACAGAATAATATGTGTATGTTTGGGGGGACAACGTCACAAAGGCTGACCGTACTACAATTATCACTGCTACTAGGATTCTCTATCATCTTTATTTCTTTCTCCGTTTTTCATACGTTTCAATTTCTTTGCTCTCTTGGTTCCTCTGTTTCCATTTCCGTTATTCTGCTTCACCTTTTCCCTTTATCTTTCTACGCTTCCTTCTCTCTTTCCCATTTCCTTCTTCTATTTCTGTTCTCTGTCATTCGCAGTCAATGTATCTTTCGGTCTCTTTCACCCTCTCTCTTTGTGTTCTTCTGACCTTGTGTGATTCTCGCTATGCTGTAAGCAATCCTAATTTTTAACTGTTGGCTATTTGTGTTAGGAGGAGATGGGCCAAAAATATTTCGTGGTGGGCTAGAGCCCCCTTTGGTGTCGACTATTCTGACTGCGACTGACACCTTCGTTTGGTGTGTGATGTTCCTAAAGTTGTAAAGTAACTTATTGCACACAATTTATAATCTTTCGTTATTGGCTGTCGGAACGTACCCCAGAGGGATTTGTAATTGATTTTTAAGTAAAGAGGCCAAAATAATGCAGTGGGATACTGTGGGACGTAAAGTTAATTTCCATGGAAAATATTATTTACAAAACAGGCTTCTGTAAGAGTTTATAAGATTTGTAAGGTGTTGCTTAAACTCACTTCATTCATTCGTTGTAGTCGATTGCGCTAATATCACAATTTTTTAAAGGAGAAAAAGACACATTGTAAGGAAGGGCGTGAAAGTTAAATATACAATGACATTAATTTTCGGGAGCAATGATCGCCTTCCCACACTCAGACGCTGATATTCGTGAGGTTTTCTGTAGTGTGCGTCCATAGTATCTTCAAATTTTCGGTCCTTGGGGGATTCTAAACATTAACAATTTAAGTTAAGGAAACTTACAATTTCAAGCAGCAGCTAGAATTTCTTTTAGAGTGTTGTCTTAGATTTCTTTTACACATAAATATGGTTGTGTAACATAAAATTTTAAGCATCATTTTAATTTTCAACTCCTTTTCAGGAATGTGCCATGCGTAGAGCAGTGGATACGGATAATGCCCACAAACACACTTGTCTTAGTTCCAACCTACACTGAACATTACTCTTTGCTGAGAGCAGTTTTTCAAGGATCCTGCATGGGTTGGGTTTACACAGATATGCACTGTAAGTAGAGCAGTTCAAATCTAATTTTGTTCTTTTTTCAAGGGAATTTATTATTCATTATTTTCATAAGTTTTAAGCTGTAGGAACTTGAAATGACAGAGGTCTCTTAGGAAGTAAGCTTATATGCTGAGATGGGAGGACCAGTGGCGACCACTATATGTACCCAGGTGTAGCACACGCTAGAGGTGGTCAGCTAGTATTGAACATATAGTCAACATAGTGAGTGTGAAAAGAAAATTAAAGTGTCAAAAGTACATGCATACTTAAATACATGTATCAAGGAGTCCGAGGTTCGATACTCGGTAGTGGTTCATAATGGTTCAGATCTCACTTTGAACTTTAGGTCCAGTCCTTATTAGTCTGTGATTAAATTGGTCTTAAAAACAAATTCAAACAACAAATCTGGAAATAGGAAAGGGTGGGTGGGTGTCTCATAGCTTCGGTTATTTCTGTTTCAAAGGGAGTGTTCGCCACTGGGAAGGACAGTACTAATAGTTACACAGTGTAGGCTGGAGTGTAAAACTTTGTTGTGGCTGTCTTAAGAAGTATTTTGAAATTGATATGGCATACTAATTACACAATGTGTACAGCGAGATGTTAAAATATTACCAGGCAAGTTGTTCATAATTTTCAATATTTTTTGACGTCCCATGTGTATTTAAGGAATTGAACATCATTGAACTTTTCCTGGAAATATTTATGCATCTCACTCTTTACATACCTTTCCTAATATCTTTGTTACACAATTAATTTCATGGAGGATTAGTGAAAAAAAAAATATGGTTGACTAGACCAAACAGCAAATATACTTCTGTGTCAGCATCTTTAAGTTCTGAGAACTTGTTGCTTGCTGCTTGTGTACAATTTAGTGTTCTTGTGGATGTGGGATGAAGTAAGTGATTCCTACATTTTATTTGTTTTCTCTTTTCAACTTGCAAAGTGAGGGTCTGTGATGCTACATTTATTGGCTATCAGTTACCCTGTAAAAGCCTACATACAAATTTTGTCTTTGGAAATTAAATTCATTTTGAGATGTTATGTAGAAGAAAACACACAGATAAAGAAATTAATCTCATTTGAAAAGTATCTAAACTTTCATCATTCTGGGTTTCTTTCATTCAATCTTCCACTGTATGTATAGACATTTCTTAGGAGAATTTAAATTGCTGGGGGGATCCAAATGATACTAACTTTGCATGATAATTAACTTTTATATGTTAAATCCACTGGAACGCTTGAAATAGTTTTCTTTCTATTAACAAATATAGTTGTACAATAAACTGTTGTATTGAAGAAGTTAAATTTTTGCTACTTTCAAGATTAATCTAATTTAAATTTATTCCTTGTTTCAGACATTGAATGCTGTTTAACTAAAATAACCACCTCTGATGTTTGAAGATGATCCTGATTTTGTAAATGGAAATGTAAGTAAATAAATCAATTAACCTGTATGTAATCTGAAAATGTCAGAATCACATAAATAGAACTAGGAACGTACAATATAATGCTGCGTGTGCGAACCATACATACACACCTTTCATTTTGTAATTAATAATCTTTGCATATGCATTTCCAAAATGCACCTTAGCATAAATATACAAATTATAATCTTTATGTATTTCTTTCGTAGCCTACTAAACTTTCAATAGAACTTTATTTCTGCTACTTGAAAACAGAATCATATCCATGCTTTTATTTTTGGAGAGTTGAACTTTCATATAGCTATGTCTTGTTTCTATAGAAAATATTTAAAATTGTCAAGGGTATGTGTCTCTTGTCTGCTGGGTGAAGGGATGGAATGAGGCATCCACTCACTTCTCCTTCTGGCACTGTGCCTGTTAAATGCTAGTATAATGTACAGAATAAATAAAATCTTTTTGCCTTTTCGCTACATGATGTTTACACATACACTTTGACAGGACAGAACTACAGGGTGCGAAATCATTGAAAACTGGTGGGGGAAGAAAGTTCTTAATCTACATTCCCCCCTCCGCCACATATGTGTATTATTAAAAGTAAATTAATTTGCTACTTTTATACATATCAGATATTGTAAAGCAGCCAACTAATTCCTTTAGTAACTTGGTTAAAGATGTTATAAATTATGAAATAGTTGAAGTGCTTTCATTATGTGTAAGTTTTTGTTTTGTTTGTGCTTTATGTTAATATAAATCAATTAGTTTTCATAGTTATAATTTTCTTGCATTCTTGTTTTACTTTGCTTATTGGTGTAGATTTGTTAATGATCTCTTGAGAGAGAAAGCATTCAATACTCACAACTACACTAATTTGTGTGTGTTTTCGATATTATTCTTAGTACAGTATATTTGAAATTAAAAGTAATTGCTTATCTTTCGTTTGTTATAACAAAAAATCTTCCTCCCGGAAATTTTTGGTGGGGGGATTTTTGAGGCCAAGATTGTTGGTGGTGGGAAACCCCCTGTCCCCCCAGGATTTCGCACCCTGCAGAACTAACAGAAACATAAGAAAGCTAAAGCTAAACACTCAAAAATTAGTAAAAAATTGTTTTTCACACCAACATTGAATGGTAGTGTTTGAGCTCTTAGGCGACACCAGAAAGGTGTTTGTGTGTGTGTATTGGGGGGCAACCCATTGACTTAACTTAATAGTAGAACAAATATTAACAATAAGAATCATGGTTATGATAATAATTTTACAGTAATAACTATTATAACAAAAAATAAAATTATATTATTATTATTACTATTATTAAATCCTTTGGCAGGACTACTAGATGAATGAATATCAAGTACAACTTTTCCTTATTATTATATTTTTTTATTTTTTTACATTTTACACAGTTAGTGTATTGAAATGCACAGTTATTCTGTTTTATCTTTAAGTTTTAACTTTTCAATAAAAGCTTTCTAAACATTATTTATGTTATAACAACTTCTGCTTTTTGTGACTTGAAATGGGCGATGGCAATTCCATTTCCCGACACCGATGTTTCAGCACAAAATATTATCCTAAAGTCATTTCTTAATTTTGAAGATAGTGTGCCATTTGCAGTTATATGCTGTGACGTGCCCAGTAGTCAGCCCTCATTTCGCTATTTTTTCCTGCCTGCTTATAGCCCCATCATCACCCTCCTTGTATAGGCCCTTGCTTATGAAATAAAAGCATGCATGTTTATATTACCTTTGCATAATAGGGTGACATAATCTTAGTCCCTCCACCTGTTCATTCAATCAGTGGCGTACGCAAGGGGGGTTACTGGATTTAACCCCCTCCTGAGCTTTAAATATTATGGGAAATGCTGTGTAAAATAAATTGCCAATTTAGCGCTACTGCATTCAATGTAGAAACTGATCAGCTTGAGGGCCTCCCCGATGGTGCAGTGGTAGCTCGTTGCCTTGTAATCAAGGGGTCCCGGGTTCGATACCCTGTGGAGGCACATAGTGGTTCGGATCCCACTTTGAACCGCAGGTCCAGTCTCGATTAGCCATATTGTGCATAAAGTGGACTTAAAACACCAACTCAATCTATCAATTGAGCAGCTTGACTGATTGATTTTGTTCATTTTTCTTCGCATTTCTGCCACTTTTGGGCTAATTGCGAAGATGAGGATGAGTGATGATATGATGGAATGGATGAATGGACACTCACAAAGAACACCTGTGCTCAGGCTGGGATTCAAACTCGACACCCCAGGCGTTTTAGCATGCTTTCGTATCCACGAAAGCTGGCTACTCAAGCTTGAATCACTTTGTATGCACACATCACTAGTATACTTTTCAGGGAAGTATTAAGACTCATAAATGTTATAAGTACATTCTAAATTATCACATTCTGACCTAAATGCATTCTTGGTTATATTCTTATTTACTCTTACATTTTTTTCTCCTTTCAGATCATGGACGCCTTTCCATACAGACATTTTAAAGGAATACAGCATGCATATTTTTAGCAATGAAGTAAAATTGAAACTGAAAAATCATTCCTCTTTTTTTTGGATAAAATTGTGAGAACTATGTTGAATTATTGCAAGATGAAATGTACGAATATTGTAAATAAAGTTGAATTTTTTGCTAACTGGTAACTTTATTTCTTCAACCTAATCTTTGGGGCGAAAAAATTAAGCTGTGTATTTGAAATAGAGTGGTTAAAAATTATGTATATGAACATTTATAACTTCTACTAAATTTGCTCTGCCTTCTTAAGAATGTACATTTTCGTTTCTAATTAATTTATTAAAGTACTGAAATAGGTTCTAAAAGCACCAAAAATCACTCACATTGTAATGATTGTGGCATTGAACTGAGTGTGCAGAACCAACAGCAAAGGAAAGGTAAGGTTGAATTATTGCTTAATGAGTATGCATTTAGTGGCAAGGTAGTATTTTTCAGAGATTATTCCCTTACCATGTATGTATATACTTGCATCCAACGTATACATAAAATTTATCTAAGGATATACAAGTATACAGTATTTTGTTGTGTTAAGTATGTCATTTATTTATCCTAGCAATGTATGTGAGCATGAGTGTTGCTTTCCAAACAGTACACAAAAAAGTTGTTATTTTTTAATTAACGGGTGTGACTTCTGAAGATCAATCCCCTTCATGTTATATTGTACACTGAAGGACACTTCTGGGTTGTAACAGCACCATTGACTTTCAATTAAATCATTACAACCCAGCAGTGTATGTGACTGTACATATATCCAGTCCCAATTGGCTTCTAAGCATCAAGTGGAAGTCTCAAAAAAGACTTATTGGAAACTATGAATATACATTAAAAGTTGCGGCTTTTTTGTATGATTTAGAAATCGATACATAATATTCCTTGCAAGCTTCATGTAATTTATGGATGGCTTGTTCTTCTACATGAATACCTTGGTGAGCGTGCCGCATCTAGTTTCCTCTAAGATTTTTAAGCTTTGTCAAAATTTAATGCTGAATTGAATGGTATTCTTTTTATAAAGAGACAATTAATCACATTAAAATCTGAACGCATTAAATGAAGACACACTGTTTTCCCTGTGATGTCGTATATTATACAATGCAAGAGTTAACATTGCATTTCTCTACTTTGATACATTTGCCATCTGAGAAGAAATTACAATGAAGTTATGATTGCTCTATCTTATTCTGAATTCATGTTGGATAAGATAGAAAAGATCTGACAGATTCTTCAAGGTTAAAGGTAAGCATTATTATACTAAACGAAGATCATTTACCTCAAACTCACCCTATGGGAGGAAAAACACACTCTATACTAGGGTGAGAAAAACTCACCGTATGGGAGGAAAAACACACTCTATACTAGGGTAAGAAAAACTCACCATATGGGAGGAAAAACACACTCTATACTAGGGTGAGAAAACTCACCCTTATGGGAGGAAAAACACACTCTATACTAGGGTGAGAAAACTCACCCTTAAGGGAGAAAAAACACACTATACTAGGGTGAGAATACTCACCCTTATGGGAGGATAAACACACACTATACTAGGGTGAGAAAACTCACCCTTATGGGAGGAAAAACACACTCTATACTAGGGTGAGAAAACTCACCCTTATGGGAGGAAAAACACACTCTATACTAGGGTGAGAAAACTCACCCTATTGGAGGAAAAACACACTCTATACTAGGGTGAGAAAACTCACCCTATGGGAGGAAAAACACACTCTATACTAGGGTGAGAAAACTCACCCTATGGGAGGAAAAACACACTCTATACTAGGGTGAGAAAACTCACCCTTATGGGAGGAAAAACACACTCTATACTAGGGTGAGAAAAACTCACCCCAATATGGGGTGTGGAAACTCACCTTTTGGGGACGTCTATTTGTGACGAGCCAAACTCACCCCAAAAGGTGAGTTTCCACACCTTTATTTTTTTCAGTGTATGCTACGATTTGATTTTTAAAAGAATTACATGTAATATTCCCGGATCTCCCGCGTGGGTGATCTAAGGTCTGAATTCTTTTCTCCGTTGTCCCCGTATAAAGCAGCTCTGGGGTTCACCCAGCCTCAAATTAATGAGTACCTGGGGCAACCCTGGGTTAATGTGCCTTCATGATATGGTGCTATATGCACAGGGAACTTTACCTTTGCACGTAATATTCTTTTTCGTATAATGCTATCTTGAATAAATCCGAAACACACGTGTTTCAGACATGATTGACCGAAGATAGTATTTTTATTAGCCTTAATTTCCAAAAAATACTTTGTTCGCCATTTGCCACGGTTACCGACAAAGTTAACATTATTAACGTTAACGTTATTTCTTAGCCCACCCCCTTTTCCAAATCAAAGCCATCTGGTGGCAAACTAACTAAACATTTCTTTTTTCACTCAAGGAACTTGCATTTGGTTATAAATTCTAATAACCTATTTCACAAATACATTGTGGATCATTTTATATCTTTGTACTCAGTAATGGATGTTATTTTTTCTCTTTGTCGGTTATTTCTGTCAAAGACATCTTTATTATATTGCGATGTAGTTAGCGAACTGTACTTTTGTTACCAGCTTTTAAGGTAATTGGGAATGTAGAACGAAAATCTGTAGACAAGTTGCTAAAGTGAAAATTTACTAGTTTTGTAGTTTATAAAGAATCTGAATAACGATTCGTTTCGTACACTTGCACAGTCAGTGATTGTGATTTCATGTAACCTATTTGCTTTATTCAAATTCATACTCTGTATAAAAATAGGATTTTGATTGATTGATTGATTTAGTTTATTTTACTTCGCGTTTTGTGCCTCTTGGCTAATTTACGAAGATGGGAATGAGTGATGATATGATGAAATTGATGAATGGACATTCACAAACAACCAAGCCCGACCGGGATTCGAACCCGGGATCCTTGGCGTCGCAGCGACCACTCGGCCACAAGGTCCGGCTATAAAAGTAGGAGAGCTATATTTTATCTCAACTAAATATTCCAAGTACAAGGGACAATATAAATATGAACTTATATGTCAGCACGGTACGATTTCAATAAATGTCCAGGTACAGTTACAAGTAAATTGTCCTTGTTAGGGATGAATGAAATACACACGGATATTCCTAAAACTTACGCCGTATCCTGAAAATCAACTTGTCTCTTGATTTGTATACCATATCTAGCTTGTTTACCGAAAAGGGATATAATTATAAGGATTTGAGAATACGAATTTCTTCTAACAATATTCTCATGATAGATCATGAGGTTTATTGCTTTGGACTTCTTAATTAGAGTAAGTTGCTTGCATTAATATTCCCATTTTCCGTGTGATCGTAAATCCATTTTCATAGGTTAATTACTGTTAGATCATTGAAGGTTAGTGTTCTTAGCATCCAGGTATTTCGAATAGGTTAGGCTAGTAGATTTGCTGCATTAGTATGTGAACACTTTCTCTCTTTGCTGGATGTAATTCTTTTAATACGAAACGTGATTTTAAAAGATTATAACCTTCAACCAAACCAGTCAAACTTGTGCAGCCAAATACAGTATTTACCAGATTTCTAGAAAATTAAAAATTAATATAAGTTATACACGGGAATTCAGTTTCTAAAGTTGGAAAGTTTACTTAATACCAAATTCCAATCTTACAAGCCCTTTCCTCAACCTAACTTTTACAAAATTATCTTGCATGCATAAGTTGAATCGTGTTTATTCCACAGCAATTCAATAGCAATTATATATTAACCATGATAATTCTTTACGAATTTAGAATTTATCAATGTAGGATCAAATTTTATCTCTATCGCAATTTTTTTGCCCTTGGTAATTTGAAAAATAAAGGTACATTATGCAGAACAGAACGGTAAAGATTGGATTTTACTTTTATCAACATTATTCACGTATTTTTTGTAATGCCGTTTGCCGTATAACATTTGAAATGTTCTTGATGTGAAAGCAACGTTCTGAATGAATAAGAAAGGACGATTCAGTCAGAAAAATAAATATTATACTCTTATAATGCACTTTGTTAAATGCTATAAATTGATTATAGTTGACTAGTCCTGTGACGTCACGGAAGCTGGTGTGAGACCCGTATATAAGTATCTCGGAGGCCCCGGACCGCATCAGCGAAGGAAGATTTTAACGTTGGCAAGCGCTGCTCGCCTGCTTCTTTCCTCCCCTCTCCACATCTTCCCCCTCACAATGCGTGAATATCGCGTTGGCTGCATGCGGTGAGGTGACAGCTACAGAGAAGAGAATGCTTGTTGTTTCGTTGAACAAAGAGGTGGCAGCGATTGATTTTTTCCCTTGGAGGTACAGTGCAATGCACATTTAGTTTAAAGTTTGGTTTATTTTTATTTCTGGGCCTTTTACAAAGTTCCACATGGCTTAGTGCAGTATTTTCCCGAAATATTTTTAAAAAATGACGGAAAATGAAACACAGTATGTGATACAGGATTATTATTATTATTTGACTTTGTAAAGCTAAAGAATGAGTTCATTGCTCTCTATTCTTCCCCCGAGTTTGAAAATAAACCTGTACATGAACTAGTACCATATATGAACATGAACAATATTCATAACATTATGAGTGAAACTTACAAGTTGGCTACACCCATTTTGTCAATACCAGCTTCAACTGCATCAGTGTAACGATCTTTTTCAGCATTAAGAAGAATTAATAATTATATTAGAGCAACCCAATCGCAAGAAAGATTAAGTGTGCTTGGTATATTATCCATTGAAGAAGAGCTGCTTCTGAAAATTAAAGCATTGCCTTCATTTTACGAAGATGTTATAAGGGAATTTACCACTCAAAACAGAAGAGCAAAAAAAGGTAAAAAGGTAAAGTGTTCCCCTGTGCTTAGCACCACGCCATGAAGGCGTATAGGGGGTGTGGGGGTAACGCCCCACACTTTCTTGATCCGGTCGTGAGTGGGGGTGATGTGATCAGCATCACGCCCCTGACCGCCTTTACCCCCCAGGGTTTCCCCAGGTACCCATGTTATTCGACGCTGGGTAGGCGCCGGGGCCGCTTCCACCGTTAGAAAAGTTCCCGGATTTGAACCGGCCGGGGATCGAACCCGGGACCTTTAGCATGGTAGTCAGACGCGTTACCGACTGAGCCACCGCGGCCACTTTACAGAAGAGCAGACTTTACATTTAAATTATTTTAATTAAGTCTGGTCTTTTGTTCCTGAATATCTGATTGTAATTTAGGCCTCTACTATAATGTTATTTGCATAAGCCAAACAAACCTAAATTGTGAATATCCAATGTAAATATAAACTGTTTATAAATATCAAGTGATTTTATAATTTTATGAAGACTTCTACATCAGACATCAAACCTGGTGAGTTTTGAACTTTATTATCCATATTTCATTACTTTATACGTTATGCAATATTTAGTAATGTTAATGTGCAAATCGTCAACTATTGAATACGTATAATGCTATCCCCCATTCCATAATGATATATGTCATAGACTAAAAAATCTCCTCATCAACATGATAGTGGCATCATTGTGAAATTTGTTAGGAGAAGTGTAAAGGATAAATTTGTAGAGAAAAGGAAAGTTAAAAGAAATCTAAATATAAATCAAATAGGTTTTACTCATAATGGTACAATTTATGTAAATCATAGTATAACATACAGTAGGAGAAAGATATTTAATGAAGCACGTAATATAAAAACTGAAAAAAGATATGCGTTTTTGTGGATAGACAATTCGGGTAGAATTCTACTGAGGAAAAGTAAGGATAGTACAGTAATACATTTAAAATCCATGGATGATGTAATACCTATCCAGTAAAACTGGAAATTCTTGTTGGTTATGATTTTTCATGGAGAGATTAAAAACACTACCTATTTATTACCAAAATGTACGTGGTTTGAATACTAAAACTCATGAATTCTATACTAATAGTATTCAATGTGAATATGATATAGTGGTATTGACAGAAACTTGGCTTCAGAATGGAGTGTATAATCAAGAATTGTTTAATGACAATTATGTGGTATATAGAAAAGATAGGGATAATAATAAAAGAGGGGAGGAGTAATAATAGCTGTTCATCACAACATAGATTCCTGTATTATAGACATATGTAGCCAGGTAGAGTTTATATGTGTAAAGGTGACACTGGGTATCAATATATATTATATTTTTTCAGTATATTTTACTCCCCAAGCAAATTTGGAAACATATCGGTCTTTTTACAAAATATTCGAACAATATACATATCTTCAAAATAGTAATATTCTCATTATAGGAGATTTCAATTTATCTTTAATAAGTGATGCGTCATATAACCTATTAAATGGGGATAACACATGCATCAATCTAGCTAACTTTATAAATCTCTATGACTTATGTTCCATTAATAATATTAAAAATCAGAATAATAAAACCCTTGACTTGGTACTTACTAATAGCAATAATAACATATTAATACATAGAGAAGAATATCCCTTTGTAAAGGAAGATTTACATCACCCAGCTTTAAACATCACACTTCATCTGGGTTCTATTCATGATAGAGTTTCAAAGGAGAAAGTGAATGTTTATAATTTTCAAAAAGCTGACATTTTAAAACTATATCAAATGCTCAACTTAATAGATTGGACAGAATTAAAGAATTACAATAATGTAGATGATGCAGTAAAATGGTTTTACGATAAGTTTAATATAGTTTTGAATAGTACCATACCAAGAAAGGAACGCACCTTCAATAGTAAATATCCTTACTGGTTTAATGCAGAAATTATTAATATTATAAAGGAGAAATAATACTATAGGAAACGCAAGAAACATGATAGCAATAGTGAACATAGGTATAAAGAATTACGGAAGCGATCGAAAACTTTAATTACAAATGCTTATAATAATTATATTAAAAAATTAGAGGAAGATATTAAGATTGATATGAAAGGATTTTGGCGATTTGCAAAAAGTAAGAGGAACACTAAAAAAATTAATAATCAGAAAATGAAATCAGGTAAGAATATATTAGATTCAAATAAAAGTATCGCAGATGAATTTGCGAATTTTTTTAGCACTGTATATAGACAAAATGAACAAAATGAAGATAATTCTAGTGTAGTTGTAAATACAAAAGCTAATACACTTCTAACATTATCATTGAATAAAATTCATAAAGACGAATATTATAATGCAGTAAAGAATCTTAAAGCAAAGAAGTCATGTGGACCAGATGGGATTCCGCCGTATATCGTTAAGGCGTGTTCGGAAATATTAGAATATCCTTTATGCACAATTTACAATTCAATATTGAAGACGCAAACATTTCCTAGTATTTGGAAACTAACCAAGGTGTGTCCTATACCAAAAACGAATAAAATATCCGAAATAGAAAATTACAGACCAATCTCAGTTTTATGCTCCCCTGTGAAGGTATTTGAGCAAATTCTTTACACTAGAATATATAATCATGTCAAATGTTGGATAACAGATTGTCAACATGGTTTTACAGCAAAAAGATCGACCATCACGAATCTATTAAATTACACACAAGAAGTTCATTTAATGTTACATAATAGATCCACAGTACATACTATTTATTTAGATTTTACTAAAGCATTTGATAAAATCAATCATAAAGTGCTTCTTCATAAACTAACATGGTATGGATTATCAGATGACTGGATATCACTGATTGAATCCTATTTGAAAGATAGAAGACAATATGTAGATTTTAGGTTGACAAAATCTTTTAAATATGATGTAAACTCTGGAGTACCGCAAGGATCAAACTTAGGGCCTCTTTTTTTGTACTGTATGTGAATGACCTACCATTAAGTATTAATACATCTAGTTGTCTAATGTATGCAGATGACATCAAAATATATAAAGAAATTACAAAGTTGCAGGAAGATTTAAAGCGTGTTTATCAATGGAGTATTCAAAATAAACTTGATCTCAATATAAAAAAAATGTTATTACATGGTATTATCTGCAAATAAATCGAACGTGCAATGTGAATACTTCATAAACAACCAAAAATTGTAAAGAGTCAATACTATGAAGGATCTTGGTATAATAATTGACAAGGATCTCTCATACTCAACTCATATAATACAAATGGTAAATATTGCATACAAAAAATTAGGTTTTGTAATTAGAATGTCAAAATATTTAAAGGATCTGGACGCAATCACGTTATTATACAATGCAATGGTTAGGAGTACCTTGGAATATGCATCTATAATCTGGTCACCAATAGCTAAAAAATATATAGAAAAAATAGAACAAATACAAAAACGCTTTCAACGTTATTTGTATTCCAAAAAACATGGTAAGAATTGTAATGTTAAAATGTTATCTACCAATACACTTCAACGAGAAATCGACATGCCATCATTAAGGTCAAGGAGAATTTTTATGCAACAGCTATTTTTGTATAAAATAATTAATGGCCTTATTAATAATGCTCAAATTTTAAGCAAAATATCTTTTAATACTACATGTTGTCATCTTCGAAATAGAAACTTGCTGAATTGTCAAATGGCTAAAACTAAGAAGTATCAAAACTCTCCGTTACAGCAAATGTTAGATTTGTACAATAAGTTATCAATGATAGATAATGAGTTAGACTTTTCGTATTCCCTGAATATTTATAGAACAAAGCTGCAATCATTATGTTTTACACAAGAAATTTTAGAAATTATTGTCTTATAAGTGCAAATATTTGGGATTTCTGAATATAAATATATGTTATAGGTGAGGTATTTATTTGTTATCATTTACTATGAGTGTATGTAGGGCTTTGTATTGTTTTGTATTCCCTGAATGTTTGCAGGACAAAATTTCAATCATTATGGTTTGTGCAAGAAATTATAGAAATTATTGTCTTGTAAGTGCAGACATTTAGGGATTTCTAAACATGTATATATATCATGGGTGAGGTATATTGTTACCATTTACTATGAGTGTAGGTATGGCTCTGTATTGTTTTGTCTTGTAAATATCTATTTGCGTGAAGTATCTCTTTATTTGTGTGTATGTGTGTTTTTATATATTATTAATTATGTATGTATATTTAAACTGTATGCAAGTCTCCCATAAGTGGAGAAGCTTTCTCTGTTGGAGACAACTACAATTAAATAAATAAATAAATAATATATATGTTTTAAAAAATTGTGTACAGCATGCCCTTTATGAAAATCCAGGATACTCCACTGGTTTGCAAGAAATCATCTAACATCATCTAACACATCGTAGATTAATATTTTGAAGACATTTGCTCATTACATTACGTGGAGTAAAAAGCCATACCAAATAACTAGTGAGCAAAGGAATGTAAAGCCAGGCAACTGGTTTGCAATATACTGAGCTTCATGTACGACCATTTGGGCAGTTTTATTGTCGCCAATTATTTGAAGGAGCGCATCATAGACCTCTCCCACTTGCAGGCACGTATCTAGAAATATGTTTCAGGGGGGGGGGTCGAACCAAGTGTTTGAAGAAATAATGCAAGAAAGACGTGAAAACTAATTCTATCTTGAGTATCCTTTTGTCGTGCTAGTCTTAGATTCTACTATAGTCTTGCTTTCTTTTACTTCAATGTTTGCCCGCCTCGCTCCCCTAGAATTGATTTCCGTCCAAGGTAGGGGAGGGGCAATGGCCATTGCCTCCCTGTGGTTGCTTTGAACTTTAATCGGCGTGAAAATAGCTACTTTTTTAATTAATATTTTTTTTTAAGAGTATAATATCGTTTAATAACGGCGATAAGATTGCTCTACACGAAATTTCTAGGTGAAAGTAGGGACATGGACGTCTAAAAGGGGAACAAGGATGACCACACCTCCCCCTTAGAAACAGAACGTCAACCTAAAAGTATATATATTTCACACGTATAATTTGATTTTAGTCATAGTATTTTACATTAATGTGATAATTCAAGTGGTGTTTTTTTGAGGGGGCAACACTATTATCGGGGTAATATACCCCATAGAAAAATACCTTGCTTGTCGCTTCTGTGGACAAAACCTGTGGACGTCCATGATTAGTGGGCAACAGTAGTGTTATTTGTGGTATTACTGGGTCGATAAAGTATGAACCCCCCTCAGGCAGATTTGGCTACACTTAAAACATGCTCAACATGCCCATATGAGCTTTTTGCTCAAGTGTGGAACCCTGTCTAATCCAAGATTTTTGTAAAAATGCCCTCGGGAATTTCCCGGGAAAGTATGACCCCCCTCAGATTGATTTGCCTACACTTATAAAAGGCACTTCTGTGAGATTGTTGTCCATAAATTTGTTAAAAATATGCCCTCTTGATATTTTTTTGGCTACACTTAAAACTAGGCCAAACGTATTAACACACACACACACACACATATTGACCTTGACCTTGACCTTGACCTTGATATGACCTTGACCTTGACCCTGACCTTGACCCTGACCTTGACCTTGAGATGACCTTAACCTTGACCTTGACCACACCTACACCCACATACACACCCACACCCACCCACACCCACCCACATACACACCCACACACACCCACACCCACACACACATATTTACTTCCGGCCCACTTGTGGCCTATTTCTGGTTTATTTATATTGCATCATGTTTTGCAACAAATTATTACCTAATATTATGCAAAAAATTATTAGACATGTGTTGTTTTCTGATTGGTTGGTTATGACATAATGTGATGATGTGTTATATTCTGATTGGCTTATTGTTTCAGATGTTTTCAATGCGGTCTGTGCTTAGGCTATATAAAGAGATTTTGCATTGCATATCAGCCAGTATTGTGAGAGTTGTTGAAGAGTAAGGGTGTGTTGTTGCAGTGCTGCTCATATTTTTTAAACACAAAAATATTGCAGATTTGTATAAATTGAATTACAAATCTATTTGATTTAATATACAGAATTTTTAACAACCTGTCATAGGTTTATTAAGTATAAAGTTTTGATTTGGACCCCAAGAAATTTTATATAAATAGCAAAGCCAAAAATATTAACACACATACACACACACACTCACACACACACACACACACACACACACACACACACACACACACACACAAATCACACTACTGAACCCAACTGATATTTTTTATTAAGTATAAAGTTTTGATTTGGACCCCAGGAAATCTTATATAATAAACAACAACAAAAATGCCAAATCAAAAATATTGTAATCAATGCAAAAAGAATATATCTAGCCCCAATTGGGCTAAGCATCAAAGGAATTGTAATCCAGACAAATGCAGAACTCCCACAAAAATATGCCCTAAATGCCATAGAAAATATAGCATGGAATACTTCACTTATAAACATAAAGGTACTTGCTCTGCACAGTCATCAACATTGCCCCCACAACCATCTACATCTGGTCTGAAAAGGAAGCATGAAGCACCTGTTAATGCTAGAGCAGCAAAGCAGCCACGCTATGCACCACCTATCCATAGCAGTTTTAATGGCCAATTAAGGGATTACCGGTTTGTATCAGAGCCAAGATGTGACATTAAGAATTTTTTGAACAGTATAAATCCTGATGTGCAGGCAATTCTAAATGCACAAAATGGCTCTTATAAGCTGTCCGTCAAATTGTTTACACAATATAAGAAGCCAAATGGCACAAAATTTACACAGCCCCACATAACAGAAACTGTACCTATATATTCAAACGCAAATTCAGACAAAATAATAAGCAGTTTGATAGATCAATTGAATATTAAACACTCTGAATTTGCGGCAAAAGAGTCTGGATGGAGCCTATGCGGATCTCCACACAAGCTCTATGTTAATATTTCTGAATTCAGCCCATTACAAGGTTCCACATATGTGCCTTTACCTGCTAATATTAAAAACAAAAAAGCTGTGCTTAACATAGAAAATAATGATCAGAAATGCTTTCTGTGGTGTATTTTAGCTGCTTTGTATCCAGTTTCAGATAATCCAAAGAGAATAAGTTATTATAAACAACATGAAAATGATTTTGATGAAGCAATGGAGGGTTTAGAATATCCAATGTCTGTTCAGAATATTGATAAATTTGAAAAAAAGGCCAAGGATATTAATGGTAAACAATTATCTATTAATGTTTTTATTTGTTCTATTGGCCGTGGCAATTGCTTGATAGCACCTCTCAGAATCAGTACATTTGATGATGATTCTGCTGTTCCGATTGATCTGCTCTTATTTAAAGGGGATGATACACACCATTATACTCTGATACATAATCTTGAAGCTTTAGTGAGAACACAACTAGACAAATCCAATACAATATTCAAGTTGTGCAGAAGATGTTTAATTGTATTTGATGGTAGAAAAATGGTGAATGGTGTTTGTGAAGAGAATGCAGAAATTGCTAAAAACAAGTTAATTGAGCATTTGAAATACTGTGGCAACCATAAACCTGTTCATATGGTGATGCCTAACCCAAATGAAAATGCCAAATTCAAAAAATTTGAAGCCTTGTTGGAACACCCAGCATATATAGTCTGTGATTTTGAATCAAATCTCAAACCTCTTGCATTCTGTAGCCCAGATCCTGATGAATCTTCAATTACACCATACCAGCTACATGAACCTTCTAGTTTTTATTATGTGGTTGTAAAGGATAGGGTTGTTAGTAAAGAAGATTTATACATGGGAGCAGATGCCATCAAAAAATTTGCAGATAGAATAGAAAATGAGTGCCATAACATAGCATCTAATGTTTTATTAAAATCAAAACCCATGTTGCCTTTAACAGAGAAACAGATTGAAGATTTCAACAATGCAGAAAAATGCCCGGTATGTGATTCTGAATTTTCAGATACAAATATCAAGGTGAAACACCATTCTCATACAGATGGTAAATTCAAAATGGCCCTGTGTAATAGCTGTAATATTAAGATCCAGAGACCAAAATTTGTCCCCATATTTTGCCATGGTGCATCCAATTATGATTTTCATCATTTGATCAGGTACGAGGGGTTTGACAAGCAGAATTTAAATATTTTAGCTGAAAATAATGAAAAATATATTGCCATTAGCAAAATAATTAAAGTTAATGGTGTTCCTATTCACTTAAGATTTCTTGATTCCTACAGAATTTTATCGGCTAGCCTGGCTACACTGGCCACTCAATTATCTGATGATCAATTCAAAATCACATGTGCTTCGTTTCCAAATCAGGACCTGAAATTAATTCGGCGGATGGTGTATATCCATATGACTATGTTACAGATTTTTCTAAATTTGATGAGTGTTCTCTGCCACCACAACAAGAGTTTTACAGCAAAATCAGAGGATCTGGAATCACTGATGATGATTATCACCATGCCCAATTGATGTGGAACAATTTAAAATGCCAGACATTTGGTGATTATCACAAGGCTTATTTAAAACTTGATGTGACCCTCTTAGCTGATATACTGCAGGCATTCAGAAAATCTTCCATGGAAAATTATAAGCTGGATCCAATGTATTTTTACAGTGCTCCGGGCCTAGCATGGTCTGCAATGTTTTTAAACACTAAAATACAATTGGATCTGATCCAGGATCAAGATATGTATCTGTTTATGGAACAATGTATAACAGGAAGCATGGTGCAATGTTCTCAGAGATATGCCAGAGCAAATAACAAATATATTCCTGATTATGATCCAGCACTGCCATCAAATTATATACTGTATGTAGATGCCAACAGCCTCTATGGTTATGCCATGATGAAAAAACTGCCATATGCAGGGCTTGAGTGGGTCGAAGATTTCAATATTGAAGATCTTAAGGATTTTGATGACAGTAACTATGGCCTGTTCTTAGAGGTTGATCTGACAATTCCTGATGATTTACACAACACATTTTCTGATCTGCCCCCAATTCCTGAGGTTGAGTGCTCACCTGGCTCTAAACAGAAGAAATTGATGATGACTCTGGAGCCGAAACAGGATTATGTCATATATTACAAAAACCTCCAGTTCCTGATGAAACATGGTGTCCAAGTGACCAAAGTTGGAAAAGTTTTGAGGTTCAGGCACTCAAGATGGTTGAAGCCATATATTGATACAAACACAGAGCTTCGAACATCTGCAATGAGCCAATTTGATAAGACCTTGTTTAAATTGATGGTCAATTCAGTGTATGGCAAAACAATAGAAAATGTCAGAAAATATACTGATGTTAAATTAATTACTGACCCCAGCCGGAGCAAAAAATTGATTGCAAAGCCCAACTTCAATTACAGAAGAATTTATGATGAGAATATGGCACTTTTCAACATGAAAAAAACAAAGATTAAGTTTGATAAGCCTATTTATGTAGGGGCTGTGATATTGGAATTGGCCAAATTACACATGTTAAAATTGTATTATGATGTGTTGAAGCCTTTTTATAAGGATCGTGTAAAACTGATGTACATGGACACAGATAGTTTTGTTCTTGATATTCAAACAGGAGATGTTTATCAAGATATAGCACAGCCTGAATTGTTTAAATATTTTGATACCAGTGAACATACAGAGATTCAACACCACAACAAAATGGTGCCTGGCAAGTTAAAAGATGAGACACTTGGTGATGTTATTGTGGCATTTGCTGGGTTAAGGGCCAAGATGTACAGTTTTGAAACATGTAGTGGCGCTGTTGCCAAAAAGGCCAAGGGCATTGGCAGAGTGACTGTAGACAAAGAGCTTGAATTTGAAGATTACAAAAATTGCCTCAAATCATGTAGCACAATCAGAACATCAGAATCCAGAATTCAGAGTGTGGATCACTTGTTGACTACAAATATTGTAAGAAAAGTGGCTCTGGACCCACATGATGACAAGAGATGCATTTTGTCATGTGGCATACATACTTTACCATGGGGTCATTGTGATTTGAAAAGTGGCAAACAATGCCCAATTACAGAGCATGATTTGAAATAAATAAACATGCTTATGAACTTATTTGGGTTCAAAAAACAGGCTATTATGGACCTGCCAACACCACAACCCTCTTCTGATATAATATCTAAACTAAGTGCTTTGTTAATTATTCATCTGAACAGCATACTTACAGATGTTGATGATGAAACAGGTAAAATATTGTACATATTTAACAATAATTTAAATCATTACCAATTACCTGTAGGTGGTCAATTGCAATTTATTACAACCCCTGAGGGTAATGTCAAGATTTCAGTAGGGAGAAATATTTATAGAATTAAGCACTCAAACATGATTTCTGGCACTGTATATACTGTTTCTGCTGGTGACTGCTTATATATTGAGGTCCCGGGATCATATGACATGCTTATACCTTTTTTTATAGAATTAAGAATCAGATATTCAATAATAAATAACCACTAAAACAAAATGCCTAATGATATATTTGGCCATACAAGGCATGAAGATCACAGTGATGAGATTCTGATGCTTGATGTCAGAGTCAAGAAATTAAGAAGTGATTTACAAGCTTTACAAACCACACTCAATGCCAGTCTTCAACTAGAAATTACAAATTTACAACCACAATGCATGGACCCTCTTCTTAAAATTGATTCTGAACTCAAATTATTGCTTCAGAAATATACTGATTTGGCCACATTAGATAATTTTCAAAGTTTAGAAGAAGCTGTAGCAGCTCTTCAAGCCAAATTTAAGACCCAGGCCACCAACTCTGAGCAATTGAAACAGCAATTGGAAGAGCAGATAAATAATGTCCAGACACAGCTCCAAACAATTGTCAAAAGCATAAAATCACAAGAAGATTTTGATCTAGTGATTTCCACTCTAAAGGAACAGATTCAATCACTCCAGATACCTAATCTGGACCCCTTGAACAATGCCATAGCCGAGGTTAAAGAAAAAATTGAGACACTTGAAAATTTTATGAACAACTTGCCATCTTCTGATGCTTTGAGTGCAATAACTCGGAGTGTTGCCAACATTAAGCTGCAACTTGAAACATATGAAGATTTTGGAAAAATTCAAAGTACCATAACCCATCTTGAGGGTACAATAGCAGCAGTGCAAAGTGATTTGACAAATGTACAAGAATCTCTAGAATCCCGCTTGCCTGGTATTGTAGACACTCTTGTCAGTGTCCAGCAACAGATCACAAAGCTTGAAAACCTCAACACTGAATCTGAACTATGTCATTTTCATCACTTGATCGATGATATCCAAACAAAACTTGAAATTTTACAACAATCAACACCCACTCAGGCAGATATAGCCCTGCTCCAAAATGCTATGCAAAATGTGGCTGATGCTTCTGAATTAAATAATGTGAAATTGGCACTTGAATCTTTGCAAAATACTGTAACAAATCTGCCTACATCACAGGAACTTAAAAATATTAAGAGAGCAGTGAATCGCATATTGAAATCAGAAGATATCAAGAATATCCAGACAGAGATCAAACAACTTACTCAGACAGTGGCCACTCTACCAACTAATCAACATATTAATGAACTGCATGCCCTGTTTGAGGATATCAGAAGACAGGTCCATGATCTTACTGCTCAAAATTCAAAATTGGCAGTTATTGAAAATTTGCAACAAATTGTAGCTAATATCAAGCAACAGCTAGGGACCATGGAATCCAATCAAGCAAATGCCCTGTCTGTTTTTGCCACCCAGCTTCAAGAGATTGTGCAACAATACAAGAAACTTGTTGTGGACATAAAAATCAAGCCAGGCCATGATGATGTTGTTAGGACCATCAGTGAGCACCTTGAATCTGTAACAAGCAGATTGCTTACAGCAGAAAGAGAAATAACCGGCATAATCGAGAATCCAAAACATACAGTAATTCTTGAATTGTACAGCATCCCCAACAAAGAATATGATTCACCATTTACACCAGGTGGCAAAATATATATGCTGTCCCCTGCACAATTTTATTACCAATTTTTTGTTGGGGGCACACTGAGACCAATCAAGATCAAATATTGGCTTCAACCACAGGCACACCACTACCCCACCTTATCAATAACAATTGCTGACAACAAACCAAAAATCACCAGTGTAGAGTTAGAGGATTTTACAGATCCCAATACATTAGAAACATCTTTTGCTGAAGATGATGGCTCTCTGGAATTTTATATACAAATAGGAGACAAATTATATTTAGAAAATCCTGTAGTATCAGCTGCTGAACACCCCATAGTTGCAATATTCTTGTTTTCATATTATGTCTAGACAAATTATTGTTGATGAATTACACAGACAAGCCAGACATAATTATAAGAGACTGCCAGTAGTCACAAAAGGCATAGATGATTTATGGCAGAGCGACTTGATTGAGATGGCAAGTGGACAGCTGAAAAACTTAGACAAAATCAACAAGGGCTACAAGTATCTACTCACTGTCATAGATACATTTTCAAAATTTGCCTGGGCTGTGCCACTCAAATCCAAGACTGGAAAATGTGTTACAGAAGCCTTCAGGACAATCATCAATCAGAGTGGAAGATCACCGCGCTATTTGCAAACAGATAATGGCAAAGAATTTTATAATTCTGTGTTCCAACAATTTATTAAAAGCCAGTCAATAAAACATTATTTGAGTTACAGTGATCTCAAAGCCTCAATTGTAGAGAGATTCAACAAAACCCTAAAAAATCTTATGTATAAACAATTTACACTTCAAGGTAATTATAAATGGCTTAATATTCTTCCAGAACTTCTACATAAATATAACAACTCGGTCCATTCCACAATCAACATGAAACCCTCTGAAGTAACTTCATCTGATGAGCAAAAATTGATCAGGACTGTTTATTATCCTAGATACCAGCCAACAACAAGAAAGGCCAAATACAAGGTGGGTGATCAAGTAAGAATCAGCAAATATAAGCACTTATTCAAAAGAGGCTTTACAAGAAACTGGAGCACTGAATTATTTACAGTGGTTCAAGTTAAACCTGGGACCCTTAACACATATATAATAAAAGATCACCGAGGAGAAATTCTCAAAGGCAGATTCTGTGAAGAAGAACTCAGCAAAACTAAACAGCCTGACACATATCTCATAGAAAAAATCATCCGCAGAAAAGGCAACAAGTTATTTGTCAAATGGCTAGAACTTCCAGAACACAGCTGGATCGATGCAGACAAAGTGATAATATGAGCACCTGGGATGTTATAAAAAGGCTGCCAGAACCTGAACAGCAGATTAAGAGAAATGGCAAGTTGCTGCCTGATAATATTAGATGTCTTATTGTTGGGCACGCTAAGGGTCCCGGGTTCGAATCCCGGTCGGGCTTGGTTGTTTGTGAATGTCCATTCATCAATTTCATCCTTTCATCACTCATCCTCATCTTCGCAAATTAGCCAAGAGGCACAAAACGCGAAGTAAAATAAACTAAATCAATCAATCAATTATTGTTGGGCCATCGGCTTGTGGTAAAACTACACTAATGATTGATAATTTTTTATTGGCACCCAACTGGTTAGACTGGAAAAACAGGCACTTGTATGTTTTCTCTAAGAGCTTGGAACAATTAAAATATCAGCAGCTGATGAAGCTATATGATGGATTGGATATTGCCACTTTTGAATCAGGTGTTAAGCCACTCCATGAATGTCTCGATAATTCTGTTGTTGTGTTTGATGACATTATACTGGATAATCAAAACAAGGTTAGAAATTTCTTTACACAGGGGCTGCACAAAAACATAGATTGCTTCTACCTTGCACAGACTTTTTCAAAAATACCGAAGCAGCTGATCCGAGACAACAGCAATTTTATATATGTGTTTCATCAAGATCATACCAACCTCAAACACATACATGATGAATATGTAGGTGGGGACTTGAGCTACAATGATTTTTCCAAGTTTTGCAGTAGGTGCTGGAATCAAAACAGTTATGGGTTTGTCACAATTGATATGACAAGAAAACCCAATAGTGGCAAATACAGAAATAAAATCAACAATTTTCTAGACATTGAAACATATATAAATAACCATGAAAAGGCCAATCATTGATGATCTTAAATTAAGAGATTATCTTGTAAAAAGATTTAAGGGATGGAAATCACAGAACCGAGGAATTTTTGAACAACACATACAAACAGAACAGCCTATTATTGATGCTATTAGTGAATTAGGTAAAAATATCCAAACTGTTACAGAGCAAAATCAAAATTTGATCACAGAGCTTGTACCTGTAGCTGCAAGGAACATATTAGATTATCCAATCACCCCACTTTCCAGTATTCATACACCTAGTCCTGTTGCTCCTCGAAGAATTGAAGCTACTCTGGATCCTATTGAATTGGGTCTTCTTGCTCAAAAATATTTAAGCACACCTAAAGACAACAAAGATGAGGTCTTTGGCTTATATGCTGACACAGAGCGTGATGGTAGCATCATACATAGAATTGGCAATTTCAGAGTAACATTTATGGGAGATGATCTCATTGTATATTCAGAATCTCATCTTGGAGAAAAAGGTGGTTTTGTTAAATATCCCGGCACACCTGGGTTGTGGGAACTGATGACTAGGAAAAGGTCTGGCAACTATACAGATAAAGATTATGAGCACTACAAAGAAATATTAATAAAATCAGATGCTCTATACCAGAACAATGATCCCACACAAAAAGAGTCAAGTCTAGCAGTGGAGCAAAATACAACAATTTAATCAAGCCCATATGGTCACAAATTAAGACAGGCAGTGGAATCAAACAATACAACACCCTGCCTAAAGAATTTGTCTGGGTTGATGATGTCAGGAAACTTGTAGACAGGTTATTGGTGATAGCTGGGGAGGAAAATGCTGGCAACCACAATTTTTACAATGAAAAGGTCGGAATTATGGACATGATAAGCACCAAATTGTCTAATTTTATAGTGAATGACACTAAGAGGATTGGATATCTTATAAAAATTATTAATACTCTACCACCTAAATTTTGGAATATTTCTGAGGGCCGGGGGTTGGTTAATGACATTATAAACAAGCTGCCATTTGAACTACACATTCCAGGCTATCAGTATTGTGGTCCAGGCACAAAATTGGACCATAGATTAAACAGAGGTGATCCTGGTGTTAATCCCCTAGATGCTGCTTGTAGAGACCACGACATAGCATACAACACACATACTGATCTTGACAAGAGACATGTTGCAGACAAGAAATTAGAAGAGGCTGCATTTGGTAGATTTGTAAGCAAATATGCTTCTTTGAGTGAAAAAATAGCAGCATTGGGAACCACCATAGCTATGAACACCAAGCAAAAACTGGGGTGGGGGTTGTGAATATGTATATAATAAACCTAGAATGAAGGCCAAGGTTGTTATGTATCAAATATCTTATGCAGGTCTTAAATCTCTTAAAACTATTGATAGTCTTTTAAGCTCTTGTATTGCCAAGGGCCATGGTATGAAATTGTTGCTTAGTACCCCCCCAATTAAAAAAATTACAGCAATCCAGGAAAAAATCACATGTGGGTGGATTCATATTTACTATCCCGGCCATCTTAGCAGCACTTGGGGCTGTGGGGAGCTTGGCTGGGGGATCAGCTGCCATAGCAAAAACAGTAATAGATGCCAAGAAAAATAGGGCAGAATTAGATGAATAGAAGCGCCATAACCTGGCCATGGAGAAACAAGGCAAAGGTGTTAAGAGAGCCATGAATAAGTTTAAAAAAAACAAGAGCCGCTTACAAACCAAGATATTGAAGCTTTAATCAAGCCACTGGGCATCAAAAATTTTAGAGGTGTGTACATGTCTGATTCTTTACCAGAACAACCACTCAACAAAGAGTGTGGCATTGTTAATTTGGATAAGTACAAAAATCAGGGCACTCACTGGATCTGTTATCTTAAATATTTAAAAGATGAGGCATTTGTGTTTGATTCATTTGGAGGTGTTCCACCTGAAAATTTAATAAAATATCTAAAATCAGCTAATCTTTATTACAATAATGCCCGTGTTCAAAACTTCAAAGATGTTAATTGTGGACATTTGTGTTTATCTGTTCTTAGATATATGTCTCAAATAAATAAACCATCAATTGAAAATTTTCAAGAAGCCCTGTGGTATTTAAAACATCATGGGGGTATTCCATCTCACCAGCCAAAATTCAATATTGAAACTCAAATTACATGATGATATAGTGTATCCCAAAACAATAGCTCTCAGAGCATTTTATGGCATGTACTTGATCCCTAATATTACACACCACAACAACAAAATTGCACTAGGGGATCAAAAAATTGTCATCACTCCAGGGCAATATAATCTGTCCACTCTAAATGCTCAATTACCCAGAGGTATAGTATTAACTCAAAATTCTGTCACTCACAGAGTAGAGATTGTATCTCCTACAGAAACAGTGGATCTGGGTACTATAGGAGAGCTGTTAGGCTTTGAGAACAACACAAAACTTGAACCAGCCATCAAACACACTGCTATTAATATACCTAAATTCTTAGCCATAGAGACTCTGAATATTCACTGTAATGTGGCCGAGGGTATGATCACCAAATCAAATGGCATAGGCACTCACAAACAAACTGGCATCATTGCAACATTTAAACCTAATTCTGAATTTATGGAGCCAATCATCTACACTCCATCCCCAACATTATATTTTCCTGTGTGCCATAATAGAATAGATAACATTGAATTGATGGTCACTAATGAAAGAGAAGAATTAGTTGATTTTGCTGGAGCCACAACAACTGCTATCATAGAGATTAATATTTAAATAAAAATACATACAAGAATAAAATGGAAAATATTGAGAGTTATGAGCTACAATCATTCCCCCCAAACAGGAGGGGAATTCTCTGAAATTGAGATCAGAAAACATGCTGTTGTTATAAACAGAGTGGATTATCCCGGCATTACCTCCACAGCTTTGGCCACACTAAAATTATCCAAAACCGAGGCTTCTTACTACAAAATAGGTGGATTTGAGGCTGGTGATAAAATTATATCTAAGAGCCACACAGTGCTGTTCCCTATGCGCCTGTTGCCAGGATTCTTCTCAGATTACAAAGATATTATGTGGAAGGGTGGTTTAAGAATCACATTTAGAAGAGCTGCCAATGATAATAATGCTTTGATGAGGTACAGCACATTAAACTCTACAGGGGAAGCTCTGCCCAATACCCTACCTGATGAGGGCAAGTGCATTATTCAGACTATGGAGCTAAGAATCCCAGTTGTTGAATATGAAGCCAGTTATGCTCTTAAATACAAAGCTGATATAATAAAAATCCACAAGTACCTTTACAATTTTATACATATCAATGTGTACAGAAGCCTGCCGCTGGTACTTATTATGAGTTTGATGCTACAAATTCATTCTCCAGTATACAATATGACATGCCGGATTTTGTGGTGGTACTGTTTCAAACTGGAAGACACAATAATCAGGAAAAAAATTCAAGTAGATTTGATAACTGCAACATCAAGAACATATATCTTAAAAATGGCAGAAATGAGGTATTTCCCAGAGAAAATTATAATTTAGACATGTCCAAGGATGATTTCCTTAAATTATGTGAAGCATTTACAGCATACAAAAGGGTCACTACTGGCAATACTGACATGTATTACACACCAGATGAATTCAAAGCACAGAGACCCATGTTTGTCATCAACACTTCAAAAAGGAAACAAGTTGTGGTTAATGACAGGACAAACATTAAAATTATCTGTGAATTCCACGATACACTCCCTGATGACACTATATGTAGTGTTATTCTCATAGGTGAAAAATCATATGTTTATGATGTAAGAAATGAGAGAGTCACAGAGCAATTCTAGAAGAATTACATTATCTTAATACTAGATATACAAGTTGAGCCTTGTGCCCAATTGAACTTAAACCGGAAGTAAATATATGTGTGTGTGTGTGTGTGTGGGTGTGTTAATACGTTTGGCCTAGTTTTAAGTGTAGCCAAAAAAAATATCAAGAGGGGCATATTTTTAACAAATTTATGGACAACAATCTCACAGAAGTGCCTTTCATAAGTGTAGGCAAATCAATCTGAGGGGGGTCATACTTTCCCGGGAAATTCCCGAGGGCATTTTTACAAAAATCTTGGATTAGACAGGGTTCCACACTTGAGCAAAAAGCTCATATGGGCATGTTGAGCTTGTTTTAAGTGTAGCCAAATCTGCCTGAGGGGGGTTCATACTTTATCGACCCAGTAATACCACAAATAACACTACTGGCAACTACCCCCCTTGTCCCCCCGTGTGCACGCCTATGGGGTGGCTGCTTTTATTTCATCTAATGTCGGAGTCTCTTCTTCTTTTGAGTATCCAGCTGTTATTCTTCACGAGACGCTGTTGTTGGGTTGAGTAAAGTATTGAAGAATTCTTTCCACCTGGTTTTGCTTTCTTTATTTCTTACCAGGTTTTATTGCTTATTTTGTCATAGCAGAAATCTATCCTTGGTAAAAGCCATGATTTATTTCTTTTACACCTTTGTAGGCTTCTCTTATATTGCCCTCTTTAAACTGTTCTTCAATTTTGGAATATTTATTATTCAAATATTGCCTCTTATGTTTTCTGCAAACTTTGTCTGTTGTCCTTCTGAGCTCCTGGGTCTGTTGATGCATCTTTTGTATGATTCATTCCTTTCTATTATTGCTTTCTTGCAATCATTATTAAACCATTCTCTAGGTTGATCTCTTCCTTTGTATCCTATTACTTCCTCTGTTTTACTTCTCTGAGTTTTCAATTGTGTTTCTTAAGAAATTGTTACAGTATATGGTTTCAATTCAATCTCATTTTCTTTGAGGGGGATAAAATCATTCCTGGTAGGGATAAAAAAAATAATTGACGAGGATACCTTTTTTGTGAGGGGGAAATTCTCGGCACCTCCCGTCTCCCCGTTAATTCGCACATTGCCGAGGCCTAATATCCGAGAGTCAAGATCTCTTTCGATCCTGTGGTACGATATTGAAAAATTTACCTGCACTGAATTTTCTTTACTCCGCAACTTCCTGTGACATACCAAGCGGTTATCTACCCGATTATTAACAGGTAAGTTATATTTTGCTTATAGTAATTACGGTTATAAGCCGACCTCCGTGGCGGAATGGTTAGCACAGAGCGCTACGACGTCAGACGTCCCGGATTCGAATTCCGTCCTGGGAATGGGCGTTCCTTGTGAGCGAGTGTTCCTTCTTGATTTAATTGCATCACTCATACCCATCTTAGCGATTAGCCAAAAGTGGCAGAAAAACGAGTGAAAAAGGTAAGCCAAATCAACAATGAAGTAATTATAGATCAATCTTTTGGTGGCAATTGTGAGCATGTGTTGCATAGTTGGGTATGTATGTAATCAAATTTAATTCTAAAAATATTTTATTAATATTTCGAGTTCGCTTATATAAATTATCATTACTTTTTTTTAAAAAATAACGAGTACAGTTTATTGATTTCATTTACTTTGCTTCGCTTTTCTGCCTCTTTTGATTTATCACAAGGTTGAGGATGAGTGATGATATGATGAAACTGATGAAGGGACGCTCACAAAGAACACCCGGGCCGGGATCCGAACCCGGTACTCCTGGCGAAGTACAGTAAAGATTTTGTTGTTTTTCAGTTTTCTTTAATTTGGTGGAACTTCAAATAGACATTCATTCAATTCAATTCAATTCAATTTTCCTTTATTAAAGGGCGAGGTTCAGCCTGCGGCTGTTCTACCACCTAAGCAGTGCAGTGACATGTTGTACATGTATGTGTTGTTTATGCTACGTAATTCGAGATGAGACCGAGAACGAGGCAATCATTTTCAACCCGAGACGAAACCGAGACACTGTCAGTGTCAAGTCTCGTCCAGATACCATCTCTATGCCTGAAGATCAATATGATTCACGAGCTTTTGAGGACATTTGAGAACTCAATCCATTGTAGGGGATACAATTCCTGCCGCGAAATGAATGGAATTAGGAAGTTTACCTGATCTGTTGTTCGACTCCCCTCATAGTCTCCCCATCCCGCACGAAAACCCGAGCACCATAATTCAGAAAGCCGGCTCAGGACTGAAGATTTAGGTGCACGGAAACCAGCGTACAACAGATACGTTAATTTGGTAGAAAATTATTACAACGACGCGTCAGAAATAACGTTACCCAATTTCGTGACAGCGCCCGCAATAATTTTGATGGATGGACTAAGATTCTTTCTTTTTATTTTTTCGTCTCCCTTCTTTTACCTTCTCGCAGTCGGCCGTTGCTGCGGTTGGGATCATCTATCACGTGCTGACATCTGGCGTGTACGTCTGGAACCTCATGAGATTGCAAGGCTTGTCTGTGGTTGCGCGGCGCCCAGAAAGATTCCACCTGCGAGGTAGAAACCAAAACGCACGATAATTCAAGACAAAATAGCGGTTACCGAGTTGCATTTCGGAAAAGGATGAAGTGTCCGGAAGGGAATTCTTGCTGGTTATCCAACCAGAGGCGTTCTTTTTTCGTTTTCACCTCCCCCCTCACTTTCCCAGTCACTTCCGTAGTTTGGGTTAACTTGCAGGGAATAGTTGTCAGAATATTTACCCACAATTCCAGTTTTCATGAATAGTTTCAAGTACTTAATATACCGTCAACTGGACTTTTGAAAGTTGGTTTTTAAAGTTACCGATAGTTACTTTCCCCAAAATAACTTATACTCTGTCTCGGGTATCTCTGGAAGAAGCGAGCGAAAACAACTCTCCACGCAAGTAGTGACGCGAGAAGGCTCCACCAATGAACACGTGAGAGGGAATGGGATTGCGTAGAGAAATCGGCTGAAGTGACCAGCCTTCGCAAGAGCGTGTACTGCTTCGCTCTGCCCATTCGATTTCTCCCCCTTCTCTGCCTCTATGCGCGACCTATCTCCAGACATAGTCGGGATAGAGTATAGTTAAAGTTGCGGTGCTTAAAAACAATATGTTACTTTATATATCTATATATATATATATATATAAATGTAGGATATGTGTGTGCGTGGAGGTGTATATTTGTTTGTTCCGGCATAACTCTAGAACGCCCGGAGCAATTTCAACCAAACTTGGTACACGTATCACTTGCAATCTGGAAATAAATGCTGTGGTGGTAAGACACCCCTGTCACCCTAGGGATGGGGTGGGAAGGGGTGACATGTAAAAATAATCTAGAACCACCGGTATTAAATTCCGTACAAACAGACATCCATGAATCTATACAATCCGCGCAACGATAGTGTTTCTCTGGTTGTCTAACATTCAGGCTGTGTTGCGAATGGAATCCATAGTTTTCGTGATACTCCCAATGCGGTTCAACTCCAAGTTCATCACCTATCGGCATGGGGGTGAGAGGGGGTGAAAAATAAAATGTCACAAATGACCTAGATTAGTGTCGAATCCATAGTTTTCGGAGTCGCTAAGTTAATTGGTGACATTTACGATCATTTTTAAAATTAGTTACATTTTACACTATAGATAGAATTCATTATTTTGCTGCCTAATACAAGATTGGGATAAATAAATACCCGAGCAACGCCGGGCAATCAGCTAATTTTAGATAAACATAGCTAAAAATAGTTGAAATTTTACTTTTGTCGGTAACCACAGACTAGCATGGCGCCACTCTATAAAGTGTCCTAAAAGTTCAGCACCATACGCCAAATCACAGTATTTCTTCAAGTAGCCTCACATATGGCTAGTGGTAACGCTGTCGCTTTGTAAGAAGTCTCGGTTTCGATCACCGCTAGTAATCACATAGTGGTTTGGATCGAATTTTTAACAACCGGTGCAGTCCTGAGTAGCCTCTCTCTTCATAAAGCTGACTTAAAAATCAAACTTTCACTAAGTAATTGTTCACCATGTACTCAGTCGAGTTTCACAGAGGTCTGTAGGTTGAATCTAGTGTTGCCCACGAGACGAGACTTTGGCCTGTCTCGTCTCGTGGAGTCTCGTGGAAATGCTGTATCGTCTCGAAAATATTCGTTTGTCTTATGACACATGGTCAATCTCGTCTCGTCTCGAATTTTTAAAAGCCTGTCCCGTCTCGTCCCGTGGGCAACACTAGTTGAATCGTAGATGGTTAAGTACACTGGGAGTGGGAATGCCATGACATTCATCATACACCCCCCAGTACAAGGCCACTGCGGCATGGAACGTGAAAATAGCGATGACCAATTGTTGCCTGGCCAAGGGGGAACCACGTTGACGTCACCCGCATGGTCGGCAGCCAGTTTGATGTCCGCCATCTTGAAATCAACTTCAGAAATTTAAATGGGAAGGGGGTCGTGCGACATATCAAATTGGGCTAGAATTTCACCAGAAAAACAACTGTCACATTTGTTTTCACCTAACTTTAATTGTTGCAGAGTTAACAATACCACAAATTTATAACACATGCTCAATATGACGTCCCTCTTGCGCAACGCACACGTGTAATCGTCTCTCCCATGACCTTACCACATTCTGAAGAACCTCAGGAGTTATTGCAGTACAGGCATCCACAATGCGTGTGCGCAAATGGGACAGATCCCTGATTTTCGTAGCATACACCATGGCTTTCAGGTGTCCCCAGAGGCAAAAGTCCAATGGTGTCAGGTCAGGTGAGCGTTCAGGCCATTCCACAGTCCCTCGGCGACCAATCCAGTGGTGAGGGAATTGTTGATCCAGGTACTGATGGACTATCATCCCATAGTGTGGTGGAGCACCATCTTGCTGGAACCATTCAGGATAGCTCCCATCCTCGGACAGTAAGGATGGTAAGATCTGTTCCCGTAGCAGAAGCAAGTAGCCCTCTGCATTTAAGTTGCCCGCAATGAAAAATGGACCAACAAGTCGGGAACCCCAAGTACCAAACCACACCATTAGCTTCCCGCCTCCGGTCACCTTGCTGGGATCTGTCCAATGTGGATTTTCGGGTGACCAGTACCACAAATTTTGCTTATTCACCTCCCCCGACACATAAAAATTAGCCTCATCACTGAACAGAATCTTGCTACCGACGGCAGGGTCACGTTGCAGTTGTGCTATAGCCCACTCACAAAACTGCAAACGCCTGTCTGGATCGTCCTCACTAAGGTGCTGCTGCAGCTGTATCTTATACGGATGCCAGTGGTGGTCACGTACAATCCTTTGAATTGAACCCCTGCGGACACCACTTTCCAGCGCCAATCTCCGTGTGCTACGGGATGGGGACTTTGCAAATGATGCCAACACCGCTACAGCAGTACCCTCATCCGTGACTGTTTTCGGAAGTCCATGTCGCGGCTTGTCGTCCACAGATCCAGTATCTTGAAACTTTGCCAGTAACTGGCTGACGGCCACATGTGACACCGGTTGTCTGCAGGATTGGGGTTATTGAAGTCTGCGGCAATGTCACGCGCACTTCTCTCCCCTGACATCAATATGATGGCAATCCGTTCCTCACGTGTTAGTGGCATTTTCGTTCAGATCAGTGAAAAAGGAAATGTGCTACTCTTAACACGATCAATTCACATCATCACTCTTTTAAACTTTTATTTAAAGACAAAACACAATCGTAATACCCATGTCAACCAATACTACTAGATATGTACATACCGGTAAGTCAATATCCGGACATTATCAGTGATTGGTCTAAACAATAAATACCACATAATCACATACGAGGGTCACTATTTATATTTTGAGCCTTGGCAACACTGATTGAAGTTAGGCGCGATTTGACGTTTGCACGGAATCGTCTGGCATTATTGATCATAACGTACTTCAAATGTTTTGTCAATAGTTTCATTTGTGTTGTTTATGTTGCCTTGGAGATTGCGCGACAACAATAAAATGGAATTAACTCGTGAACATTTTCGGCGGATGATTTTTTACGATTTTGGACGTGGATTATCAAGACAAGAGTGCATCGATCAACTCACTTCCACATTTGGCGATGAAGCCCCATCCTTTGCCACTGTGAAACGCTGGTATAACGAATTTTATCGTGGCCGCCATTCGCTCACCGACGAGATTCGCGAAGGTCGTCCAAAATCAGTTGTTATTCAAGAAAACATTGATGCTGTGCAAAACCTAATACTGCAAGATCGTCATGTGACATACTGTGAGATTGAGGCAACCATAGGCATTAGTTCCACCAGCATATATAAAATATTACATGATCATTTAGCTGTGAGAAAAGTATGTTCTCGTTGGATCCCACACAATTTGACAAAAACTCAAAAAGACGCTCGCGTCAATTGGTGCAAACAAATGCTCAATAAATACAATCGTGGTGCTTCAAAAGACGTTTATAAGATTGTAACAGGTGACGAATCATGGATATATGCATATGAGCCGGAACGTAAAAGAAAGCAGTCGACTGTATGGGTGTTTCAAGATGAACCCAATCCAACAAAAGTTGTTCGCGCTCGAAGCACATCGAAACAAATGGTCGCCTGTTTTTTCGGGAAAACTGGTCATGTGGCAACTGTGCCTTTAGAGGAACGTAGAACGGTCAACTCTGAATGGTACACAACAATTTGTTTGCCAGAGGTCTTCGGTCAAATACGGAAAACAAACAAACGCAGTCGGATCATTCTTCATCAAGACAATGCCAGCTGTCACACATCTCGTCTAACAACCGACTTTATGAACAGTCAAAAAATCGAATTGATGGGTCATCCGCCGTACAGTCCTGATTTGGCACCCAATGACTTCTTCTTGTTACCGAATGTCAAGAATAAATTGCGTGGACAACGATTTTCGTCGGCGGAAGACGCCGTTGATGCGTTATGGAGGTGTCTCAAGAAGATTGTAAAAACTGCTTTGACAAATGGTTCGAACGAATGCAAAAGTGTATTGACAATAAAGGAGAATACTTCGAAAAACAATAAAGCAGTTTTCAATGCCAAATTCCTGTTTTTTCATTGTTAGGCTCAAAATATAAATAGTGACCCTCGTACTAACGATAATTTGAACAATAAACATTTAAGCAAAAAGGAAAGGACGTGTTACTCTCCCATGCGGGAATCGCCCTTAAATTTAAAGTTAGGTGAAAACAAATGTCACAGTTGTTTTCCTGGTGAAATGCTAGCCCATTTTGATATGTCGCACGACCCCCTTCCCATTTACATTTCTGAAGTTGATTTCAAGATGGCGGACATCAAACTGGCTGCCGACCATGCGGGTGACGTCAATGTGGTTCCCCCTTGGCCAGGCAACGATTGGTCATCGCCATTTTCACGTTCCATACCGCAGTGGCCTTGTACTGGGGGTGTTAAGTGACTTATTGAACCACCATGTAGATTCTGATGTGGAGGTGGGCCAGCCTGCAAATTCAGAATGCAAAGTTCAACGGATTCACGTCCGGCGAACGTGGAGTACATTCAACGATTCGTCGACGACCAGTCCAGTGTTCCAGAAACCTGGTACACTAAAAGCAAACGAAATAACAAAACACAATGAATTTTGACCATTGGATCTATGGAGCGTGACTTTTCCGACACCCTGTATTGACCTACATATCACTTCGCCCATAGAATCGTTACTTTACAACACATCAAGTGCTCCACATGAGCTCCATTGGTCACAAAGAGCGATTTATGACCCTGCAATGACCCTCCCGAAATAGGCATTCTGCAAATTTTAACAAAAAACAAAAAAACTTTGATTGAGCTACTTACTATTTTCTAGAATGTCTATATGGAATGAACTTGTATCTAAATAGATAACGCTTCGCTTCATAAAGGACACCCGGTCGGAATATTTCTTCTAGTTTTCATGTTATGATAGATACAATTAAGGGTTGTGTGATTCTTGAAACACCCTGTATAAATGTTGAATGCATGAATTGCACATGGGGTGCTATTTTCCCTGATGACTATCCGCATTTTTCATTAATATTCATTAAACTGTAATAAACCTCATAAATATGGGAACATAAAGGGAAGAGCATTCATATTGCACCTCTATAACTTACTTGAAAAAAATTACGTCACTCATAACATTTGTTCGTAACAAATGTATTGTGTAGGAAACCATAATTTTGCTCATTACTCTCGAAAAGTACTTGTTAAATTCGTTACTTGTGCCTCGAAAGTAAGGGATTTACAGCTGTTCATATCAGAAAACAAACTAACTAGTATCCATTATTCTCATAAGTAACTCTTACTTCCAAACACTGCTATCAACACAGGGGTGACGCGAGGGGCGTTATTTGAACAGTCTAGCCTTCCGGAAATTAATATCTTAATGTTTAATTATAGTACAAACAACAATAACCTTAGATTACTATATGGCACATACACAAGTTCAACTACGTAGAAAATTAAGCAAAAATACTGGACGCCGTCGACATAAGTGTTCCAAAGGCAACAGATCCCGTTGAAGTATCGCTGACAGGGATAGTTCCACACAGGTAAAGCAGGAACAGCGAGAAATCAAGCGAAATCAGAATGACCTAATCTCCTTCTCGCCCCGACAAGTCTCGAATGGCCTGGTCCATTTCTCGCCTCTACAAGTCTCTAATGGCCTGGTCTCCTTCTCACCACGACAAGTCTCGAATGGCCTGGACTCCTTCTCACCTCGACAAGTCTCGAATGGCCTAGACTCCTTATCACCTCGACAAGTCTTAAATGGCGTGGTCTCATTCTCACCTCGACAACTCTAGAATGACCTGGACTCCATCGTGAGGGTAGTGCAAAGAAAATTGAAGTGATTGCTCGCACCTCGACAAGTCTCGAATGGCCTGGACTCATTCTCACCTCGACAAGTCTCGAATGGCCTGGTCTTTTTCTCACCTCGACAAGTCTCGAATGGCATGGACTCCTTCGTGAAGGTAGTGCAATGAAAATTAAAGTGATTGCTGGTACCTCGACATGTCTCGAATGGCCTGGTCTCCTTGTCACCTCGATAAGTCTCGAATGGCCTGGTCTTCTTCTCACCTCGACAAGTTTCGAATGGCCTGGACTCCTTCTAACCTCGATAAGTCTCGAATGGCCTGGTCTTCTTCTTCTCAGCTCGACAAGTCTCGAATGGCATGGACTCCTTCGTGAGGATAGTGCAATGAACATTAAAGTTATTGCTGGCACCTCGACAAGTCTCGAATGGCCTGGTCTCCTTTTCACCTCGACAAGTCTCGAATGGCCTGGTGTTCTTCTCACCTCGACAAGTCTCGAATGGCCTGGTCTTCTTCTCACCTCGACAAGTCTCGAATGACATGGACTCCATCATGAGGGTAGTGCAATGAAAATGAAAGTGATTGCTGGTACCTCGACAAGTCTCGAATGGTTTGGTCTTCTTCTCACCTCGACAAGTCTCGAATGGCATGGACTTTTTCGTGAGGGTAGTGCAATGAAAATGAAAGTGATTGCTGGTACCTTGACAAGTCTCGAATGGAGTGGTTTCCTTCTCACCTCGACAAGTCTCGAATGGCATGGACTCCTTCGTAAGGGTAGTGCAATGAAAATTAAAGTGATTGATGGTACCTTGACAAGTCTCGAATAGCCTGGTACCCTTCTCACCTCGACAAGTCTCGAATGGTCTGGACTCCTTCTCACCTCAACAAGTCTCGAATTGCCTGGTCTTCTTTTCACCTCGACAAGTCTCGTATGGCCTGGTACGCTTCTCACCTTGAGAAGTCTCGAATGGCCTGGACTCATTATCACCTCGACTAATCTCGAATGGTTGGGTCTCGTTCTTGTCGCGACAATCTGGAAGGGTCTGTTCTCCTTCACATCTCGCGCTACGACGCCAAGTGTCCGGAGTTCGAATCTCGGCTTGGGTGTTCTTTGTGAGTATCTCTTCATCAATTTCATCATATCATCAATCATCCTCATCCTTGCAATTGGCCAACAGTGTCAGAAAAGCGAAATGAAATAAACCAAATCAAATCAAATGTTATGTAACGTGGCAGACATTGTAACATCCTAGAAATATGAGACAGACGCAGGCGCACCATAAAAGATACAATCACGCAGAGCTGCACAGAACCCCAATGAAAGAAAACAAGGTTCCGTCCACCGCAAGGATACCAAAAAACAAAAAAAAAGCCCATCTGCGTTCCGAAATGACAGAACATTCGGGTCGTGCGCCTGGCGTCTACCTACACAGCCCGCTCGCTCTAGATGATTTCATCACCCTGATAGCGGTGCTGCTAAGCTGCTAATACCTCTTGGCTCTTAGTTAACGAAAACTGCCGGGATGTTCCGTGTTTATTGCTGTCGTTATTCGCTCATAAGTTGTCCCGAGAACGAGGCATCGTAGCTTCTATAAATCTCGACTCGGTTCCCAACAAAAGAAGCCGAATTAGCTCGTAACCTAACAGCACGAGGCGTCGACTTGTGACTTTAAACGCTGCCCAGGCTCCTGCCCATTTTGCCAGAAACAACAGTCTTACAAAGAAGTCTTTGTGTAACTTATATACGACGTTATATTGTCTCTTAATGTTCGCCGGTGCCTTGCACTTCGCGCTAGTAAATCTTGAAAGCTTAATTGTTCAGTAAAAGAAAGGGTAAAAGAAAAAAGTTTTTGGCAAGATATTGCAACGGCAAATTAGCTAACTGGGAATTAGGTCTCGAAGCTGAGTTGGGGGACGGCTAAGATATGCAAGGCAGTTAAAACGAAAGCTCGTTTTTTCTTCATAGATGTTTTCTTTATGTTCAAAGGCAACTTGTATGCTATTTCAGAAATCTCTTCCTTGCTTTTATTGGACACTTACAGTTTTTCATGGAGACAGAAGATGTACAGAGATTCGTTTCAACAGAGTCGCAATCTTTTGGAACTGCTCTGTGACCCACTTGACCAATTAGACATTGCATGGAACTTCTTCATATGAGAGGTATTCCTCCCCCTTTTTCTTGTCATTCCTCAAAAGATATAAATGATCCTTCGACTCAGAGACCATCGCAAGTATTGGAAAGCTATAGAACAGACAATCCAACCCCACATCTGTAGTCCACGGATTCGCTCGTCTAGCACTAAACTCTGTTACCACTAATATTCATTCTATATACAGTCACCGGTAACAAAAATGGAACACATATATCCTGAAATACTATATATACTACATATATATATATATATATATATATATATATATATATCCTGTTTTAAGCCCACTATATGCACAGCAAGGCTAATCGGGACTGGACCTACAGTTTAAAGTGGGATCCGAACCACTATGTGCCTCCACCGGTTATCGAACCCGGGACTCCTTGATTACAAGGCTAAAATGTAAAGCAATACGACAATGCAGTGCTTTTAGCCACATTTAAAACATTGCATTCTGCTCTTTTCCCCCTCCTTTTCGCCTTTTGCCCGTGTCCGGCTTATCGGGGTCCGGATTATCGAGGTTTTACTGTATCAGTATTGAGCCTTCTTTCTGTAATTACAGGTGTCAAATTTTCACATACAATTTAAACAACAATGAATCAGCATCCCGCACAAATCAACTCTACTCAACAAAATTTTATTGGACTACCAACTTTACACTTGGCTGTTTACGCCCAGCATACCCGCACAAATCAACGTTCCAACAACAATCTTCCAGTAAACGAATTCTACAGATTAGTTAATAACCATTTAATTGTCATCCATTAGAATTGACGTCATAATGCTAGAAGTTTATTTTGTTTTAATCATTTCATTTTATGTGTCCAGCTACTACATGAGGCATTGGTGTAGTTGTAATTTTTACCAACATGAATAATTTGTACGCTTGTCATTGTATTCGTATATGTATCCGTCCACAATATAAGTAGCTCCACATCTCAAGACACACGTCTTTATTATAAATATAAGTATCACTCAATACTATAGGTAGAATATTAAAATATACAATCAATTTACAGTCGCCCAAAAATGTATAATTTTAATATTGATAGTATTACTAATCAGATTACAGGGAAGCAATAATATACAGGGTGGTCCCTAGTGCTGAAAACACCTGTTTGAAACAATATGAATGGGGAAACACGAATCAAAAGTCGTGATACATGATATAGCAAAGGAGAAAAACCTTTTAGGATATATTACCAATATGGCCGCCATCTGAAGTCCGCCATATTGGAGTCAGATTCATTTTCTTAAGTGGAAAGGTGGTAGGTAATGTGGCATATCAAAATGCTTAATTTTGTTATCACAGCGCGCTATGTCATCAATTTCATCATATCAATATCATCACACATCCTCATAGTCACTATTAGCCAAAAATGTCAGAAAAGCGACGCTAAATAACAAAAATGATATCATAATCAGGAAGGTTGATTTAGTGAAAATTACCAAAATTTGTCGTTGCATTTGAAAAATATTTTGTAATATCTTTGCATTTTAGTGTTAACGTTCTCATAGCTGTCACATACGAAGCCAGTCCACTGGACGTGTGAAGATTTGATTTCATTTGTTACTTACGTAAGAGTCGATTTTCTTCCACTTGTGGGTAATCGCGAAGAAGAGGATGAGTGATATGATGAAACTGTCGAAGGGATACTCACAAAGGGCACTCATACACTAAGGTTTACAATATTCTACTGTTAGAATTTAACCGCCTGCAAGTTAATTTACAAAAACGGCACTGGAACCATTTTTTTTAAATTTGAATTTTTTTATCGTGCATAAGGATAGATAATGATAATGCATTACAGTTGGATTTACCGTAACTATATTTTTAAAAACGGAATCACTAAAATTGCATAAATTAACTATGTAATGGGCGTTAATGCCTTAAAAACGGTTGTGGTACCGAAAATTTACGGGCTGAGACCGTCATTTTTTCAGCCAACTTTTTACAACGTACACAGGCTGGGGTTCGAATTGGCGCCGTAACACGCTGTACTAACCACTCCGCCACAGAGACGGGCGAAGAGAGAACTAAAGAAGTAGCGTCTATACTGGACGACAAATAAGCCTAGACTCTCACGGTCTGTTCCAGCGAAGGGCAATTTAAGACAGAGGGCCCTGTTTACATGAAGCGAGGGAAGACCATTTGTTATTTAGGGCAAGTTAATTTGGATTGGAAATGTGTCCCCATCTCCAAGTCAAAGGCGGCCCGTGGCTGGAAGATTGATGTCGGGGCGCGGCGTGCGATTGATGGCAGCCTCATGCAGATTATCCCCGAAATGGAAGCCGAGCTGAGGAAACCGCTGCTCTCAGGCGGAACTGCGGGCGAACAAAGGAGAGGAAAGTGGTGGAGACTCTTAGGAACACAAGGCAGCAGAAGAACATCCAGAGATGGACGAAGGATCAGAGAATCTTATCCGGAAGTTAGTCTGATGGGTAAGCGTTAAGTAACATCAAATAGACAAGAGAAGAAATTCATAGATTACACAAGCAGTAAAAACTATTGTTTTTAAAATACTGAGGGGTAACCCAGTGGCGGATCCAGGGTCGAATTTCAGCCGAGAATCAATTCCAACCTACACTTGCACTATTTTACATGTTTGCTGTAAATAGGAACGAAGCTGACTTTCTTCTTCTAGAGATTAGAGTATTGCTTTGCAAAAATTGGGGTACAGGGGTCGTCGTATCATAATTCTCCTCATTGCACGATAAACTGAACGATGAGATATGTGAAGCAAGGCTAAAGTGAATAAACAAAAATCAAGAACTCGAGGGATCTCTGGTTCCATCCCCTTTTGAGGCATATTGCACAGTTGTTCGGATCCAAATTTAAACTGTAGGTCCAGTTCCGAATAGCTTATCATGAGTACAAAGTGGATTTGAATAAAACTTTAAAAATGTTCTCGAGCCTGTTAATTTGATGATAAAAGATATAACATTTGAATCTTCAAAATATTAGGCATAATAATGTATCCACAAACTTCGAAGATGCGAAGGGCGATCGTGTTGGTGTGACCCTTTTGAAAACACCCAAATGTCCAATGTATTGAATTGAATTGAACTGTTGTTTTAAGCACTTTATGCACATAAAGGCTAATCGGGACTGGACCTACAGTTTAAATTGGGATCCGATCCACTATGTGCTTCCACCAGGTATCGAACCCGGGACCCCCGATTACAGATACCTAAACGTCAACTTGCCTTCCACATAGTACAACCTGGACTGTATTTTGCAGACTAGAGAGGCTCTGGCGTCTGGGCCCAGGGCCAGTATAATCCTCTGTGGAGCTCGTCTTGTGTGTTGCCCATTTCCATTCGTGTTCGTACCTTCATCCAATGCATCATATCATCATTCATCCTCATCTTCGCGATTAGCCAAAAGTGGCTGAAAAGCGATGTAAAATAAAACAAATCAATCAGTCCAAAATACTGAAAAGTGGTTCTCCACGAGTTTGACATGAACTCCCAAGATAATGAATGTTTAATGTACAGGCACCGACAATAAAAATGACACACTAGATCCTGAAATACTCGCTTCCCTGCAAAAGTGTTGTGTGTGTTGCCTAACTCAACAGCGATAAGTGGATTTTAGTACCAAATTTTCAATGGAAACGACCACCGCCGTTGAGTTAGGCAACGCACAACGCCTTGCAGGGAACCGATGATGTTCCATTAACTGTGCAGAATATCCTTTACATGTGAAGAGTTTTTAAACAATAGCGTATGCATAACTTTTTTTCGGAGGTGGTTGGAATTGTAAAGGAATATTATATATTCCAGGGAGGCCGGGATGCATAAAAAAAATTCGTGATTGTCATTTTTTTACCTTTGTTTTGAAAGTTGGCCCTGTGTCATATTAAGGAGTGGTTTTCATTTACCACTTTGTCTTTTCTCCGAGTTCTTACCAACTTTCATTTGAAAATTTGAATTTTTCTCAAAATTTCGGAAGGTGGTGTAGCCCCGTCAGCTCTCACCATGCGTACACCAGTGTTTACACTGAAATGGGAAGAAGACGGAAAATGCAAGAAAGAACCTGGCAAGTAACATAAATGATGTAAAGAAAGGGAAGAAAACTCCGAAACAGAAAATGAATACATAAGAACACAGTAGTAAATCTCAAGAGATTTGAACAAGAACGAATATAAACATTTGTGAAGTAATTAGGTTTACAGAAAGATGTAAAAAAAGTTTTAAAAAAAAGTAAAGGGTTCCTCTGTGCTTAGCACCACGCCATGAAGGCGTATAGGGGGTAACGCCCCACACTTTCTTGATCCGGTCGTGAGTGGGGGTGATGTGATCAGCACCACGCCCCTGACCGCCTTTACCCCCCAGGGTTTCCCCCGGGTACCCATGCTATTCGACGCTGGGTGGACGCCGGGGCCGCTTCCAACGTTAGAAAAGTTCCCGGATTTGAACCGGTCGGGGATCGCACCCGGGACCTTTAGCATGGTAGTCAGACGCGTTACCGACTGAGCCACCGCGGCCACTTACAGAAAGATGATTTTAGTAAAACGTAAAGAAAATAATAGAGAAAGGGTACAGAGCATAAAATACATACAAAACTGAAGATTAAGTTAATGGTAAGAAATTTTGCACGCGCGGGGGAAAATGAGGCTTACACCGTGGAAAAGAAGGAACAAAATAATCAAATCGGAAAAAGTAGGAGACAGGGGAAAAATAGATAGAGGTAATCATAAATATATCGATAGGCAACAATATGTATTTATATTTTTATTATTTTACGTCGCCTTTCTGCCATGTTTGACTAATGACGACGAGGATAAAATGGCGACTACAGAAAATTGACGAAAGGGACATTCACAAAGATATATCCATGCCTAGACCATGACTCGAACCCGGAAACATCTGTTACGAGATGATGGGACAACAACTCAATACATTTTGGCCACCGTGGAAGATACAAATTGTATTTTTGTTTACATATATTGCAGAATAACTCCTCCAATCCAAAGCATACGTACTCAGTCACAGAACATTATTATTAGGTATTAATAACATGCCCTGGAATTTTACGTTCAATTTGCCTCAAGTATCTGGACCATCAACAAAAGTTGACGACTGACAGTTACAAGCAATTTCAGTAAAATTGACCCATGTTCTGTTGCTGTGGAGCAAGCAACTTTCTAAGGCAAATTTGACTTCCACAGTGCCTGGATCAGATAGCAGTCAGGACGACTTAAAATACCATAACTGGTTAAACAAACAGGGCTAAGGTCAGAAGGAAGAAAATCATTCAGGTCATTCTCCCGCGTGTGTAGTTAGTTGGACCGAGAACCGTAACCATAGAAGTGAACGGAAGCAGCTACTAAAAAACACACCACTTGTGCCTCGTACGTTGTCAAGCTGACACTATCAACGTCGTTATCTTTACGCAACATTTATTCCAGTTCAGGAGCTCTTTTCCAGTCCTCAACAATGACACGCTGTTTCATGGATATTTTTTTCCCTCAGCAAAATACACTTAAATTAAGCAGGAACCTTGATGGTTGTAGGATAATTTGAAGGTCGGCTGGTGGTTCCATCTGTAGGCAAGAGACTGTACTACACCTTCCGCATTTTGAACTGTGGTCTGGAAATCAACAATTCAGCGAAAGGCTCAATTGCGTTCGGCTTTTATCGTTTACTTTCGTGTACCAAAGTGCCGAACGTCGCTCGCAGTGGGAAACATAGTGCATACTCTCCTCCCATGCGCGGTTTTAAAGAACTGCATGATGAGTGAACCCTCATGAGCGCAGGAGAAAATAACGGCTGAAGGGGCCTGGCTCACTTAGACAGGTAAATTGTAGGCCCAGTGCCAATTAGCCTATCTATCAAGCTGTGCATAACAAGAGGTTAAAAACTAATAGAAAAAGCACTTAGATGGGAGGGGGATAGTATTCTCCTCTACCACTCAGCACAGTGATCACCACCATTCATTCTTTTTCATTCTCGCAAAGGGCGGGGGTGTTATGTATACTTTTATAGTAGTCAGCCCTTATATTACCATCATTTCTACATGGGACATGATCTGACGAAATATGTTCAGTCAAAATATGAAGCTGTTGCTGGTTAGCATTTTTATATGATTAATGTTATCTGTGTTCTGTCCTTCTTGCCGCTGCTTCCATTCTCCCAGTGGAGACAATATAGTATCTGCGTCTCGTCGCCCCTTCTGGTGCCTCATTTTCTTCCACCTGCTGGTCTCGGCGTGGTGGAGATGGTTCCCTGATCCGGTTCCTAACTCTTTCGATATCAGAGAATCACACAAGCGTATTTCCTGAGATATCAACAGAAATCACCATTATGGAGGTGTAAATGTAGAGCGAAATACGTTCATCATTAATCGTGCCTTTGTGAAATATTTTACGAGGGTGTTGATGCCATTTGATGGGGGTGGATAAATAAATCAGTAGGTGGAACCCAACGTTCTGGCTGGGTCCTTTGACCTACTTTTTATTTTACGACGTTTTACGGACTAAACTAACCTACAATGAGAGAAAAGTGGACAGAAGAAGCTCTGGCATCACTTTTTAAGCTATTTTTTACCTCCTGCAAATTTTGCTCTTATGCTAACTCGTCCTTTGACCTACTTTTGAAATGACTTACGACATTTTCCTATAAGGCTGCTGTCTCCTCTTACTGTAAGGTCCCCTCAGTGTAATCTACCACGACCTTGCTCTCAGCGTAATCTGCCACGATGTTTTTGTTTTTAAAACTCATGTGTGATCTTCTACAATGTGTGTGTGTGTGTGTGATAATCAAAATTATTTTTGTTAAGGAAATCCCTGGCCCCCAAAAAAAGAAAATATCCCGCCAGGGGTGCGTGGTGCCCAACACAGTTCTAATGGCCACGGCTAACAAAGCCATGCCTCTGTAGAGTTTCATGGATTTTTTTTTTAAAACCCCCCCATGACTCCCTACAGAGGACCTCCGTGTGTAATGTGTGTGTTTTATGATTGAAGAGAAGAAAAAAATGGTTAAGAATGGAATGTGTAAGAACTAAAAAAGTTTCCGTAGGGGTGCAGCATCTGAAAGAAAAAAAAAATATCCTCAAAATAGTGTACATAATATGATAGAAAAATACAAAAAAAAAAGTGTGAATGCAAAAATTAGTGTGAATAATTGTTTTTTTTTTTTAAAAAAAAAAAAAAAGTGGTGCAAGAAATAATACGTACTTTTTTGATGCAGAAGTCTAATGGTGCGAGCAGATTTCTTCCTCGTCATGGTATCCCCATTCTCGGGTGTGGATGTTGCAGTCTAGTAGCCTCAATTTGGTGTCGTGGGGATCAAGCGCCACTTTGTTGATCGTGGATGTACGCAACTGGTCGATGGTGCTCGTGATCCGATGTTCGGTCATGCGTTTGATTTCTTTGATGAACAAGCACGACTTGTAATCTTCTACGGTTAGTTTGTTTGTGCTCGAACGCCCCACCCCCTTTGCCTTCTTTATTTCGGTCTCATCCTGAACTTTGATGGCGTACATTTTCGCTCGAAGACCAGCAAACTCTGTGATGATGCGGCCGTTGACTTCATCCTTCATCTTCCCGATCGTCATTTTCTGGCTGTTGTCGAAGAGAGCGTGATCTTTCGAATAATTGGAGAAATCGAAATGCTGGCTCATGCTTTTGAGATCTTCGTATAGATCATCGGTGCGGATGTTGTACACGAAGCTGTCCGTGTCGGTGTACGCCACCTCGATCGCCTCTCCATAGCGTGGTTTCATGATGTCGTAGTGAAACTTGTACATGGCCAGCTTCGACAACTCGAGGATCGCGACTCCCACGGCGATTGGTTTGTTGAATGTTATGTGGCGGAGAGCACGTTCGATCAATAACAACGTGTCGCTCAGTATCGTGAAGTTCTTGTACGTGGGCTGAGCGACGAGCTTGTTTATTTTCTTCGGGTCGGAGACCAAGTTGATATTTTTTCTTTTCCTCGCATCTTCCATGCTCTTGCCGTAGATGCTGTTGTTCATCAATTTGTATAGGTCTTTGTCTGCGGAAGAAGAAGCTGATGCTCGACGTTGAGTGTTGCCGTCGATATAGGGTGCTAGCCACCTGGTCTGTCTAAACTTCAATCCCGAGTGCACGCGCTTCAAAACCAATCCATGCTGGAGGTAGAATTGTAGGAGACGATAATGCGCCACGTAATTCTCTTTGCTCTTGAAGGTGAGCATCAGCTTCTTCTCCGGAGCCGATTCCATCACAGGTGCTATCGCAAATCCATGGTGTTCTTGATGAAGCGATGCAGGATATTCCAAATCTACTTTCAGGAAACATCCATTTTCATGATCTTCGCTCCACTCCAAACAATCTTGAAGTTCCTGCTCGCTCATCCATTCGTATTCTCCGATGGGCAGAGGCTCGGACATGGCATAACCATACAGGTTGTTCATGTCCCAGTATGCCAAGAAGTTTGTCGGTTTCCCTGCATCGAAATCGGCAACATATGGATTGTTGGCCTTGACGTATCGAAGGGGACACTGGACGATTCCACCACGTTTTGGCTCTTCGACAAACAAAAGTTGATTGACGTCTTTGATGAGTTCTATCTTCACCTTCGTGGATTTTAACATCGCCTGCCAAGAATAACCCGGTGTGGTGTAGCTGAAAGCGGGGTCCAAACCATATGCTGCCATTCCTCTCGAGCGATGGAGATGAAAACGGTCGCTCAATAGCGTAACATCTAGTTTTAAATACAGATCATGATAGTCGGCCATGGTTTGACAAGAGAATGTAGACCAGACGAGCTGAGCATGATGGTAGTCCTCTTCGGTGCAACAGGTGTCGCTAAGACGACTGTAGAATGCTTCTCTCGGTGGTAACGATGTTTCTGAGAATTTGGAAGCATCCGTCATGTATTCGTAGGGGTAAACACCCTTGCGTCTCAACAGTGCTAAATGTTGGTCGCCGAAACATTTCCTGGTGGCGACCAAATCATCGTCGGTGAGTTGAGACGCAAGTGTCGCCAAACTCGAAGACAGAAAGTTGTAGGAGTCCAAGAAGCGAATTTCTACGTGATTGCCATTTCCAACGTCCACCTTCTTGCTGAATGAAATGAATTTCTCATTGGTGCGAGCTATGACGCTAATGGGTTGAGCGTCGCATCCCATCTCCTTTATGAAGATTTTGGCGTCGTAGCCCTCCAAATTGTGAATGAATACAGGAATAAAATTTGGTTTTTTGATTTGAAGATTACAGTTGTTACACACGGGGGCCACATATTTTCCCGTGTGATGATTATGGTGGCGAACTTTGACATTTTCGAGGGTGAAGTTACATTCGCACACACCACACTGAGAGGCAAGGTCGTATGCTTTCTTCTCTTCCTGAGTAAGAGGCTCGATTGCTTTGTCTTCTCTTAGTAGAGGAGCGAATTGTATGGCCATCTGCTTCAAGGTTTGAACGAATTTTTGTGGAGCATCATTGCCACGATGTAAAATAACATTGCCTGTGTTGTTGACCATCAATCCGGCTTCGTGATGTAGAATTTCGGTAGTGCTCGATACGCTGGGATTAGGTTCGCATATGGCGAGTGGAAGTTGGAAACTTTCAAAGTCGGCGCATATCACCACGGGATGCCAGAGTAATGCCTTGTAGTTGGAAAATGTCATGTCTCGAGAAGGCATTTTGATAGCCGTAGCCGGATGTTTACTACACATTTCATGATGATCTTGGAGTTCTTCATCAGCATTCTTTTTTCCTTGACCGTAGAATATACTCAGGCATCTGTCGCATACTCGAATTTTATGGTGATCTGTGGTAATTTGACTTCTTATTAATTTTGGAAGATTCTGAATTAGACAATAATGATAATTATCATCATCTTCGATCAGGAGTAATCTGATGACACGATTATTTTTAATGTTGCTATGTCTGAGAACGTAGATGGTGTTGTTTTTGTCTAATCCGAAGATGTGTACTGGTATACTTTCGTTTTTATCTGTCTTGTACTGTGTCTCAAATTTACTAATGTCTCGTAGATTTACAGGGTAATTAATACCAGCCATAGGTTTTTCAAATTCTGAGAGATAGTCTGGCTTGTTGTAGTGGTATAAACAATGTTTGTCATTATTGGCTGGGTGATGATCGGCAATGATGCACCACAAAAAGCATCTGTTATCCTCATTTTGAATGTTGATGATGGCTTTCTTACTGGCTATTTCCGGGGGCAAATTGATGTAGCTGGATGCTCCCATCGGGTTGTATCGTGCTACCTTCAAAGTTAAAGTGTGAGGCGAACCGCAAAGTGTCCAACCCGATCCACGTTTTTGGAAAGTCTCGTGCTTGTTCAACAAAGCGTCAAACATCTGGTTGCAAATGGCATCCACCTCATCGACGTCGGCGGCGTGGAGGCTCTTTACACCAGTGTAATGATGGAAAGTTTCTCGCTCTTTTTTTACGTTTTCATACATGACGGAAACGATGAGGTGGATTTTCAACAAGCATTGCAACAAAGCTTCGGTGATAGACGAAATTAAGTTGCTTTTGACCGTGCGAAAAAAGTTGTTTAGATCAGATGTTTCTTCAGATCGGAAAGTCTCCTCGGTTAAAATATTTCTAATATTTTCGCCGGCACTCTTCTGCTTCTTTCGTGGCGCTTGATCGTCAACATCGAGCTTTCTCTTACTTGATCCTTCCCCATGCACATTCTTCCGATGTCTACCCAAGTTAGAAATGGATATATATTTCCCACAGTCGGCACATGCACGTTTCGCTTCCTTCTTCTCCATTTTTTTTTGTGCTAAGAAAAAAAAGCTGAAGTTACTAAATTTGCACACTTTTTTTGTGGTGTTATTTATATTAGACCCCAAAACATAAACGTTCTACCATAGATGAAGTTACTATTTGTGGTGTTGTTTATATTAGATACGATCTCAATTTTTTCTTAAATAACCAACATGAATCTCTTTGGCTTCCGAACACATACCAACATGGAGACTGTACACCGCACGATGACAGATCATGAATTTATACCTTCCATGTTAACTAAACTCAACGGTCTACTGATCGTTCACCTCAACAGTATTTGGACGAAATTGGATGATGATGTGGGTAAGATGTTTTACGTCTTCAACAACAATTTACATTTCTACGAAATTCCGATCGACGGGAAACTTCGGATCACCGTGAATCCGGAGAACGAAGGGCGAAATATTAAAATTTCTACCGGCAAGAACATTTTTCGAATGAAGCACGACAAGGTGGTTTCTAACATGGCGTACGATGTTTCTGCAGGAGATTGTCTATACGTGGAACTCCTAGGAGATTACGACAAACTCGTTCCTCTCTTCGTAGAATTACGAATCGTCTATCCTATTATAAATAACCGTTAACCAAAATGCCTAACGACATTTTCGGCCACACCAAGCGTGTAGACCACGCAGAAGAGATTCTCATGTTGGATATTCGAGTCAAAAAGTTGAGGAGCGATTTGATCGCTTTGCAGGAGACCTTAAACAAAGGTTTAGAGTCGGAGATCGCTACGCTCCAAACGCAATGTCTCGACCCCATTCTGAAAATCGATTCCGAACTGAAAACGCTAATAAAAAATTATGTCGACGTACCTTCTTACGACAACGTTCAAAATATACAGTTGAGCGTGGATTCGCTTCAAAATGATTTGGCCAAATTACAGCAATTTCAATCGAAAAATGAAGATTTGGAAAAATTGAAACTCGAAATCGAAGAACGAACTTCCGCAATCGAAAATAATTTCTCTGAACTTCAAACCGTCGTGAACGATATCGACGTAGAACGCTTGCACGTCGTCGTTTCCAAATTACAAGAAGAATTCACCGGCACGTTGGAAGAAATTAAATCCAAGTTACAGACTTTGGAAGATACCATGACGAACCTACCATCGTCAGACGAACTGCAGGTCATCGGTAAAAGCGTCGCGAACATAAAAATTCAATTGGAGGCTTATCAAGATTTCGAACACATTCAAACCACCATCGCTACGCTTCAGGCGTCTCTGGAGTTGATCAACGAAGAAATTAAAAATATTCACGTTCAAGCGAGTGCGTTGACGAGCATTCAAGACACGTTAAGCACGGTTCAGCAGAAGATCGACTACCTGGAAAATTTGAACGTCGAATCGAACCTTGCTCATTTTCATCACGTACTGGACAACATACAGGGTGACTTGGAATCGTTACGGACGAGCGTGCCTTCGAGCGAAGATTTGGAAAAATTGAAAACAGCGGTGACGGCACTATCCGATTCGAGCGACGTCAAAAGTTCATTGAGCGATCTCGAGAATAGGGTGGCCAATCTCCCCACCTCCAAAGAATTACACGCTTTGAAAAGGAACATATCTCGAATGCTGAAACGACTGGAAACGGAAACGGCGAACGTGGAACAGATTCGAGATGAAATTAGTTCGCTGGTGTCGACGTTGCCCACTTCGCAGAGCGTCGCCGACCTTCACACGCAGTTTACAGAGTTGCGAAGCATCGTGAACGATCTTACCGAGAAGAGTTCAAAATTAAATCAAGTCGAGAATCTTCTGAACATTGTCGTCAACATCAGAGATCAAGTTGGAGTGCTGGAATCCACGCAGGAATCGAGGCTGGCCTCTTTCGGTGCCAAGTTGCAAGAACTCAACGAAAACTACAAGCTGTTGAACGTGGAAGTGAAAATCAAACCGTCGTTTTCTGCCGTAACGGATACCATAGTCGAGCATTTGCTGCCCATCGAAAATAAACTCGGACACGTTCACAGTAATCTGCTCGGCGTCGACACTAAATTCGCCAAATTGTTCACCTTGCAAGCCATTGAAATCAACAGCGTACCCAATCAGCAGAGAATCTCCACGTTCGTCGAAGGTAACAAACTGTACATGTTGCATCCTTATCATCCGTACTACAAGTTTCTCCTCGATGGCACGAATCAGGTAAACGAATTTTCGTACTGGTCTCACGGCAGAAAAGCTAGCGTTCCCACCATGACCTTGATATCGAATCGTGGTGTCCAGAAAGCAGGAAACATTCCTCTGGCACGTTGGAACGAAACGCGCAACATATATGAAATACACGAAGACGAAGATCTTACCGTTTTCGACGTGAGTGCCGGCGATAAGCTGATCATTCAAAACACGAGCGAGGTGCCACCCTCTTTGAATCCCATCACGCTGGTGCTTCTCTTCAAACGTAATCTCTAAAAAAAAATGTCTAGGCAAGCCATCGTCGAAGAATTGCATAAACCTGCACGCCGCAACTACGAACGTTTGGCGGTGGTAACCAAGGGCATCGACGACCTCTGGCAAAGTGACCTCGTGGAGATGAGCAGCGGCAATTTGCAAAATGTACATAAATTGAACAAGGGCAACAAGTACCTCCTCACCGTCATAGACACATTTTCGAAATTCGCATGGGCTCTACCTTTGAAAGCCAAAACGGGAACATGCGTCACGGAAGCATTCAAATTAATTTTTCGCGAAAGCGACAGACGACCACGGTTTTTGCAAACGGACAACGGTAAAGAATTTTACAACGCCGTATTCCAAAAGTTTATTCAAAAACATGACATTCGACATTATTCGACCTTCAGTCACATCAAAGCCAGCATCGTGGAAAGATTCAATCGAACCTTGAAAACACACATGTGGAAACGATTCACGCTTCGGGGAAATTACAAATGGGTTGACATCCTGCCGGAACTCGTCGACACCTATAATGATACGGTACACAGAACGATAGGCATGAAGCCAGCTGACGTTACGAAATCTGACGAGCAGCGTTTAATTTCTACAGTTTACTGTCCAAAGTACACTCCCACGACTACCAAGAAATCAAAATTCAAAATTGGAGACCAGGTGAGAATCAGCAAATTCAAACGCACCTTCGAGAAGGGATTCACAAAAAATTGGAGCACGGAACTTTTTACGGTGGTTCGAGTTTTACCCGGAAACCGACACACGTATATAATAAAAGATAGTAGCGGCGAGATTTTGAAAGGAAGATTTTACGAAGAGGAACTCTCTAAAACGAAACACCCCGACACGTACCTCATCGAGAAAGTATTGCGTAGGAAAGGTGACAAACTGTTTGTCAAATGGCTGGGACTTTCGGAAAAGAGTTGGATCGACGCGAACGAAGTGATCTTGTAAGTACGTTGAACGTGGTGAAGCGTCTACCGGATTCGGAAAGTCAAACGAAAAAAAAGAACGGTGAGTTGCTTCCCGACAGCATCCGCTGTCTGATCGTAGGTCCTTCGGGGTGTGGGAAAACGACACTGCTCGTGGACAATTTTCTCCTCGCACCAAATTGGTTAGATTGGAAGAACAGGCACCTGTACGTGTTCTCGAAAAGTTTGGAGCAATCCAAATACCAGCAACTGATGAAACTGTACGATGGTCTGGACATTGCAACGTTCGCTTCGGAAATAAAACCACTCGACGATTGTCGTGAAAATTCAGTTGTTGTGTTCGACGATGTCATCCTGGAAAATCAAAATGAAATTCGCAAATTTTTCACGCAAGGTCGTCACAAAGGAATGGATTGCTTCTACCTAGCTCAAACGTTTTCCAAAATTCCAAAACAGTTACTACGCGACAACGCTAATTTCATATGTTTGTTTCGTCAAGATCACACCAACCTCAAGCACGCGTACGATGACTACGTAGGCGGAGACATGAACTACAATCAATTTTCGGAACGCTGCTCTTCTTGCTGGAACAGTGACGATTTCGGATTCGCGACGATCGACATGACGAGGAAACCCAACGACGGAAAATACAGAAACAAAATCAACGACTTTCTAAACGTTGCAACGTTGTGAGAAACGACGTGTATAAAATAACGTTATGACGAAACGAAAAATCGAAGACGAAAATCTTAAGCTTCGCGATTACCTCGCGAAACGCTTCAAAGGTTGGAAATCCGAGAATCGCGGATCCTACGAAGAGAAGAAACGTCAGGATCAACCTGTGATCGACGCCATCAGCGGTCTAGATAAAGAAATTAAAAGTGTCACGGAACAAAATAAAAATTTGATCAACGAACTCGTACCGCTCGCAGCTAAAAGTTACGCCGTACCCACGCCCATTTGGAGCATTCCTTCGACGCCGTTCGAACTGAAGGACGTACCGGCACGACGTCGAGCCATAGGTAGCACGTCTTCGGATAAAATCGAGTTGGGACCTTTGGCACGAGACTACCTGAGCACGGGGAAGTTCGACAAGGATGAAGTGTTCGGATTGTATCCCAGCATGGAAACCAACGAAGGCGGTGTGATTTGGAAGATTGGGAAATCGAAGGTGACCTTCGAAGGCAACGACATTAAAGTTAATTTAGGCGAGAAGGATAGTGGGACCAGATATCCGGGCACGGTGGGAGTGTGGGAACTCGTTGCCAAAAAGCAGCCGAAAGATTTCACCGACGAAGATTACCAGAGTTACAGGGAAATTCTGATCATGACGGATGCCATGTACCAGAACAACGAATAGGGTGAAATCGAGCAGCGGCGAGAAGTACAGGAATCTCATCAAACCGATTTGGAACGAGGTGAAGAGCGGAAGCGGCGTCAAACGCTACAACACGTTACCCAAAGAATTCGTTTGGGTGGACGACGTGAGGAAGCTCGTGGACCGATTGTTGGTGATAGCCGGCGAAGAAAATGCAGGCAATCGTAATTTCTACAACGAGAAGGTTGGCATCGTGGACATGATCAGCACCAAACTTTCCAACTTCATCGTGAACGACGACAAGGGCATAAGTTACCTCATTAAAATCATCAACACGCTGCCTCCGAGATTCTGGAACGTGGCCGAAGGAAAGGGACTCGTGAACGACAGCATCAAGTTACCTTTCGAGATGCATTTACCTGGCTACCAGTACTGCGGACCGGGTACCAAACTCGAGAAAAGATTGGAGAGAGGAGACAAGGGTGTGAATCCGTTGGACGCGGCATGCAAAGATCACGACATCGCCTACAACACCACTCGCACGGATCTGGATGCACGTCACGAAGCAGACAGAAAGTTAGAGCACGCAGCTTTCGAAAGATTCGTCAGCAGAGACGCATCGTTGGGTGAAAGAGTTGCGGCACTGGGCACCACCATCGCCATGAACACGAAACAAAAATTTGGGTGGGGTGTATAAATAACATACAGTAAAAAAACATGTATCGTATAACTGACTTACCACCCGAACTGCTATATAAAATATTCAAACATGTAGTAAACGGAGATGTTAATAAACTTTTAATCATAGCGAGATCAACGCCGGATTTTCGCATCCCTTGTGAAATGGTTGTCAAGGACCGTCTTCGGGAGATCAGTGGCATGAGGTGCGGTGATCTCGACACTCTTCTTTCGGCTGCAGGGGAAAAATTAAACGATAGGTTGGATGAACTGTACGAGGCGAGGCAGGGGAGAAGACGATACACGGATGATTGGCGCAAGTCTAAACAGGAGAGTGAAGATATTATTACGCACATCATCGCGTTGTCGGAAGCACGGACTTTCTTCCTCTAACACAGACAAAAAAATCTTCGATACAAAAATCTCGTGAAAATAAGTAGCCTATATATAAATAACACACATCGTGAAAAAAAATTAAATTTCTCTAACACTCTGAAATTTTTCTCTTCGATATGAGTGAAAAAAAATAAGTGACCTCCAAGCATTAAAACAAATGCTAAATTTGTCAGTCGAGTATGTAAAAATTCAGGAATTGGAAGTGGACAAACCTTACACGATAACTTCCGGTTCAATCGTTTCTACCCAGTATGGCCCCAAGGTGCGTCTGTTGCTCGACGGTCAATACAGTCTATTTTTACCAGATCGATACGCTAACATGTTATCCGACGAGAAGCTAGCTATTTTAATCGAGAACAAAACTCGAATCGTGTACAAGGGGACAAAGGAACTTCTTGGTAAGAAAACGAAGCACGTAATAGAATTTGTGTAACGGGGCTGCGCGGAGTATATATAAAATAACATACCTTGAAAAAAAAATTACACGAAACAAAAAAAATCTCAGAACATTTATATATAAATAACATACTGTAAAAAAAATTACACGAGAGGGAAACAAAAAAAATCTCAGAACATTTATATATATAAATAACATACCGTGAAAAAAAAACATATAGAGCATCAACATGAAGCCCAAGGGTGTCGTGTACCAGATACCATATTCGAATCTGAAAAATCTAGGTGCCCTCGATGGGTTACTCACCAAGAAACAACGCGAGAAGAAACGTTCTTGCTTGACGAAAGGACACGGAATGAAATTGCTTCTCAGCACTCCACAATTGAGACGGTTGCAGCGTTCGCGGAAACAGCAAAAAATCGGAGGTTTCATATTCAGCATCCCGGCCATCCTGGCAGCATTGGGGGCCGTTGGAAGTTTGGCCGGCGGAAGCGCCGCCATCGCGAAAACCGTCATCGACTCGAAGAAGAACAAGACCGAATTGGAAGAACAGAAACGTCACAACCTGGCCATGGAGAAGAAAGGGGGCAAGGGGGTGGGCGTAATGAAAAAGTTTAAAAAAAAGAAACAGCAGCACTCACCAACCGAGACATTGAATCTCTGATCGAACCATTACAAATCAAAAACTTCAGAGGCGTTTTCATGTCCGACTCGTTACCTTCAACCGTTAAAAAAAGAGAATGCGGAGTAGTCAACTTGGACGGTCAAGAAAACCCAGGCACGCATTCGATATGTTACTACAAAAATGATAAAGCATTCGTTTTCGATTCTTTCGGAGGTGTTCCACCTACAAATTTAGTTCATTATCTGAAAACGAACAATCCTATATACTACAACGACGAACGCATTCAAAATTTCGGAGACGTGAACTGCGGTCATCTCTGCCTCTCCATGCTCGCGTTTCTCTCTAAAATAAATAACCCTACGATCAAAGATTTCCAGAAAGCACTGTGGAACCTCAAACAGCATCACCACGATGGGCGTGTTCCATCTCACGAGCGAATCTTCGATCTTGAAACTCACGCTGCACGACGACATCGTCTATCCTAAATCCGTAGCTCTGCGTGCATTCTACAGCATGTACCTCATACCTAACGTCACGCAGCACAACAACAAAATTAGCGTCGGAAGCGAACATGTCGTCGTCACGCCAGGCCAATACAATCTTTCTACTTTGCAAGCTCAATTACCCAAAGGCACGTATCTTTCTCAAAATTCGGTCACGCACAGAGTGGAAATCGTATCGGCGACGGAGTCCGTGGACCTGGGCACCATGGGAGAACTTTTAGGCTTCGAGAACGACACAAAACTCGAAGCTGGCATCAAGCACGTAGCAACCAACATTCCTAAATTCTTGGCCATAGAGACTCTGAACGTACACTGCAACGTGGCGGAAGGAATGATCACGAAATCCTCGGACGGGGGGTTGCTGGGAAGTCACAAGCAGACGGGAATCATAGCCACGTTCAAACCCAGTTCCGAATTCATGGAACCGATCATCTACACACCCTCTTCGCCGATCTATTTTCCAGTATGTCGCAACCGCATAGACGACATAGAGTTGGTGGTGACGAACGAGAAAGGAGAGGTGGTGGATTTCGCAGGTGCAACGACCACTGCCATCGTGGAGATCAACGTATAATAAATAACCATACATCATGGAGCAAATCGAAAGTTACGAGTTGCAATCTTTCCCTCCCAACCGTCGCACGTTCGCAAATTTGAACGAAGCGAACCGGGAGATCGAATACGACGTGGACGTAGGGGATGGGTTCGTTCATCCTCACAGAGCAGACCTTTACCTTCAATTCGACGTGGTGAAGAAAGAAAGCGGAGAAGCGTTTCCGCCCAATGCAAATTTGATACTCGTGGACAACTTCGTGCCTCACCTGTTCTCGCAGGTGGAGGTGAGGAAACACAACACCGTCATTGACAGAATAGATTATCCAGGCATCACGTCGACGGCAGTGGGAACATTGAAATTATCCAAAACGGACGCGGCGTACTACCAGGCCGGGGGATTCGAAGCGGGGACCAAAATATCGACGAGAAGTCACACGGTGCTCTTTCCCATGCGTCTGCTTCCGGAATTCTTCTCGGACTACAAGGAGATCATGTGGAAGGGAGGACTGAGGATCACGTTTCGAAGAGCGGCCAACGACAACGACGCACTGATGCGATACACCAACTTGAACGCCGACGGCACGCCGATAGCCAACACATTACCCGAAGCAGCCAAGTGCGTCATCCGGAGCATGGAATTGAGACTGCCGATCGTGGAATACGAAACGAACTACGCCCTCAAGTACAAAGCGGAGATCTTGAAAAGTCCGCAGGTACCGATTCACTTTCACGGTTACCAGTGCGTGCAGAAGATAGCGTCCGGAAGTCACATGGAATTCGACGTGACGACGCAGTTCAACAACATACAGTTCGACATGCCAGATTTCGTCGTAGTGCTCTTTCAGACCGGGCGCGATAAGAATCAGGAAAAAGATTCCAGCAAGTTCGACGACTGCAAGATCAAGAACGTTTATCTCAAGAACGGTAGGAACGAAGTGTTCCCGCGCGAGAATTACAACCTCGACATAACCAAAGACGATTACCTCAAACTTTACGAAGCGTTCTCTGCTTACAAGCGCGTGACCGAGGGAAGCGTGGACATGTATTACACGCCCAGCGAATTCAAAGCACTGAGACCCATGACCGTCATCAACACATCTAAGAGAAAGCAGGTCGTGGTCAACGATCGCACCAACATCAAGGTCGTCTGCGAGTTCCACGACGCCTTGCCCGAGGACACCGTGTGTAGCGTCATCCTGATCGCAGAGAAGTCTTTCGCGTACGACGTGAAGAACGAGAGGGTCACAGAGCAGTTTTAAAATATATCGCCTTCGTCGAGCAAGATTGGTTTTTCTACAATCCCAATTACAAAATTTTTAATCTAAAAACGCCAAGCACTCCAATAGGATGCAGGATCAAAACTCGAATTTTGTAAAAAAAACAAAAAAAAAACTTGAGGGGGCGCTTGCTTGTAGTTGAGTAGTTATCATCAAAACCTATCCAACAAACCCACAATCATCATCCTAGCTCAATTAGGAGCCGAGAAAATCAATGTCTTGGAAAACGTCTTAAGATAATTGTCTTAAGAAAATTTTCTTGACAGACCGGAAGTAACATCTTGACAGACCGGAAGTCGACTTTCTTAAAAATTAAGATATTTGTCTTAAGACGTTTTCCAAGACATTGATTTTCTCGGCTCCTATGGGACCTACAACAATGTAACTTTTTTGGTCTAGTGCCTTCACGGATCTCCCCTAACTCTATCGCCTTTGGATTCAGAACAACTCGCATATGTGATGTGGTCAGCACCACGCAACCGGTCATTAGCCAAGAGAGACACAGCAGACAGGGTCTCCCCCATGCCGCAGTGGTAGCGTCATTGCCTTGTAATCGGCGGGTCCCGGGTTCGATACCCGGTGGAAGCATATAGCGGTTCGGATCCCACTTAAAACTGCAGGTCCAGTCCCGATTAGCCTCACTGTGCATAAAATAGACTTAAAACAGCAACTCAAGACACAGCAGACAGCCCCTGCAATCATAGTCATAGCTTTTGAGCTGAAAATTCACATTCATAAAAAAATCTATAGTCGGCACAGTCGACCATTTCGTACTATCTCTAAAACCATAAACTCAGCAGGAATTGGGGCCTACAGTTTTTTTTTTGAGTATAAAAAGTTAAAACAGTTAAGATCCGAACCACACTTTCCACTTGATATCAAATGCAATAAAAAAAAGTGCCTAATAATGTGTCCCGCACACACATTTTTTCCTATCAACAACGGTACACAAACAAAAAAAAATGCATGCTAAAATGTATGTGTAGTTCTGCGAGTGTATTTTCTTCCACAATACGTTAAGGGCTGTTTGGCTTGTTTCATGGGAGTCCCATCCACAATCCCTTTCACGTCTGTTTGGCTAGTTTCAAGAATCAACTCGCAGAACAGTCGCTCTAGATGATATGGAAGTTTCCATGGCAGAGCTTCGGATTATAAGGGGATGCGAGGAGTGATATGTTGAGCAAAATGGCGTAATCCGCATCAGAAAATAGTCCCTCAATTCCATTGTCTGAACTGAACATCATCGACCCCACGTTTTCGATGAAAAGCCAGGAAGTTCTCTTCCGGTCTCCTATTGTTCAGTGAACATGAAGAGATTTTTCCCCCTTCACACACCACAGTCAATTTCAAATATCGCTACAATACCATTTTTACATCATGAGGTGCAATTTACAAAAAAAACATCGTAGCAGGGGCCCAAAACATCGTAGGAGAGGTCCCCGTTAGGTCGTAGCAGGAGCCAGGGATTTCCTTAACAAAAATAATTTTTATTATCACACACACACACATTGTAGAAGATCACACATGAGTTTTAAAAACAAAAACATCGTGGCAGATTACGCTGAGAGCAAGGTCGTGGTAGATTACACTGAGGGGACCTTACAGTAAGAGGAGACAGCAGCCTTATAGGAAAATGTCGTAAGTCATTTCAAAAGTAGGTCAAAGGACGAGTTAGCATAAGAGCAAAATTTGCAGGAGGTAAAAAATAGCTTAAAAAGTGATGCCAGAGCTTCTTCTGTCCACTTTTCTCTCATTGTAGGTTAGTTTAGTCCGTAAAACGTCGTAAAATAAAAAGTAGGTCAAAGGACCCAGCCAGAACGTTGGGTTCCACCTACTTAAATCACTATCAAGTGTTAAAAAACATCCCAATTTCACATTCTGAAAAAATGGCAGCCTTCAAACATACACTTTTGGGGTTCTATCTGTACCCCTATAAGAAGAAATTGTTTAGCCCTCGAAAAAAAAATCTGGATACGTGCCTGTTCTCATGTGCATGAAATATGGGTGAACTCTATGGAGATTGGACTGGACTGTCCACTATACCATAGAAGTGCATTATATATGGACCTAACATACACTCTAAATTTGTCAATATTGGAATGTTGGTGCACTGGTTTTGTCAATACATGGTATGAAGTTAGGGATCCTATGTAGAACATAAATTATGTATGTTTTCCCTCTCTTCCATAGGCGTAACTAGCGGGGGGTCTGAACCACCCTGACCTGCACCCTACCCTCAACGGGAAGGTTCGGATCCCCTGCATTCAAAGCTGGTGGGGCCCGAGCAATTATTACGAGTCAAATTCGTCGCTACTTCGAAAGACAAATACAGAGAATCAGAAATTTGGGAAATGATTCTTACTTCAATCTTTCTATGTGAAACGCACTTCGCCTCGAAGTAATTCTCCGTTGCATTTCAGGGCCAAGTAAATTCACTCCCTTTCTCAATGACAACGCGTCGACATGTCGTCTGTCATTATTCTGAAACAGAGCAGTGCCCTATTTCTTTCGTCTGTGCATGCTAATCTCTCCACAGGGAAACCGCGGATAAAGGCACTGGCCATGAGAAAAGCTGCACGTGGGTCAGCTAATGTCCACTCCCCTTTGCAAACTTAGATTTGGTCAGAGGGGAGAATCATTATCCAGAGTAGAACAGCCTGTATGTTTCGGCAGCAGGGAACGCGAGGGGACGTTTGCATTCTTTTTCAATGGAATACCTTTACCGAAAGTACCATCAAAAGCGAAGACACTCTGGAAGATCACTCTACTGAAGTCTGTCGTTCTTATTAAGAATCATTTCACTGGTAAGTTTAACTAATCTTTTATTTACTATTTTATCTGTTCTCAATGGATATATTGTGTCTTGATGCTAGTAGCGGAGTAACCAATTTTCTCGAGGGAAGACGGAGTGGATGGCCATCTCTTTAGTTCCTTAGTTTTTATTTTAGACGTCAGAGGGAGATGTCAGCATTTTTTCTTATGTTCATGGAGACTAATTGTTAGTCGAGGAAGAGTGATCGACTGATCGTTGAAAGATATGTAAAGTTACGAGTGGTGAAGAATACTATCGTAAGCTTCTGATGCAACATAATTTTTTCTCATCAAACGTTGCGTTTCGGTTTGATCAACGAAAATATCATAAATTTTGCATGGGTAAAATTTGTGTAAATACGTGCTCTACAACAAGGAGAGGGAAATATGATAGGGAATGACGGATAAGTGTAGCAAGTGTCTACCAGAAAGAAAGAAAGAACCACATTCGCATTCTCTAGCCGACTTACGTGGCGGAGTGTTTAGCATATCGCACTACGATGCCAGGTGCTCCGGATTAGAACAACGGTCTGGGCATGGATCTTCTTTGTAAGTGTTCCTTCATCAATTTCATCACATTATCACTCATCCTCATCGTGGCATCGATTAGTCAAAAGTGGCAGAAAACTGATGTAAAAAAATCTAATTCAATCAGTCAATCAATCAACTTTCGCATTCCCGTTAAAAGTTACATCTTTTACAGGAAAACTACGCTGTAGATCAAATTTCGTTAAGTCCCTGGTTATGAAGTTGTCTTTAAAATTGAGTCTTTCTTAGTCTTCTGTAGCTGACAGTACAATGCGATTATTTGCACATGTAATTTCGTTTTCTTATAAAGGAAAAGGCACATGTGGTTCACAACAAATTTTGTGGGACCCCGAATTCCCTAAAGCATCGCGTCCGTTCAGTACTTGAAATGTAAATCTCTCCACAGCGTCAACTGTATTTTCCAAAGTCTTGTTGCGGTAGGTTATAATATAAACAGGGTGTCTACCAGTCAGGAAAGTCATGAATGTCAAGAAAAAGTAATCAACAAGTAGGTCAAGAGGTCAATAAAAAGTCAAGAAATTGTACTTGTGGTGAAGAACTTTTGCTGTCACAGTGACTGAGTGATTGATTTAGTTTATTTTACATGACTTTTCTGTCTCTTGGCTAATCGTGAAGATCAGGATGAATGAAGGGACAGTCACAAAATCATAGGAACGAGAACACGAACCGCACATAGATTATACTAGTATTATTATAGTAATTCCGTCGCCAGGGGCAACCTCCTTCTGTCGCACTCTCCACCCCAGAACATTTGCCGTTCCCTCGGCTGGCAACCATTGACCTTCTAGCGCCCTTTTCTTGCCATTCTCCCCCGATGGCCTGTGTTAATTACGGCAGGGAAATTTCTCAGGAATGGAATTCTGGGTTCACATATTACATACTGAAAAGCGAAGTAGGGAAAATACATGTGAAACTGTGTGAGAAACATGGGTAAACCAAATCTATGTTGATTTTCATTTTACACTTGTTTCTGTTTTCCTGATTTCTGTTATTTGAACATAAATTTGTCAAAGGAAAAAAGTTTAAACATTGAAGATGGCGATAATTAAATAAATTAAAATTTAAAGCTCAAGTAATTAAAACCAATCTCCATGGCGGTGTGCTTATCATAGCTCCCTACGACGTCAGAGGATTAACAGTGATGGTGAGAATTGACGATGGATGAATGAAAAATATGTAAAGAACAAAAACACAATGATTCCAACTTATAAGTTTTCGGGCATCGCGGGGAATTTCAAGCTGGGAGACGGGATTTTTTAGCATCTGTAGGGAATTTCATTCTGAGCCAGGCAGGAACACAACAGAAGATTGGCGTGAGGAAATGAATGCATGTAATAGGTGGCTTTGTGTTGTATTTGGTGTTCTTATTGGCGATTCGAAAATGTATTATTTGTTTAGGTGTTAATGGTTTAGTAGTCATGCTAGTACTGTGTTTTTCAAGTCAAAGACAATGGATATAATAGAAGATTTGCGTGTGAAATTATTTGGAACGAGATCTTTCCCGGAGGAATTGCAAATCGTTAATGCAATTAGGCCAGTACCATATCTTGATCCACAGATCTTGAACTTATATTTCCGTGTCTAAATAGAAAAATCTGGAATTCTCAGGTCATTGGGTACTTGGGTAACTTGAATTTTACACTTAAATTAATATTGAAAGATATTATTTCACTAGTACATGCCATCCATAGATTCTCTTTTTTATAACTTTGTTATAGTACTTTCTTGTTTTATTATTTGAAATTCTACACGTAGATTAACTGCAATCACAATTCACTATAAGATAAAATTTTCCACACAATATTCATAACAATGCGAGGTAAATTTGCAGGGAGACTTAAGGAGTGGGTTGACGAATGAACCACCAGTTAAAACCAGCATACGTCACTAGTACTTAATTTAATGTGCATACACAGAAACAAGCAATGCTTGGCAACGTTCTCCGGGACAGTCGATGTTGTTCCTAGATCGTCCGCGTCGCAACTGAGATTGTTATCTGCTACAGCACACTCTCCCACGAAGACGATTGGCAGATAGAAATAGTTCTCAAGATCATCCGCTAGTACAAGATGAGTTCACGATAATCATGCCACTTATGATTTTTCGTAATGCGCCAAAATATGTTTCTTTTCATATCGATAACTTCACGTGCCTTTTTCACCTCTTGGGTTAATGGCGACGATGATTGATTTGGTTTATTTTACTTCGTTTTCTACCACTTTGGCTAATCGCGAAGGTGAAGATAATTGATGTTATGAAATTGATGAAGTGACAGTCGGAGAGAACACCCATGTCCAGGCCAGAATTCGAACCCAGGACCCCTGGATCGCGACGATGAGGATGAACTGATGGGGCAGACACGACGATACATCCATGACTTTTCCAAGGTTTGAAACCTGGTACCTCTGGCTTCGTTTATGATAACCACTCCGACATGACAGAATGTGGATGTGTTTGTATGAGAAGGTGCGATGCGTATTTCATTTTTTTTAAAAGAAGCAACAACACCTACATTTATATATCTATACAATCTCATATATTGTGAGTCACAATGATGATGTTAAAGTTATTCTATAGCACAATTAAATTAACACTTTCAGATCTCTGCAGTTAATTGTAGAGAATGATGTTTTAAGTATTGTGACTATCCTTTCTGGACTTGCCCAATCACTTTATGCTGCATGACCATGAAAATGACTCACAAAATGGCTACTTGAGGCTTCTCAGGACGTTATGTAAATTACAACGTATGGCGTATGTTTTTAGCAAGGTTTATTAAATTCTCATTGTACATAACAATTCTTATTACAATGTTCGAAATAATCTACGATTCTCAATAATATTCTTCTCGGCGTCTCGTTGTGTGTGCGTGCGTTTGTGTGCAAGATTAAATAATTTTACTAACCACAACCCTCGCCTGATAACATAAATTTGACATCTTTCGTTGGTAACGGGGGTTATTCGTCACCCCAGAGGTTTCGTACACAATTTTATAATGATAATACATGCCAGTTCTTTTCCTAAGTACTGATATTGATATATGACACATTGCTTTATATTATTGAAATTTAGTTAATTTTTGCAATTTTGAAAGTGAAATCTAATAAAATTGCTCAGTTAAACGAGGCTGAATTATGACCGGATCCATACACACTTCGAGAAAAAAGTTTTGACATGCTCTTCTACATTGTCTTGAATTTCAGATTCTCCGTAGTCATCATCATTGAAGTCATCATCTTCTTTCAAGACCTGACACACAAAAGTACCGAATTCATGGTCAGTCATCTTCCTGAATGTCATTTAACATAAGTGCAGTAGAACAAGATTTTGACATTCGTGGAAGGTATCAGGGGTGACTGATACTCACCCTAGAGGGTCGATCATTAGCATACAATGTTCTATCCAACAACTGGCTGCACCTACTAATACTAATAAAGCTCATTATAGAGGAAGATTACGTACTTGAAAATTTTTGCAGAAATACCAATTTAACAACAAAAATAAAATTATTCTGTGGTGATGCTCCAACCAACCCTGTTACCATCGAAGCGTTAAACAGTCCTTGCCTTAACCTGTCTCTTCCAATATTAGTTTTTAAAACGCGAGCCGTTTCCCTCCCACAGTCCCTTGCGAGCCTTTCGCAGAGCATGACGGTCCAAAGTTTGTAAGCGGAAGGAGTCGGGAGCCTGTCAACGGCATGAAATACTGCGCTGCTCAGGTGCATTGTGTTGACTCGCCCATTTCCTCGTAATTGCCCTTATCCCGTGGTTCAGGGATGGAGGATCTATACGGATTATCATATGAAAATCATTAACGTGAAGGTCTGTAATTAAAATCGGAAGTCTTAATGAAAAACGTATGCTAAGTAGGCCGAGGGGGCCCGGAACGCATCTTGGACAGTTGTCGGCCATGCTGACATCGTTGTAACGACCCGCACTTAATTAAAATTTAAGATTTCAGGGGGGGCAAGATGCTCAAGTTGCGGAGAGGAGGGGGGTTAATGGTTCAAAGGAAAAGAGCTCTCTTGCTCGGTTTTGGCAAAAGACGTAATTAAAAAAGAAAAAAAAGCAGCATCTGTTGCGAGAAAAGTGGTACGTCACAGGGTAAGCTGTTACAGAAGGAATCTTCGATCGCTCTCTCTTATGCGGACATTCCTCACTCGAATGAGGGGGAAGGGGGTGCTGGATTCTCATTACAAGCCCCCTCGTAATTAATATAAATGAGATCTTATCTGTGCCTGGCTGAAACTTGCACCGTCTATTGAGTTGTTCTGAAGTGTCTGAAACTGTCGTGCCCCCCTTTTGATGCACTAAGAATGCAATGAAGACCAGAACGATCATTTTTTAAAAAATCAACATCAACCTTGATTTGAAGCACATCGAGTTTTGTGTGCACAAATTGTCATTACAAGAAACAATACGAGCAAAGTGTACTATTTAAGTTCACTCTATGCTCAGAGAGGTTAATCGGGACTAAAATTACAGTCTAAAGTGGGATCCGAACCACTGTGCAATGTAGTCACCGGCAAGAAAAATGGGACACACAGAACCTGAAATACTGTTGCATAAATCTACAGCGATAAGTGGATTTTAATAGCAATTTTTCAATGGCAACTTCTACCACCGCCGTAGAGTTAGGCAACACACATAATGCCATGCAGGGAAGCGAGTATTTCAGGATTTTTGTGTACCATTTTTCTTGCTGGTGACTGTACCTCCACCGTGGATCGACACCTTGTTAACTGGTAAGGCTATTTTTCACTCCTTGTAAATTCACTGGGGAAATAATGAGGAAAATTTTCACTCTTTTCATGAGGAAAAACTTTACTCTGTAAGTTCATGGGGAATTTTTTTTCACTCTGTGTAACACTTGCAGATTTTATAAATTTTCACTTCTTGGAAACTCATGATAAAAATTTTCTGTTTTTGTAAATTTGAGGACAATATTCACTCTTTATGAACGTATGAGGTACCTTTTCTCATTCGCAAAAAAATATTGAACACAGATTGCACGAAAGAAACAAGAAAATAAGACCTAATGTAATCGAAAATAATTTCATCTTTTTTCAAATACGCCCATCAGGGAAAAAGCAAATTTGAATGTACACGAAATACTGCTGACTCAACTAGTGCGTGCAAGGAAAACTACAATTCTAGACCGTTCTAGAAGGAAATCTAGCTCCGTGAGGAAGAGGTTGAAGCGACGCTGAAGCCGTGTGTCGTGCTACTCTGCGCATGCCCCGTGTAGGCGTCGCCGCTGTCCCCAAAGGGGAAAACGAAAGGACAGAAAGGATTGAATCCAACGTGTCCACATAGTCATTGGGCCGGTGTCGCGTTGTCACCATAGCAACGACAAAAGTCTTGCTTTAGAGGCGCCTGTGACATGCGCGGCGCCACCCATGCTTCCAGAAGAAGCCTATCGCATCTCGTTGCCAAAGATTACGAGATCGTTGGACGGTGATTCCAATACAGCACGGCCGAAATTGCCCTAACACTGTGACTCCGTTATATCTGTCTAAGGCAGTAACAAGAGTAGTACTTACTTTTCTGTATATTTCAAGTTATGAGCAAAATAATGGTTCATTGAAAACATAGATACAAAATTTTAAACGATTTGCGTGACGAAATTTTTTCTAAGTGGTGGTTAAGGACTTATCTTCAACTTTATTGCATCTGTATTTTAATATGTGGTTTCAAATAATTAGTGAAAGCTAATGTCCACATCAGTTAAGCTTGCTTGATTGGTTTACTTTACATCACTTAACTTTTTCTGCTACTTTTGGCTAATAGCGAATATGAGGATGAGTGAAATGATGAAATTGATGAAGAAACACTCGTAAAGAACACCCATGACCAGGCCGGGATTCGAACCCGGGACGCTGTGCTAACTAGCCCGCCACGGAGGTTGATCAGTAAAATAGATCAGCCTGTATGCATGCAACACGTTCTATGAGCTACTACTTACATTCGCGTGCCCAGGATTTTCGAAAGGAGGTTTTGTTTTCTATTTCCAGTAATCAACCCTATGTTCTGCACTCGTTTGACGTTCTTTTTTGAGGGATATAGGACCAAAGAGGAGGTTATGAGCCTTTAAACGCCTCTTTGGATACGGCACTGATATCTAGAATAAATTAACTGCAGAATTAATTTACAGTTGCTTTTTTAAAACGGTTTTACATTTTCAAAAGATCGTGACACCAGTGCGAATAGAGCAAGTACACTATAGTGAGAGCAATGAAGTGAGTAGCACATCGAGGCCAGACCGAGAATGAGGGTTTAGACATAGGGACGAGAACGAGATGAAGTAATGGAAATCGAAAGAGGGTATGGTTGATTGATTTGGTGTTCTAAGTCCACTTTATGCACAGTAAGACTAATCGGGACCTACAGTTTAAAGTGGGATCCGAACTATTTGTGTCTCCACCGGGTATTGAACCTAGGACCCCTTGATTGCACTGCGCCATCGGGGAGGCCCTAAAAGAGGGTATGGACATAGAAACGAGAATGAGAAGAGAGTTTAGACATTAAAATGAGACCGACAACGAGACGAGGGTGCAGTCATCGAGAACGAGACAAGGGTGTAGACATCGAGACGAGACCGAAAATGGGACGAGGGGTTTAGTCATCAAGACGAGATCTAGAACGAGACCAAAGTATATTCATCGAGACGAGACCGATAACGAGACGAAGGTATAGTTATCGAGACGAGAACAAGAATGGAACGAGGGTTTAGTCATCGATATGAGACCGAGAACGAGACGAGGGTGTGGACATCGATACGATAACGAGACGATAATTTAGACATTGAGAAGAGAGCGAAAATGGGACGAAGGTATAGTTATTGAGTCATAACCGAGAATGAGACGAGGGTTAAGTCATCGAGACGAGGCCGACAACGAGACGAGGGTATGGTCATCGAGAGGAGGCTATGAACATCGAGTTGAGACCTATAAGGAGATGAAATAGATAACGAGATGAGGATATGGACATCGAGACGAGACCGATATCGAGACAAGGGTATGTAATCGCGAAGAGACCGAGAACGACGCAAGAATAGACACCAAGACGATACCGTGACGGATCCCGGTGCAATCTGTGCAATCCGACAACATATCTGCAACGAACGAATCTTCGACGGTTGGGGAAATCCGTTCAAAATCACATGTACAGACCGTGTGACACGTTTCTCTGCCACCTCCCGCTCCTCCTCCTCCTTCACTAATTGCAGAGCTAATTCTGCTTAGAATTTCTAATTAGCGTCCTTGTTTATGGCTCCTGCGTGAACACTAATTAGCTCTGCTGGCAGGTGACTGTCGCGGCGCAGGGCACATAACTCAGGCAGTGGGAGGTTCCTGCACGGCCGAACAAGGAGACTGCAAAAAAAGATAGGAACGCGGGGGACAAGATGCACGAGGGGCGACCGGAAAGTAAAAATTCGTCAGGCTAGCCAACGGCCTACAATTTTCTCCCCTTTCTTTCAATTCTACTGTGTAGTCACGCATTATTTACAAAATGGTTATTTTGTAGCTTTTCTGAAGGATAATCTAGAGGTAGTTGGCAGGTAAGCTGAGCTAGCACCACGTGAGCTGCAGCTAGTAGATCACTCCAACAGGCCTCAGTTGAATTCTTGGGCAGGTTTCATCATTTATCTGTATGGAATGGCGAATATGCAAAATATAAGTGAATTGGGTTTCACTCCGGCTTGTCAGCTACACTTCACTTCTTTGTGTAGTATCTCTTAAATGACACGTCTGGCTTAAAGCAATTACTGAAATTAGAGCCTTAACATGTTGTCTTTAATCTAATTTTCTGTTTGATAATGTTATTACTTTCTGTAGAAACTGATAAAAGAAAGGTATTCGAAGACTGGGATAACAGGCGTCGTAGAGAATTCGGGCCCCATCGACTCTGCTTGTAGCAAATTGGGCTTGTTCACTGCCGGGATGACTCATCGCACCAAACTTAAACACCTTCTTGGTCAAGCTCTACATATCATCTTTTGACGCAAGCGCGGAACGCTCTCCTGGTTAGGTTAGGCTTGTTAGGTTTAAATATCTTAGCATAAATACACTATATTTAGCCTAACAATGAGAGCATTTAGCCTGACGTCAGATGACAAAATACAGCGCTTAACCAAGCAGGTGTTTGAGGTTGGTGCGAAGTTCACTGCCTAAACTTTTCCGGTGGCGGCGCCACCCTAGTTGCCTACTTAGAGAAGAGACTATTGTTCGTCATTTGGTTGTTCTAAGCTTTACACTGGAAAGCGATGCAGTGTGCTTTTCAAACGTTATTTTCACCAAACTGAAGAATTTATTGTCTATAACGAATAAAAAAACGTGTTTCGTACACTTTTTACACAAGGTAGCAAGTCATAAGTTACATTGTTTTAAGCAAAGAATTATATATTTATGCGCAACGGCAGGGTAGCTAGAACTGGATAAGTAGCGTGTGTTTATGCACAAGGAACACTAAAGTTGGTGTCACTGGGTCCTTCCCAGTTGCCATAGATTGATAAAACGAAACTTTAGATTCTACACTATGTCTTATGTTCTTTTGCGGTTGCGAGTATGCGTAATTAATTAAACGACGGGTGTCGGAATCGGAGAAATCCAGAAAAGTGTATTCAGAGAAGTATGTGCACGATACTTATTATTATACACTATGCTCTATCTAATAATTTAGTGGATACTTCCTTTATGTTAAGGAGGTTTTTTTTGCCTTGGATCGCCTTGTATTTTCTTCCTCTTTTTTCTTCCAATAACTTTCAAAATTTTTATAAATGTAAATATGAACTCCCCAGAACTTGAAAGAAGTGAAACAGAAGATAGCTGCAAAATGTGCTTAAATAACTATTCCTCTAGATAAGTTTATATTTGAAACAGAGGACCATTCTTACTAAGCATGCGGAGAAAAAAAAAGTAAACACTTCCTATGCAAATTTGAACGTTTTTGGAGTTCCGATATATTTTTCTAGTGCAGATGATTATCTTTATTAAAATCTGTTTTTAAACACTGATTATTCATCTATCATGTTCCTACATAATTTCACAAGTGAAAATCAAATTAAATGTGCAGTTTAATCTATTAACAATATGAACATTATCTAATTCCGCCATGTGGGAGAACAGTTGCCTGTCCGAAGCGCCAGAATACAACTAACGTGCTGCCATCTGCAATTAGCTTTGCCTGACCAGCCCCATTTGGAAACTATTCCAACGAGCCAGTAGAAAAGAAATGCTGTGTGTGTGTGGGGGGGGGGGGTGTAAAGTACTACTCCTACTCATTTGAAACTCGATAACCAGTTCATAATCAAAATACGTAGAAAGAATAAGTATATGTTAACTTAGAAATCCGCGCCCTTAAGTTAATAAAAGAATAGCAAAAGAATCTCTCTGTGTGTACAGACCATTATTGGCAAAGACTTAGACTCTGCAAACAAAAGAAGAAAAAAGTAAACTGCAGCATTCACCTTGTTAAACGAGAAAGGTAGATATGAGCTTGATTGGATCACACATCCCTCAGGAAATAAAGACGGAAAGTTCTGGCGCATCCAGCATCTTCATTACATAGCGAAGCAGATCTAATTTCATTAGCGTGAAAAATGAACCGGGTTACTTCTGATGGGCAGGCAGACGATATCAGTGTTGCCACTTGGTGATATTTTTTGTGCTTATTTTGAACCTCACACTGTCACTATTTCCTCATATACTTTGATTTTTTTCTCTTTCTCTCCCTCTCTCTCTCTCTCTCCCTCTCTCTTTTACACACACAAACGATTGGTGCGATATTTACATGAAAGAGCTAGGGGTGTCCACAGGATATAGGATAATGGCGCGGAGGCTTTTTTCCTTAAAATAATATAAAATTCAACATTTATTTATTTTCCTAAAATCTATGTGAAAAAAAGTCTTCACCTTGTCACCATGCTGCAATATGTGCACTGGATTAGGCAGGGTGAATCAGAATATAAGAATATATCGTATTTCCTTAGCAATTAATTTACTTTGGCCGGTTCCAAGTAACTTTTACTGCTAGATGCGCAGTATTTAATCCGTTAGATGAAGAAAAGAAATAATTTAAGGTAGGGCAATGTTGACGCCTTTACTTGGTTAACGTGTAAGATCTGAAGCGATATGCGGCCACGAACGTCGGTGGGGATAAACAGCGGGCGAGTTGTTTTCGTCCAATCACACTCAACCTTCAGCCAATGGACCACGTGGAGTCCTTGACCCAATGGGCGCAGCTGTCATTTTGCTCGTCTAGTCCACGTGGAGTCTCAACCGTGCGGTAAATGTATTGTTGTGGCTGGTGGGCACGCTCCGTCGACTTCAAAGCCAGCCACTCGTTAACGTAGCTAGCGCGTCGACTATAGATAAAGTAATGCTTTCAGTAAAGCTATAAGAAGCGACTTTCAGTAATAGTATAGCAGTAGACACGCTGTCGTAATTAAATACTTTATGTGGATGATCTATGAGGGGACGCCATTGGTCTTGAGGAGGATGGGAACTCCTGGCAAGAGTCACTGATAATACTGCGGATCATGTACAGTCACGGACACTTCTGGATTGTAATAAGCATATGTTAAGTGTGCATAATATCTGAATCGATATTCAATTGTTTGTAAAGTTGTTATTGAAAAAATTGGGAGTTCAGCCCAAGGTAACTTAATATATAAGGTAGCGCCATCCGAAGATTACCGAACATGCACGAGCGTGTGACGTCATATGGGAGGCTCGGGGCCCTTCGCTTATGTTCGGGGCTTGGCCGAAGCAAACGGCCGCTATCATTTCTACGCGAGGTTCAGAGAGGGAAAGTGTTTTATTACTTTGATTGATTGATTTGGCTTTTTAAGTCCACTTTATGCACAGTAAGGCTAATCGGGACTGGACCTACAGTTTAAAGTTCGATCCGAACCATTATGTGGCTCCACCGGATATCGAACCCGGGACCCCTTGATTACAAGGCGACGACGCTACCACTGCCCCATCGGGGAGGCCCTTTAGGGGGAAATATTAATGATCATACTTCGGGATGGTCTTGAGGTGTTCTTTTAATGATTAGTAACATAATTAAAACATGCTACTTTTAAAAAGGTGGGGGAATTACACGTGCAAACGTATTGTAAAAATTCATGTTTCTGAAACCTATCGATATATTACAAAGAAGGTTGTCCGTGTTCTCACTCGCATTTCAGATTTCATCATTTCATAAATCGTATGATTTTAATAAAAACGTTGCATGCTAAAGAAGAATTGCATAGTGAAAGAGTTAAAAAGAAATAATTGATTGACAGATTTGATTTATTTTCGCTTTTATTTTGTCTTTTTTTTTTTAATATGAAAGGAAAACCAATATGTGGTAGTCTCCCCCCGTCGTTCTCTTTCTTTGTTTCCACAAACCGGCCTCGGTGGCGTAGTGGTTAGCACATCGCGCTTCAACGCCAGGGGTCCGGGTTCGAATCCTGACCTGGGCATGGATGTTTGTGAGTGTTCATTCACCAGTTTCATCACTCATCCCTATCTTCGCAATAAAGTCAAAAGTGGAACAAGAAGCGAAGGAAAATAAAGCAAATCAATCTTTGTTTCCACATATATCACATTTACTAAATTCTTATTTTTCTCATTAAGGACAAATCAATGTCTTACCCGATTGGATTCGAACCCGGAACCCCTGGCGTCGTAGTGCGCTGTGCAAACAACTTCCCCACGGAGATCGACACCGAGTACGGGCCTCACAGAACGTTACAGAAGTACTATCGGATTATAAATTATGGATATTATAGTTTGGATAATAAATCAATAAAATATATAATCTATAAAAAACACCCGTTTTTTATTTATAGAATTTCAAAGAGAGCGATAGTTTGCCAAACTAAAAAAAAATATATTTTGTTCTTACGACGATAAAAATAGATGGCATACTCGAAAAAAAAATGTAGCTATAGATTGACAAAGAACTGAATAAGCTGAATTTTGATGTAGCTCGTTCTTATTTAGTTCTACTGGTTAACTTTTAATTGGAGTACAAACTTGAGTATCCGTAATTTTTAATTCGATATTAGTCCGGTATAATCTGTTTACAACATTTAACACAACGCACTACAAAAGCCTATTATTTAGTTTTCTGATTGAATCGTTTCTTCTTATTCATTCAGAATGTTGCCATCACTTCCAAGAATATTTTAAATTTTACATAACATCAGAAAGTACTTAAATAATACTGATAAACTTAAAATCCAATCTTTACCGTTCTCCATAAACTAACTTTATTTATCAAATTATCAAGGGAAAGAAGCAATATAAGAGCTACATAAAATTTTACTCTGCATTTGAAACTTAGAAAAGAATCCCCCCAACCTTCATATATTTCTTTACTGTACAATAATTTACGGATCAAAGTTCCACATACAAAATAATTTTGGAAAGTTTTATGTGTAGGAAGAATGAAGAAAGAGTTTGTAAGATAGTAATTTCAGACTTTGAAAACACAATTCCAGTTTGTAATTTGTCCATATTTTAAATTTCGCTGGTTCAAATTTGGCTGCAAGTTATTGTTGTCATAGTTCTAAAAAGTATTTTTTTTCGTATTAAGAACTTTGCACACACACACGCGTGCAGAAGACGAGCCAAAGTGTACAAGTACTAATTTAACTAACTTAACCTACTCGAAATACTTGATGAGTGCTAGGAACATCAAACTTATATGTCTTAACCTACTAATTCAAGCCTATAGAAATAGATTTAAGATCACACGGAAAATGAAACGCTTTGAGAATATCGATGAAAATATCTTATTTCTTAGTTTAATTAAACAAAAAAAGGAGAAAAGTTACATGAACTCACAATCATTGACCGTGCAAGTGTACGAATCATTATTCGTTAAAGGACTTTGACCGCAGATTTTCCTTTTACATTTCCATGTGCGTCTGAGTTGTATAACCGGAAAATTTACTCCAACGCTGATATGGGATACACATTTGTACATGTATGTAGTTCATTAACGAAGTAACTTGCATTACACCAATCATAGATCTTGCTCTTTTTGACAGAAATATACTACAAAGAAATAATGTAGCATCCATTGGTTTATATTGAGTACAAGTGTACAAAATTATCCACAATGTATTTGTGAAATACCAAAATTCAACAAAGTTGCAAAAAATTCAATGATGGGTGTAATATTCACTCATGAAAAGTTTACCATCGTGCATACAACGCTATGTAACTGGACTTGAAGATGTAACTGAATTTCATTTTCTTCAATAGCGTGAAACTCAATACGCGATCTTTACACTTCGAAATGCACATTTCCAACAACGATTTTCACAATAATGTGAACATACAAATCACAATCAACATCTGTTTGTGTTAAATAAATGAATTTGTAAGTAATTACAAATCCGACATACATGAAAACTACATAACAAATCAGTTAGGTTCACTACGTATTTCGCCTAATTGAACACATTTTCAAGTTATTGGTGACTTTTCTTGTAGTAGCCTACTGTCGGTTAGGTTACGTTCTAGATTTTGAACTTTTTTATTTGGTTACAGCAGGTTGAAAGAGGATGTTTATAATCTTTAATTGATTTGCTTCATTATACAGACGTGTGTTTCTCCTTGTAAACGATCGAATATGTTTTCCAACAACGAAACATTGCTTGCAGTTTGTATATATACACCTACGTCTATATATTTTTCTCTCTTTTGGCAGCATAGTGCCTGTTTAGGGCACGTTTCCTTATTGCATGTCTTTCGTAGCGTACATCTCTGCAAACCTTATCAGCACGTCCTACAAGCGAACTATATTGTGAAGATAAGTGTTTAGGAGAACTACAGCATTTCCTATATTATTTGGTACTGAAATATTTGGGTGTAATTTTAGCTCTGGCACTGCAATTGGCTTCAGTACGTTCTTTAGTGGAAAATACAGAAGTTTTGCTTTTAGATCTCGCACATAGTCTTCTTCACAATAATTGGCACTGCACACTTGTTTTTTTTTTACATTTCGTCTACAGGTATGAATCCACTGTTTACTTACGCAATTATCGGCTGGAAATCTATGACATTTTATGTCAGTCCTTTAGTTTTCTGGGTATAGTATTCCTAGCTTGCTACAGCACAATTAGACATGATTGCATTCGATTTGTTGACAAGTACAAAATTACAATAAAATAAATCTAACGCTACAAAATCAACAACCTGCTTTTTCCGATTTTCGCGACGTGTTAGCAGCCGAATGTGGCCCGCACCAAACCCAATTCTTCCCAGATGACGTAATGCATCCACGGACGACTGCGCATACGTACTGCACATAGCAACGAGCATCCCAAAACCCGATCCTCCCAGATGACGTAATGCATACGTACTGCACATAGCAACGAGCACCCCCTGAGTTCAGCCATCTTAGAAATGGTTATTGTAAGTTTAGTATTAAATCGTTATTTTGTATCCTCGTTTTTATATTTATACTGTGAAGTACCTACGTGTGCGAATCAATTAACCTCTGCGTGTGAATACACGACAGAGATTTATACATGGCGACGAGAATTTAGTTAGAAATCGAGGATAAGTATATTTCACTTCTAAGCTTTGTGTTATAGTGTAAATGTATAATGGCTTTAGTAGCTGGTTTTGATAAATATGATCCCCAAGATGGATCGATAGTAGCGTATTTGGAGCGCTTTGATAATTATTGTCAAACACAAGCTATTCCAGAGGACAAGAAAGTTCCTAGATTAATATCTGTCATTGGAAACAAGCCATATGAAGTTCTGCGTGAATTATTTGCACCTACATTGCCTCATGATAAATCCTCTCAGGAAATTGCACAAAGATTAAAATCTTATTATAGTCCATCAAGCAACTATATTGTGCAAAGGATAAAGCTTAGAAAATGTGTACAAGAAGAAGACGAACAAATAGAAGATTTTGTAAGGATTCACTAATTAGCGGAATCAGATCTAACACTATTCGTAAGAAACTCATTGCTGACAATATAATGGAATTTCACAAAGCTTTTGAGGTAGCTAAGCAGATGGAAAAATTAGAAGCAGATATGAAGGAGTATTACGTCCAGTCCAATGTAAATTTTGTGAACACTAACCGCGCAAAGGTAAATAAGTGCAAGGGCGATACGCGTTTGAACTCCGGTGCCAATTCTAATCCAAAACAGGATAGCTGGAAATTCCAAAATACTGTGTCAAGTGGATCCAATCTTAGGTTCAGACAAAATCAATCGGATAATGAGGGAAGTAAAAATGAATGGGAAAGAAAGCAACAATATTTCAAGCATTGCAGATACTGTAAGAAATTCGGTCAATATGTTTCCCAGTGTTTCAAGTTACAGCACAATAAAGAAACAAATAGTACTAAACCTTATAGCAAGTACAAGACTAACGCTGTACAGGCTGTTGAACCTGTTTCTTCGGATGATATGGACAGTGAGGTGTTAGATGTAAATGAATTAAGGGTTGGAATGATTACTATGGAAGTAAATGGAGAATGTACATTTATGCAAGAAAGATCGATTGAGTATAGTTTGTCCCACTGTAATGAAAGATCAGTTTCGTCGCAACCATATCTTAAATCTGACCATTCTTCATTGCCTATTAAAATAGCTCATTGTGATAAAGCTACTAGTAAGTTTGTTTCTTCGTCCGAATATGTAATTGCTCTCAATATTAATGATTCTATGTTGAACTTTGAAATAGATACAGGTTCACAAGTTTCGATTACAAGTAAAACATTTTGTGACAGTCAACTGCATGGTTTGCAATATCTGGAAGCTGACTGTGTTTTACGATGTGCTAGCAATATGACTTTGCCGTTAGTAGGAAAGGTTGCTGTAAGAGTTCGTTATGAACATGTAGATAAAATACTAGACTTATATGTAGTCGCATGTGATTTAAAATATCCACTCATGGGAAGACAATGGATTAAGCATTTATTGCCTGATTGTCACATTAATCTATCTCAACTTAGGCCATCGTTGGAAGTGTATGAGGACAAGACTCGTGTTTCGTCTATGTTAACATCTAACAAGTTGAAATTTGTTCAAGGGCAAACTTTGGTTAAGTCGAAGGATACGACTAATGCTTCGTCTGTGTTAATAGCTGACAAATTGAAAATTGTGCATGGGCAAACCTTGATTAAATCACAGATGGTTACGTGTGAAAATCTGATTGCATCTTGTGATGTGCAAGGATTAATAAAATTTATTAGGCACGAATATAGAGAGTTTTTCGATAATGATTTGTCGCAGCCAATTAAACATTTTACCGCCACGATTCCAATGAAACAAGGCATTACACAAATTTTTAAGAAATTTTATAATGTTCCGTATGGTTTACGTGACAAAGTTAAGTCTGAATTAGACAAATTGATTGAGCAATACATTCTAGAAAAGATTGACTCAAGTGATTGGGCGAGTCCTATGGTCGTTGTGTGTAAGAATGATGGTAATTTGAGGCTTTGCTGCGATTTCAAGAACACTGTGAATAAATATGTTGAAAACGTAACTTATCCATTGCCCAGGATAGACGAAGTGTTTCCAAAAGTTAATGGATGTGATATATTTGTTACCTTGGATCTCAGAAGTGATTACCTTCAAATAAAACTTGATGATCAAGCCAGTTACTAGTAATGAATACCCCATGGGGATTGGTACAACATACTCGACTGCCATTTGGTGTACGGATCCCATCACAAATATTTCAAAGAACGATTGAAGGCATACTTCAGGGATTAGATTTTGTCATTCCATACCAAGATGACTTACTTATTGCTAGCAAGGGTTTAAAACAGGCAGTTACCAGAACACTTGAAGTTTTAAACCGTTTGAATGAGTACAATGTTAAGGTTAATTGGAGCAAGTGTTCATTCTTCAAAGACAAAATTGATTATTTAGGATATACTTTAAGTAAAGAAGGAATCCATCCTTCTGAAAAGAAGCTGCATGCATTGATACAATGTCCAAAGCCTTGCAACACCAAACAATTAAAGGCTTTCCTTGGAGGTATTAATTTTTACAGAAGATGTGTGCCTAGTCTGTCAGTTATCTTGTCAGTTCTTTACAATTTATTGAAGAAAAATGTGCGATGGCAATGGACAAATGATTGTCAGCGGCAATTTGAGGCAGCTAAACTGGCTTTACAAAATGTCAAGGTCCTTGTTCCATACGACCAGAATAAAGAAGTTATTATACAGTGTGACGCATCTCAAAATGGATTAGGTTCGCAATTATGCCATAAAGTACAAGGGGAATTGCGTACGATTGAGTGTATTTCATGTACGTTAAATAAGCATTGAGGTTAAGTATCCTATGCATGAAAAGGAAGCTTTATGTATCGTATATGCAGTGAGGACATTCCAAAAATACGTACAAGGTAGATCGTTTGAAATATGGACAGATTCAAGGCCAGCTAAGCAATTGTTAGCTATGTAAAAAACAATTCCTATTATGGCGTCGCCACACATTAAAAGGTGGTGTTTATTTTTGGCTTCTTTCACATATACGAGTAAACTAATATGTACTAAAAAGGTTGAACTTGCAGACATGTTGTCAAGGTTGCCACTTCCTGACGTACATGATGATGATCCTAGGCAAGAAGAATTTGTGTACCAGGTTACGCTTACGCCGAATGCAAAGCAGGCGATTTTGGCGTATTGTAAACGAGATGAAATTCTTAAGTTAACGAAATCTTATTGCAAGAATGGATGGCCACAAGATGTGAAAGGGTTCAAAGGAGATGAATTGAAGGAACTGTTGGCGTACAAGAGAAGACAGGCAGAATTGAGCATTACGGATGAGTTACTGTATTGGGGTCGGAGACTGGTTGTTCCCAAATGAGTGCGAAATTACATTATTCAGAGAGCCCATGAAGATCATTGTGGTATTGTAAAAATGAAAGTAATGCTCAGAGAGAGATATTGCTGGCCAGGAATAGATAACGCTATTGAAGAGTATGTAAATAAATGTGAAGTTTGTGCAGCAGTCAAGCCAAATACAAGTGCTAAGAACTATAGTGCATGGACTGAATGCAGACATCCGTGGGAAAGGATGCATATGGATTTTTTTGTGTATAGAAGTATTACTTATATTGTAATAGTAGATGCCTACAGCAAATGGGTAGATTGTGATAGAGTTTCGTCTACTTCATTTAAAGAAGTAAAGCGTTATCTAATTAAACATTTTGCTATTTTTGGGCTACCAAAGTGTATTGTGGTAGATAATGGTCCCCCATTCTCATCTTCAGAATTTAAAACATTCTGTGATGAACGTCACGTCAATTTGTACCATTCTCCTGCGTACCATCCTGAAAGCAATGGTCAGGTCGAGCGCTACGTGCAGACAGTGAAAACAAAGCTAGACTGTGCTGTACGGGAGCAATTGAACAAGAATACGCATGTCAACGTCGAAGAATTATTGCAGAGAGTATTGGAGGCTTTGATAAGCTAATATGGCGCATCAGGTGACAAAACGTCACAGCAAATGATATTTTCCTACATTCTCAGGAATGAATTTGATGCCCAAATGGAAGAAATAATGGATCAAAACTGCGAAAGGGATAAAGCAGAAGCAGATGAAAAGGTGAACCAAAGAGGCGATTTTGTATGGGTTATGTTACCATTTAAGGACAAGAGGAATGCTATGAGGTATGTCAAGGGAAAAATTATGGCACGGAAAAGCAAAGTTACATAGCTGGTGAGTGTTGAAGGTAGAACCCGGCTCGTGCATGAAGATCAGTTAAAATGGATGCAATACAAGAAAGATAGATATCATTTTGGAAGTCAGAAGAAGGAGGAGGATAATGATGAACGAATTCATGGACCAGATACAGGTCAAGACGGCGGATCAGTTTTCTGCGATGAAGACTTATTCATTACAGGAAAAAGTGGAAGTAATGGCAGTGGTTCTGTGGCGCCGGAAGCTACATCGTACTTGGATGATTCCTGCAGTCCACATCAGCGACAACAGCTGCATCAGTGTAGGAGGTCCTCTCGACAGAGAAAACCACCTGATAGACTGAAATATAACTAAGTCAAATAAGGAAGAGGGGGAATGTTAAGTGTGCATAATATCTGAATCGATATTCAATTGTTTGTAAAGTTGTTATTGAAAAAATTGGGAGTTCAGCCATCTTAGAAATGGTTATTGTAAGTTTAGTATTAAATCGTTATTTTGTATCCTCGTTTTTATCTTTGTACTGTGAAGTACCTACGTGTGCGAATCAATTAACCTCTGCGTGTGAATACACGACAGCATACTGACTATCAACAAGATCGTTACAACCCAGTGTCCCTGAGTGTATATATTTATCTATCTGTTCTTGCGTTACAGACAATAATTTTAAAGTAATGCAGAAAAAGTTCCTGTACGGTAGACCGAAAGAAAAAGGAAAAGCATTGTGCACGTATTTATTATACTTGTATAGTGTATATCTAATGAATACATACCGTAAGAGAGCCGTGGTGAATCGGTCGGCAGAGTGTCTGATTGCCACGAAGGAGTCTGGGTGCATCCCGAGGGGGGGGGAGGGCGGGGGGGAGTGATACTGATCACATCACCTCCACAAATTGGCTGAGGTTGTATGATGACTATATTTTCACATACAAAAAGCAGAAAAGTAGCATTCTACCTTTTTAAAATGTTGTTTCTTTCCCCACCCTCCATTCCAAAGACAGTTGTATAACATAAGTACAAAAAAGAAAAAGCTTTTGTTAACTTGGTAGTATTTACTTATGCAATTCAATGTTATGCTCTTAGGAACAGATGTATAGGGAAGAAAGCATTTCAATTTCAATTTCAATTTTCCTTTATTAAAGGGCGAGGTTCAGCCTGCGGCTGTTCTACCACCTAACGTTCTACTTACTAAAAAATTAACCTTAATTGAGAAGAGGAGTTTCACAAATTTCGTCTTGATTACCAGCATCCGGCCCCGTGGCGGAGTGGTTAGCACATCGCGCTACGACGCCAGAGGTCCCGGGTTCGAATCCTGGCCTGGGCATGGATATGCTATTTGTGAGTGTCCATTCATCAACTTCATCATATAATCACTCATCCCTTTCTTCGCAAATTAGCCAAAAGTGGCACAAAAGGCGAAGCAAATTAATAAATTGATCACCAGAACTGTTGCAGGACATTTCGCAGGAAAGTTTTAAAATAAGTGAGGCATTTGGGTTTTTATAGTCTCATCTCCGATCTCAGGACATGGCCGTATAGAAAAGGACTGTCCTGCAAGAATCAGGCGTCTGGTCACCCTACGAGGTTATGAATGTGCAAAGCCTTACCTCCCCCCCTTCGTATGCCTTCATACTATGTTGCAGTATGCAGGAAGTAATTTTATCTCAAGCCTGTAAGGTAAATATATGGTCTGTACATGGCAGTATACCATAAAGACACGTAGGGAATATTGAGGTAGGACTCTACACAACCTCGATATCAGCCATACAGGAGATGAAGAAGACAAGCGAGCCTCGGGCCACTTTATGCAGGAACAATGACACAAATAATACCCAGCAGAAATCACCTATCCTCAGAATCGAACCGAGGTCTTCCGCGCGACAGTCAGACGTCCTCTAGCTGGATCACCGCAGTTCAAGTTATGTGAAAAATTATTCGTGGTTAAAAGATTAATTCAGTTACAGTTACTCATTTAAGAAAGGATCTGCAGTTACTGCTGCTTGAAAAGTAAGCTGTAAATTTTCTTGCAAAATAATTACACACAATCAGTGATCATTAATTATAATTAAATGAAGACTTACATGTATTTTATTTATATTTCTTTGGCATAATGTAAGTCTTCATACATTTATATAATTACAACAAATAACAAAGAATATGGAATAAAACACTGAAGTCTACCAGTGCAAATAGATATGACGAATTGCAACAATAAAGTGGATGTTCTAAATATAGCATGGAACGAAGCCTAGCTTCCTTGCCTTAGGCCATTCCACCAAAATCCTCTCACCTTAGCATCCAAAGAAGACATATACGTAGTTGGAAACAGAGTTGGCAAATTTAGTTCTTCTCCACGTTATTTTCTTAAGTGTCGTAAGGTACCTGTAAAAGTAACTCTTGACATCGTTACTTTTGTTACACTCTTACAGTTACAGGTCCTTGCTCTTAAAAGTAGCTAGTTCCTAAAAAAAAGTAGCTGTTATAAACACTGGCCACACACACACACACAGGATATATGTAATTACTTAAAACAGGTAATTTTACAGATAAATTGACATGCCTATATCGGTCGATATCGATAAAGGACTGATTAACATTTCCCATCCTTGTTATGAATACAAGACAAAGATGTGGGTGTCCTGTGAAGCGTCTCCAACTTTCAACTGATTATTACTCTAAAATGCAGTGATAGGGTGACTTTTCAGTTGGCAAACTACTCGCACTACTACAAGGAGCGTATGGACCGGATGATCACAAGAGTTTAGAAATGCATCCCCAGGATCAATTAGTCACGGTTGTGTCGACCTCTGCCTCCGACTCCCCGCGGATCGCCGTAATTGTTTCATGAAAATGCATTAGCCAGCGAGGCGACAACCGCCGGAAATGTCCGTGGAAGACAACGTCCGATTGTTCAGTTGGCAACAATGTCGTTAGTTCCCGGGACTGCCTGACGGTTAACCCCTCGTGGAAATTCCCTCTGTAGTGACAAATTTCCCTCTTCCAGGAAGTATGTTAGTGTCTCGACTTCAACTCTCCCTCTTTGCTTTGTAATCAAGGTATCCCGGGTTCAATACCCGGTGGATACACAGTTATTTCCCACTTTAAGCTGTAGGCCCAGTCCCCATTAGCCTCTCTGTGCATAAAGTGGACTTAAAACAACAATTCAATCAATCATGTGCGGCAATTAAACCATACAAGCCCAACTCTGACAAAATAAAAGACCTGGTCCATTCGAACATAAAAATGATTTACAACAAATGTACAGTCACCGGCAATGGAAATGGGACCCCTAGATCCTCGCTTCCATGCAAGGCGTTATGTGTGTTGCATAACTCTACGGCGATGAGTGAACCTGAATAGAAATTCTTCAATGGCAAGTTCGGCCGCCGCCGCCTGTCTAGCACTATGCAGGGGAGCGAATATTTCAGGATCTAGGTGTCCCATTTGTATTGCCGGTGACTGTACATTTATTTTCAAGTGTCCACAAATTTCACAAAAATAAAGGTCTCATTTATCTGACATAAAGTAAATCTAAAATTACTTACATTTACTTTCAAATGTTAAAAGCATTAAAATACAAACACACACATACACATTTTTTTTTAAATTTAAAATTGTGGGTGCGTCAGCACTAAGGCTATTTTGCACCCGTCACATTATACGGGGTCCAGCCCCTTATCGTTACAAATAACAACTCTATCGTTGCATAACTAAAATCATAAAATATTAAAATGTTCTGACTTTCGTTAAAAGCTGAGGCTGTAAAGGGGCACTCAGCACACATAAGGACAAAAGAACAGGACAATACAAACAAAATTATACTGGCCATGGGGCCAGTCGCCAGAGCCTCGTTAGTCTGCAGTCCAGGGTGTACTGACGTGGAAGTGAGGTTGACATTTGGGTGTACTACGTGGAATGTCACCCCTTATACCCCACACACATATACATGGATGATACAAGCATAAATCTCACCTTCCAGACATGCCATAGCCTATTATATAAATTAATGTGCCATGTAATGTACTGTATATTTCAAGCAAACTTCATGGATAATATATTTGAAATTAAAAAAAAAACATTTATCCTTATAATTTTCGGCTAAAGTAAAGAAATTATCTTTTACGAACAAATTTTCACTCCTAAATTCAGAAACACGGGCGAAACTTGAGGGCCTAACTTCCATCCCATAAAAATTGCGCCAGGACCTATTTTGCTAAGTAAGTGTTACATTTGCAAAATCATACAAATTACTCTTTGTTACTTTGCTCCTCAGATCCTAGGAAGTTGCAGAAAAAAAAATTGGTTGGGGACGTGCCCCCGTGTCTTTCCCAAGTTATACCTACGTTTAGAAACCTATATAATGTTTTTCTTCTCGAATTTAATATTTATAGAAATTCTGGATTCGTTATAAATATTTCAAAGCAAGAACGGTTAAAATCGGTCCACTGGTTATCGAGATAATTAGCCTTCAAGAAATCGAGCAAAGAAATTAAAGATGGTGGCATTTTCCAAAAATGGCGGCTGGCTAGCTTGAGCTCCTGTATATTGGAGGGCAATATGGGTGGAGCAAATGCAGTATGCACAATTTGATGCCATCATCCAACACACAAATTTTAACGGCAACACATGATCTTGTAAATACCAATTAGTTTCCCCGAGTATCGCGTCAGTGTTTCCATATCCGCGTAAAACTGTTTCCAACTTATAAAACGTCTAATCCCCATTGAGGAATATTTCCCTCCACATACCTTCATATTCTCCCAGTGTCGGTGACCGAGATGCCAGAGGTAATTGAAACGTGGAAGAAAAAAACAAAGCATAACACTCGATGACCGAACAGCACATGGAGAACGGAAAGAGTATGAGAGCAGAAAGGAGGAGGAAGTAATTTGTCTTTGCGACTGTGACCACGTCAACAGGGGGCGGAGATATTCATCGGAATAATAGTTACGGATGAGGGAGACACAGACGAGGCTCCAATTACATCGTAGCAGTAACAAATGCACCATTTTTACATTGTCACTTGTGTTTACGTTCTTTCCTGAATCCCCATACGAGTGTAAGAAGTTTTCAGCTTTTTTTCTTATAGCTTCTTAAATCACAATATAATTGCGATTAATTTTGTGACAGAGGACCTTGCATCACAATAGGAATGTAAAAATATCTTATTTTTGATACAATATTCTGAACGATTGAATGATATGTTGTTTTAAGTCCACTTTATGCACAGATAGGCTAATGGGGATTGAACCTACAGTTTAAAGTGGGTTCCGAACCACTATGTGCCTCCACCGGGTACCGAACTCGTGATCCCTTGATTACAAGGCGACGACGTTACCACTACGCCATCGGGGAGGCCGCTACAATATCCTGAATCACAACTGGAATATAAGGGGACGGCCTTGAGACAAAACGAGGTCTTTAAAGCAAACAAATTTTCCCAATTCAGTTTGACGCATCGTTTTGACGCTTGGAACACTTGGAAAAATGTTTTTTTTTATCATTAAAGTATATGCAACTACGCAACTCAGGGGCTCACAATTGTCACTAATGAATTGACTGTGTAATAACTTAAAATATATGATTTTTATACAAATAATTAGGTTGAGTCCGTTTGGTGTCTGAAGAAGTCGTATAGCAAAGTAAATTTCATTTTGATGATTTTTTTAATATCCTAAACTGATATTCTCGGATATTATGTCTCGTCTCGATTTGACAAAGTCTGTCTCGCTCTGTCTCGCCTAGACAACTTGCCTCTGTACCATCTATACCCTTGAATCGCAATAGTACATGACATGGTTCATTTTTGGAAGAGGCTCTTGAATCGCATTAGGACTTTCAACAATCATTAAGGGAGTTTGTCGCAACAGAACACTCCAGCTTCTGGAAACTCGTACATACATCAGAAATGAACTTTGAGAAAGAGAAGTAAAGAAATTTTAGAGGATTTTAAGCTGTTTCTATTGAAAGGTATATCAAAAATTAAATTGACAATTTCCCTGTATTTTTTAATGAATAACCTATAACGTTGCACAGTCCCTACCAAAAGTTTAAGACCACTTTGTCATGTTTTTTTTAGACAAATAGAAAAAGTACATATGCAAGTGCTTTTCATGAAATAAACACTTTAATACAAAATTGGAATTATTATGTAATGTTTTTGAAAGGTATGTACATCAAGATCAATAAAGTGTAAGGGCATATTAATGCACTTATAACTAATAGATGCAACTAAAGGTACAATTTGTAAAATCATTAAATCTGAACTTTGAAAATATACTTGGAAACAAACATTTCTCCTGAAATTAGATGAATGAAGTGTGAAATTTTAATAGTCAATAGGTCCACCTTTAAGTTTCAAGCACATTTGCACACGTTTTCTCATGCTGCGGACAAATTTCTGGCATTCTTGGGGCGTAATCTCATTCCATACTTCGGAGATCTGTTCACGAAGTTCCTGGACATTCCTTGGCTGGCGTCTGGGTACACGAAGACCAATGGTATTCCATAGGTTTTCTATAGGATTCAGGTCCGGACTTCGTGCTGGCCAAGGCAACAATGGGATTTCCCTCGCTTGAATCCAAGCCAGTGTTCCTGCTGACGTGTGGCAAGTCTCGCGATAATCCGGTCCTCGCGTAAAGACGTTATCCTGGAGCGACCGCAGCGTGGTTTGTCAACCACTGTACCTTGCTGCTTGAATTTGTTTATTGTGTTCCCCACGCAGGTTTTCTTCACATTCAATGCGACTGCAATTTCTCTGTGAGACCTATTGCATCTGTACATACCAATTATTTGTCATGTCACGGCCACGGACACAGATTTTTTTCCCTTTATCACGTAACTTGCGATTCAAACATCTTGTTTATTATCAAGCGTAACGAAAACAGATTTGGACTTGCACAATCCTGCTACTCCAGATATGTCTTTTTGCGCCATCTATTGACACACACTTCAACTAATGACTGATAAAATTTCTTCACTCCAGCGCAGTCGTTGAGGAAGATATTGTTATCTGAAGACCTCTCAGTTTTCGCTGCATTTTTTTTATTTTGCGAATTTAAAAAAAATATATAAAATACGAGAATTTTTTTTCTTTTCTTTTTTTGCGCCAAAACCTTCGTTCATGTTCGCAATACTGGAAAAAATTCAGTACTGTCATAACGACGTCGGTTACGTGTAAACACATTCATTTGTACTTCAAAATGCTGGATTTTTCAGTTAAGAAATTTGATTTTCCACTTTCCACTTTCGTATCTAAAGTACAACAAGACATATATATTTCGGCAATATATGCCTCACACACTATATTACTTCCATACAATTTCACTCCATATTTGTACCAAAAAACATTCGGTCAGGATTCATTTATATGAAAAAAGTTGGTGGTCTTAAACTTTTGGTAGGGACTGTACAATGACAATGTGCTCCTTGGGTAATAAACTCTTTCCGGAGGTATCGACGAGCCATCTGTTATTGGTTTACAGTTTGAAGTATTTTTCTGGCGTATGGTGCTAAAGTTCCCATCTTGAATCAAGGTGTCACGGGTTCGATCCCCAGTGGAGTCACATTGCATAGTGGGAAGCATCCCGCTTTAAACTGTAGGTCCAGTCTCGATTATTCTATCTGAGCACAAAGTGGATTTAAAAGAAAATGATGTGCTTCGTTCAGCCGACTTCGTATCTTTTGGCATCTCTACTCTGTAATGTGTGAAGTATTTTTCGGCCACGGAAGACGCGAGTAGCTCGATTGGACAAGCCCAAACGCGGAAGGGGAGGAGGTAAGTAGAAATGTGCGAAACTACGCTGTATGTTTCAGATCAGTATTTCACTTTTGCCTGTTTCTTACGACACTACGCATGAAACTTCAATGTTCCGTCAGGAACAGACCATTCTTCATACAACCTGCTTCTTCGTCTAGACTTACAGCTTTCTCTCGTACATTGCCACTGGACTCGTCTAGTTAGCGCATGCTAACGGCAGGCGGACTCTTTCTATTGACTATACTAGTCATTTTTCTATGAAGTCTCAATAGTCTCCCGTCTCTAATGCCTTCCCAAATTTTCCTGAACACATCTGTGTGTAGGTTATTGAAGAGCGCTTTTCTATATCTAAGATAATTGTAACGATGAAGTGTAAGGGGCCTTCGCTGAAGGCACTCAGTAAAACATAAACCCCTGTATCACGTGGCGCACCCTGGGCTGAAATTTTGCAGGCTGATGAAGCTCTGGCGCGTGAACTCACAATCAGTATAATTTACTGTGAGGGTGTATTTTGTTTTGCCAGTATGTGTTTTTCCCTTCATCCTTCTCATCCTATCAGCACTAACCAACGTGTTGGCAGAAAGCGACATAATATAAACAAAATCAATAATAAATTAATGGATTGTGAAAATATTAAATTGAAGGGATAATAGCCATAATAACACACCCATACTTTGCATAGGATTTGAACCAGTGACGATGTAAAACACTCTTCCCTTTACTGTTTCCCAGCAAACAAGAAAAACTAGGTAAATAAATGCTGTTTTTATTAAATATGCATTTTCGGGGTGGTATTTAGAGGTATAATTATTGTGACTGTGCGTCCATTTCTGCTCCAACTCTCATTTTTTTTCCAGCGCCGTTACTGAATCGAATCCAGAACCTTTGACTTCTTGGTGCTTTGCTCTAACCACAGAGGCTGACGTCATGTGGTAACCATCATTGAACGGAATGACAAATCGAGATAATTTATGACGTAATCAACACTTGTTTCTGCAACATCGCTGGTCGGTACGCACGGACTTGCTGACCAGCCATAGGAAAAGGTTCCTGGTTGCAGGCATTGAACACGATGTAACACGTGTATGTCCACGAAGCAAAGGCAAGAAACTCATGTTTGCAAGCGAGGATGAGTTATTGCGAGGCTGCCACGTTGCGTGTCCGAAGGAAGACCACAGCCTCCTCGTACGATATCTCGAAGGACCACATTTCGAGACATCCTGCTGGAATCGCGGTCGTTTCCTATCACCGAGAGAGATATTACCGAAAGAAGAACAACAAGTATTCTCGATGCCCCTCCTCCTAAATATCATTTCCTCCATGTTTCTCTCAACGCACCACGGCGATCCATCATACTTTGCAGGAGTCCTTTGCGGCGAAGCCAAGTTCCCATGGACACCGTCCGCTGGGGTCCCGGAGAACGCCATTGTTCCGCAGAGCCGCCTGGTGGGAGCCGAGGGAATTAGTAGCCCCATCAGGTCGAGGTTTTGTCCCAGCCCACGTGGTCATTCATCATCTGATTGGCGTTTGTTGCTTTTAGATTGATAGAGTAATGATGTTCTTTCTTCAATATCCGTAATGCGTCCATAAAGAATTAGTAGAAGTTGCTGCCGATGGAATCCTACATCAATCAACGTTGGATGTTCTTCCTCTTGTTCTTGCCGTCAATTAATTCACAATCGGATCTTTATTTTTCAGAATGTTTGTCGTTCAGTGGCGTCTTCAGAGATCTGAGCTCACGAGTGGAAGAGTTGTTTTAGGTGAGCCTTGCTTTGATTATCATGGTTGCTAGGATTCTGTTTTTCCCCAATCTTTCCACCTTTCTCTATCTCTCTTTTTCTTGTCGCGTTTCAACCTTTCTTTATCTCTTTCCTCCTTTGTTTCATGTCTCTCCCTCTCTCTTCCACTGTTTCTACCACTTTCTCTTTCTTCTTCTCCTTCTCTTTCCTTCTTATCCTTCTGCACTTTTTATCTCTATCTTCAGCTGTTTCTTTCTCGCTCATTTCCTCTACCCACTCCTTCCTTCTTCCTACAACTTTCCCTCTTTGTCAACCTACATGGCGAAGTGGTTAACATAATGCGTTACGACGCCAGGGGTCCCGGGTTCGAATCCCGGCCTGGGGATGGGTGTTCTTTGCGAGTGTCCTTCACCACAATGTCATCATTATCACTCATCTTCATCGTGGCAGAAAAAGCGATAAAATATATCAAATCAACTTTTCCTCTTTATATTTTCTCCCATTACTTCTCTCTATATATATATCTTTATCCATCTTGATCGCTTTTCTGTCACCTTTGGCTAATCGGGACGCTGAAGATGAGTAATGATATGATGAAATTGATGAAGGGACACAAAGAACACGCATGGCCAGGGCAGGATTCGAACCCGGACCCCGAGAAAGGATTTCATCTTATCACTGGTGAACCCCGAACGAAAGGTCATCTTTCCAGGTGGTTGCCAGCTTGGGCTGCAAGTCGCAAGCTTCAGGAGATCCTCTGATTGACGCGAGGCCCCGGTACCGGTCTGCGGCACGGCGGTTGAGAAACGCTGGGCTACAGCCTTTCTCATTGCGAAGCGCCTGGTGTCGTGGTGCCCTGGTATGCATTCCCGTCCAAGGAAGAAACGTAGGAGATCGCATGTTCGTCAACCAGATGGAGTATCGAAACAGCCGGCAACTATGAAGAACGTTGTCACGTGAGGCTGAAGTTATCAAACGGCTAAGAGAAGAGTTTGGTAATTTGAGCAGAACTTGTGCATGTTGCCGATCATGAAATTCTAAGAGCATGGCAACCCGTAAGTGAAGGAACTGTGACGCCTTGAGGACGTTTATATTTTGAATATACGATTTAGTCGAAAGTGACAGAAATTAGTTCGATTTCCATCAGCCTATTTTGTCAGTTGCGACATACAGAAGAACCTTGATCTTCGAGCGTCACTGAAACTTCAATGACAGAAGACGATGAACGGGGTTGACTTCGTGAAATCCCGTAAATCCTCAAGACCAGAGGCGCGGTTGACACTCTTGTCAAATGACTTCCTTTTCCTTCCTCTGCCCCCTCACAAAATGACCATCACGGGGGGACGTCCTTTGGGAAGGGAGCCCCCCCTCCCTTTACACCAACATGCATCTTCAGCAGGAGCCAAAGTAAATTATTTAAATTTAATCACGTAGTCTGAGGACCAAATTCAATTACACGCCTATTAATGTGTGAAACTTGATTGTTTAAAATATTTATTACTCTTGCAAAGAACTTTTCTTTTGTTTTCTACCCCCATCGCCCCCCTTCCCCCTCTATACCTGGGTTTTCGAGGTGCAGTAATTTAATGAAGCCTTCTGATATGATCCGGAGCCTGCGAGCTATTTAGCTCCGGACGAACTAAGAGGCGTATTCCGAAGGGAGTGGCTGTCACCCCTCCCCCCCCCCCCGCTCACGTTGCGCAGGGATGAGACCCGTCTCCCCCTTTTCGCTGAGAGACAAAGCTTTTGTCTCAGGGCGAATGATAATTGGGGATGCTTGGGGAGTAGACAGAGGTTTTCACAAAGGGGTGCCGGCACGAAATAAATACGCCTGCCTCGGTGGAAGAGCACGTCGAGTGGTCGATTCACGGCCTTGGCGACTCCTCGTTTAACGTCGCGATTAGTCGAAAGTGGCAGAAACTAATGTAAGTCTATGTAAACTCTGTGGTTAGGGATGCGATCGAGACGAGAATGAAACTAGACCTCTCGAGACATCAAGAGATAGATAGATCTCTGTAAAAGCGTTACGAGACCGAGACTTAGTATCCGAGAATCTCGGCCTCCTTTGAGATTTTGGCGTAAGGTATCCAAAGTTTCCCATGTATATAGCACCGTGCCATGAAGGCACACTTAGGGGATGTGTGTGTGTGTGGGGGGGGGGGGTTAGTGCCATTTTGGAGATGTGATGAGCACCACGCTCTGGCCGTCTTTACCCACCAGGGTTGCCCCCAGATACCAATCGATTTGAGGCTGGGTGAGCCCCAGAGCATCTTTATCCGGAAAAATTCCAACCTTAGATCATCCACCTCGGGAATCGAACCCGGTTTTTCCGCGTAGCAGTCTGACACCCTACGGACTACACCACCACGGCTCCTCGAGACTTTGACGTGATACTGAAAAATTTAACTGAACCAAACTTACTTCTGTCTGGTACAGTCTGTTCCAGGAATCTGTGGAGCAACGCCGCACACACAGGTAGAGAAGGGGAGAAAGCGAGTGGGTGCAGCGAAGCCGTACGCACTGCTGCAATCGCGTTGCCCCCTCTAGCAACACCTTTCCCTCTCACGCTTCATTGGTCGAGTCGTCTCCAGTCACTATTTGCGCAGAAGTCTTGTTTTCGTTCACTTCCTCCATAGACTCCTGGGAGAGAGTAGACTTCTTCAGGCATTCTAAGCGAATATTGATCTGTTTATTTATATAAAAGTGATATCTTTTGCTCATGAAGTAGTAACTGAAAAGCCGGAAATTGGGAACCTGTGCTGCGTGCATATGTATCAAGGATAAAATTCCGTTTTTCGAGATTTCGCAGGACTTTTGTTATTCAGCTTCGCTTTTCTGCCACTTTTGGCTAATCACAAAGATGAAGATGAGTGATGATATGATGCAATTGATGAAGGGACAGTCACAAAGAACACCTGTGCCAAGACCGGGATTCGAACCCGGGAGGACCTTTGGTGTGTGATAACCACTCCGCCACGGAGGTTGGCAACTGATTGTTATGTGCGTCGACACGTTGTGCATGAAGTTTATATTAAATATTTCGAGACTCGAGACGAAATGGCTTACTCTTCTAGACCGAGAAGAGAACGAGACCTATGCTTATAAATCGAGACGTTGCCGAGAACGAGACATGCATTTACAACTCGAGACTAGACCGAGACACTTCAAAATCACGTCTCATCTCGATACCAACCCCATCCGTAGAGCAACAGCTCCCTTAGGGACAAGGGCTGCCAAAGGGTTTTTCAGTGAGTTACGCTTGGTCAGCACATGGAAGTCTCATCGCCGCTGTTTTCTGGCTTTCTGGACGGAAGAGTGACAGAAAAGCGACGCAAAAGAAGAAAATACAATTACAAACAAAATAACAGAACAAACTCCAAATGTTCACAAGTGACAAGTTTAGAGTTGGATTCTAGAACTACAGTACCCTCTGAAAAGAAGCAAATTGCAGGCTTCCCCGCGATTTAAACATTCGACACTAGCGCTACTTCTTTCAGACGGAGGTATACAACACGTCGGAGAATTAGTAAGAATGGTACTGACAAGACTTGGCATACATAGCGACGGAAAAAGAAATCAAAATATATTTATTACCAAGCAATTCGAACTTCACTATACATTCTGCATTTTCCGTAAGAAGAAATCCTTTCGGTGATCGATTTTATAAAATTATACTTTTTTGGCTACAATTATTCCAAACTTCCTAGCGACATTACATAATTATCATTTACTTAATTCCACCATATACTTCTTTACCCGACACTTCTTGTACATTAACATTTTACACATTCACATAAGGAAACAGTCTTAACCATTTTTTTATGTTTATGTGAGTTAGTTACTCTCACTATTCTCCATCCACAGAAAGAGCGAAGTTAATGTAAACAAAACCACGTGGCTTCTAAGAAATAATGTCCTTTTTTTGCGTTAATTCTGGTGTTTTGCACATGAAGTAATCGTAGCTGTACTGCTCGATCCCTAACTTCAATATAGCAGCTTTTATGCTATATCTACATGCAGTAGATTCCTACACGCAAGATACCTGCACAGTTGCAATCTAAAAATCAATAAGATTTCTCAGAATCTACGTGTTTACACTGACTTGGTTCTTAGTGTGGACAGAGAATATATTTTTATTTTGGAATGAGCCGAGTCTGGTTCTTTGTATGTAATATGAGAAACGTTGGTGCGTGTGTGATTAAAATTTCCATCTTTGATAGATTAATGAGACCTATTCCTTATCAACTATTCACAAGAATAGGGATGGGAGAACTTACTTTGAAAATGTGTGATATTAAAAGCAATTTTTGCGCATCTTCATAACTTCGTTTTAGTAGCACTTAATTAGTTTTTTGTGGATTTGTGGGCTTCAGCCCTATCCGTCCCTTTTTTGTATATGTCTTTTATGAAAGTATATTTCCTGTCACTTTATATGGCCACGGTCCTTAATACCTTCCTGTCACTGATCCACGACACATTTTTGGTCGCGTCTGTACATTAAACAACAGACAAATAAGAAGTCTGGAAAATGCTGACCTCTAGCGCTTAAGGTGGGAACCACGATTGCTCGCTGGCGTGGAAAAAAGACAAGGGGAGGAAGAGAAAATCAAATTAGAGGCAGAAGAGAGACATCTGAACAGCGCGACACAATACGCGAGAAAAATGGTAACCGCACTCCGCTCTTCGGAGCGAGGAAATATACATTCCTTGGCCCCCGAGGAAATTAGTATCTGCTTTCGAAATGAAACACGGCCATGTAGATGCGTGCTCCACATGCTCACAGAGGGAGACACCGGTAGTGTGACGAAAATGAGGTGAGGATTGCTCCCTCTCCCTGCCTGCTTTCCCCCAGTTCTTACAAATAAGACAAACTGCGGCAAAATGGCATGATAGCGAGGGTACGCACAGGAAAATGTATTGAGGTTGAATAATGTTGGAATGTCTCGCTTCCTAACCTGTTCTAGAGCGTCGTGTATTCAGTAGTTCGAGTTATAGTTTGCTGATTAGAGACTGACAAAGCTACAGTCCAATCGAGAATATGTATATAGCATCAAGTTGATCATTAAGTTTCATCATTGTAGCTATGATAGTTTCGGAGATGTTGCAACATTGCTGATTTTCTCATTGTTTGGTCCCCTGGATGTCACAGTGAAGCGACAAGCGACACGTATCGCTTGAGGATTTCACCAATTTCCCGAGAGGCGCCTCGAATCTGACAGCTCCATATGGACAGAAGGTGAGGTCAATAGGAAAAATTTACGTCATGTTAAACTATATTCTATCCCGGTAATGTCTGGAGCACGCAAACAAACACAAGTCCCTGCGCAAGTAGTGACTCGAGAGGGCTCGACCAATGAACGCTTGAGAGTGCAAATGAATGCATGAAGATGAAAATGCGGCTGCAGCTACCAGCACGTGCTCCTTGGTTCGACCCGCTTGCTTTATTTCCTTCTCTACTGTTTTGCGCGACCTTGCTCCACAGATACCAGGGACAGAGTATAGCATTTGCTAGATGTTGAACTCGGCCTCCCCAATGACGTAGTTGTAACGATATCGCCTTGTAATCAAGTGTCGTGAGTCGTTTGAGGATTTCACCAATCGAACACATGTTTGTGCGGCTTGTCATGCCGCTGCGGTTTGAAATATTGGTGTTGATTTGTTCGCTCCCAAGGAACATGTGTATCATGTCGCTTCAGCTGTGAAAGCTGCTTTAGTCCTTGAGTTTCAGAAATATCGATAAGTAACCTCCGACAAGTAAGATAACAAGTAACGGCTAGACAGATTTGAGGTGGTTTATGTTGTGTTGAGCTATTATTTGGTAAGGACAGACGAACTGTTACGTAATGATGATTAAAACAAAGATGGAAAGTTAGATAATTACAATGAGTGATTGAATCAAGTCGAATGTCCAAGAATGAATTATAAGAAAAAATGAAAATGTGAAAGATAGTTGACAAGAACACTTACGATATGTATAAAAAATCAAGGGTTGATAACCGATTTTGATTTTGGTCTTTCGTACCTCTTTTGTATGTATAATAAAATCAAAATCGGTTCTCAACCTTCTTTGATTTGTTAATACATGTCGTAAGTGTACTTATCAACTATCTTTCACATTTTCCTTTCTTCTTATAATTCATTGTTGCACATTCGACTTGATTCAATCACTCATTATATTTATCTAGCTTTTCATCTTTTTTATAATCATCCTTTACACCTTCCCACTTTGTTAAAATTAGTTGTATCCTTTGTTACTGGTGCTGCCATCTGTTATTGTCTAAGTCAAACATTTTCCTTTAATCGCTCCGATGGACACGTAACAGAACTTAGCTTTCGCTGATTACTAGGGCTTGGATAGATATGCACTAAAAAAACGCAAAATATGCACTAAAAAAGTGTAAAATATGCACTTTAAAAACCTGTTTAATATATAAATGTTGTATATTACAAGCTATGAAAGATTACATGACAGGCAATGAATATGCATTATTCTGAATGCTCATTCGCTACAGAAATATTTATCAATTAATATGGTTCTGCGTTAAATGAAACACAATACACTACAGATCAATATCATGATTGCATTTGATAACAACATGTCTCAAATTTTCGAACTTGAAACTCCTTCTGTTTTCAACTGGAATAGTGTCTTCGCAAGATACCAGTCGACTGTATTTTAGAGCAACAAAGTCAGACACATCCACACGTTGTCCATTTGCAATAAGAAACTTACACGCGGCGTTGCCAGCTTAGTCGATTGTTGAGGTGAGAATGACGTACTTGCTACATTTCATACAATCCAGGAAAAAGGAAAGAAGAAAGACAGAAAAGATAAAGAAAAGAAAGCGAGGAGATGAAAAATAAATACAGTATATGCTCGGTGTTGGTTATGGGTACAAAAATATGCACATCAACAACTTATTTTCATACAAATATGCACCTGCATATGAAATATGCATTTTTAGTTACAAATCCTTAAATATGCATTTGCATATGCAAAATGCATAATTATCCGAGCCCTACTGATTACAGTACCCTCAAAATCAATGTCTCAAGGAGTTAGCGAATATGAAACATTTTGTGACGCATTAAGCGAGCGTTAACGTTAATTGGGAGACCCTTAAACTATTCTACGAATGCCTGATTGTGAGCTTAAAAAATATTGAGACAAGTCTAATAGGACCTGTTGGGCATTATACGACACGCAGATACACCACGCGGGCACCAGCGAAAGTGGCGACTTGATGGTGGCTAGTGGACATAAATGGGAAACATTTACCACATAAAACCACTCTCGACAGTGCCAGAACAGTGTGTAAACTGGTAAACATATTAGTCATAATTTAGGGCAGAAACGACATGCGCCCATGTTGCATATCTCAGTGTATTCGTGGGATGGGAAAAATGTCCACTTCTGTCTTTACGCTATGCTAATTTCGTCAATTGGCGCCCAACTTCTTGTCATTCCTGTCTCGTTTAAGAACAGCACCTGGCCCATTATACGGCACGATTTACAACCCAGCGCCATTCTTTCTTTCAACGTTATTATGGTATCAAGCACGAAGGTCCGAAGAAAAGACGGCGTACTAAATTCCAAAGATGATTTTTCAGTGGATACTTAGTTGCGGCATAAACGAGGCAATATTTACACATACAATTATAGAACTGGAATCTTTCGGACGAGAAAAAAAGGCATGAACATAGGCGCCTACGTAATATCCAGCAAGTTAAGACACTATTCACAGATATTGCTGACAAAAACGGTGGGTTATTGCAACAATTTTCAACCGGCGAGTTCTAAGAAACCCGTTTGATACTTCAGAGAAGCTAATATTATAATGGAAAGAGTCAATTTCCTTTCAAATGTTGTCGCTTAGTATCTCCTAAATGATTCCACTATTTCTTGTTAAGGGGCGATGAGTGTCTTTTCATATATTTTGTTTAAGTTCTCGTGTTGTGTGCATAAATATCTTGCCCGTTTTGTTTTTCACTTACAGTTAAGAACTAACTGAAAGTTAGGATGGCGTTAAACTAAATGTTAATTTAAACTGCTATTGGAATCCTACCTGTATCTATGTTTTCATGCCTTATACTGTATAGGATTCTAATTCGTTGTCTACAGCATCATCAATTGGTTCATGTAAACTTTCTTCTTGAAAAATAAAGGCGCTTCTTGTCATTAGTTACTACGAACAATCTCATAGACAGGATCCTAAAGGTGGGTGGGCTACTATGCCTATATACTAGCGTGTATGGATTTGTGAACTTCACACACTGAACAGAAAATGCATCAAATCGATGTTGATGTACAATTGACCCAGTTAAACGTGTAATTTTGGTGTCTTGAAATAATCGTAACTGTGATCTTCTCATGATGGAACAGTATGTGATAAAAGTGAAATTTTATGTATTTCCTTGTGAATTTTGATGCACTAAAGAGTATCATTACCTTTAAAGTAGCTACGGCCCTGACTACAATAAAGGCATGGTAGAGTGTAATTAATTTTGTCCCATAACAATACGAAATTTTCTTTACAAATTACAACAATTATTAATCTGATAAAAATCTCAAACAAGTTTTAATTCCGGAAAATATACATAAAAACATTTCTTTTACTTCACATAAAATTATGATGTATGTTTCGTTGCAAAAATATATACGACATTTGCTTGTAACAAATATTAAAGTAAACAGAATTGAAAAACCTTATTTTAGGTTAAATAAATTTTGGTACTTTTGCTTTAGTAACACCTCTAACAGTGTCCACTCGATATAAAAAAATAGCACATGAATGAAGGAAATAATGGAAGACAGAGAAAAATTATTAGACCTATTGCATTTAGTATTTTTCTACACATATTTCGTATGCATTGGTTGCATAATAGTACAGAATAACTGAGTTTACATAAATAATAGTAAGTGACCTAAGCAATATGTCTACACGTGTTCAACCAAAGGAGCACCTCCCATCTTTGAAGAAAGTAAGCATGATTGCCTTCTACATATTTGGTCAAATTTCAACAGAACTTGTATGACCCGTCTGACGAAACGGTTTCAGGTTGTAGTTCCCATCTGCTGCTGTAAGAAATGAAGATTGTTCTGTACATTTTAAGAACGAGAAGAATAACACGACGGTAAGAAGATATTACATATATACGCATTTAAGTAGTGGAGATTGAGCGCTTCTACGCAATACTTTGTAGGTATCGTCTTTTTTTATCAATTGAATATCAGTTTTTGACATATTTTGACAATTTTTTGTCGATGTTTTAGCGTTTAGCGATGTTTTAGTAAAATTTTTCTTTTTTCTCGTTTTTTCCCCACTCATACTTGGTAGGTATATCACGATCTTACGTGATACAACTTAACCTATCTTTTTTTTCTTACGATTTTTTAATTTTTTTTTACGATCCTAAGTGATATAACTTAACCTATCATTTTTTTTATTTACGCACCGAACTAACCTACAAGGGATTCTGTTTGTTTTAATATTTCAGTATTTTAAGGTTTTTCACAAATTTTATATAACCTAAAATGTGTTGGGTGTTGATTTTTTTTTAGTATGTGGCAATTTTTTTAGGAATTTTTTAAAACTGCTCCGTCACCCTCTCGTTCTTCACGTCGTACGCGAAGGACTTCTCTGCAATGAGGATGACGCTGCATAGGGTATCCTCGGGCAGCGCGTCGTGGAACTCGCAGACGACCTTGATGTTGGTGCGATCGTTGACCACCACCTGCTTCCTCTTCGTGGTGTTGATGACGGTCATGGGTCTCCGTGCTTTGAATTCGCTGGGCGTGTAATACATGTCCACGCTTCCCTCGGTCACGCGTTTGTAAGCCGTGTAAGCTTCGTAAAGTTTGAGGTAATCGTTTTTGGTCACGTCGAGGTTGTAATTCTCGCGCGGGAACACTTCGTTGCGTCCGTTCTTCAGATAAACGTTCTTGATCTTGCAGTCGTCGAATCTGCAAACAGATTTTTCCTAAGTCTTACCGTTTCCAAGATAACCCCACTTCCGGTCGCTATTTTGGATTTCCGAGCATAGGTTCTATTTACATTTTACTTATATATAGGCGTACGTAATGAATCCCCAAACAGATTTTTCGCAAGTCTTACCGTTTCCAAGATAACCCCACTTCCGGTCGCCATTTTGGATTTCCGAACATAGGTTCTATTCATATTTTTTCTCACATATAGGCGTACGTGATGAATCCGAAAACAGATTTTTCCTAAGTCTTACCGTTTTCAAGATAAGCCCACTTCCGGTCGCCATTTTGGATTTCCGAGCATAGGTTCTATTCACATTTTACTTATATATAGGCGTACGTAATAAATCCGAAAACAGATTTTTGCTAAGTCTTACCGTTTCCAAGATAACCCCACTTCCGGTCGCCATTTTGGATTTCCGAACATAGGTTCTATTCATATTTTTTCTCACGTATAAGTGTACATGATAAATCCCCAAACAGATTTTTCGCAAGTCTTACCGTTTCCAAGATAACCCCACTTCCGGTCGCCATTTTGGATTTCCGAACATAGGTTCTATTCATATTTTTTCTCACATATAGGCGTACGTGATGAATCCGAAAACAGATTTTTCCTAAGTCTTACCGTTTTCAAGATAACCCCACTTCCGGTCGCCATTTTGGATTTCCGAGCATAGGTTCTATTCATATTTTACTCACGTATAGGTGTACATGATGAATCAGCAAACATATTTTTCCCAAGTCATGAATTGGAGGGTTCTATGACCCTGTTTGTCAAAAATTTGAGATATTTGCAATTTAAGATTTTTAACGCTGGACTTGGAAAATTTTCGATTGATGAAAAATTGGTTCCATGACGATCTATGCCAATTTTGGTATGGGAGGACAGAGGACACCGAGACTCGACCGACACACTAAACCCAAGGTTAGGTTAGGTTAGGTTAGGTTAGGCTAAGTTAGGTTAGGTTAGGTTAGGTTAGGCTAGGTTAGGTTAGGTTAGGTTAGGTTAGGTTAGGCTAGGTTAGGTTAGGTTAGGTTAGGTTAGGCTAGGTTAGGTTAGGTTAGGTTAGGCTAGGTTAGGTTAGGTTAGGTTAGGCTAGGCTAGGTTAGGTTAGGTTAGGTTAGGCTAGGTTAGGTTAGGCGTTCAAAAGTTACGAATGATCAAAGTTTTGGGAGGGGGTGGGCTAACTTCTTACCCCTTGACCCCAGGACCACCAAAACTTGGTATACGTATTCTACATATCCAAAATCGACAGGGGGGGTAGCTTCGCTACCGGGATGGGTGTGTTTTTCGATATATTTTTTCGATAACTTTTACCATTTTCGAGATATTTGCAATTAAAGATTTTTTTTAACGCTGTGGACTTGGAAAATTTTCGATTGATGAAAAAAAAAAAAAATAGTTCCATGACGACCTGGTATGAGAGGAGAGACGACACCGAGACTCGATGAACTAAGTGGTGCTTTGTTTGTGTGTGCAATGTTTTTTGCACTTGGTTATCATCACCTAACATCTGTTTAATTGTTTTTTAAAATTAATTACAACTGAAAACTAATAATTAATATTATCTAAAGTTACTAATTAATATTATACAAGTAATTGATATATTTTTTTGTTCTTGTTGCTAGTGTTGGGTAATTATAGTTGTTGCAAAATATAGCTCTCGCGTATGACAGTTTCTGAGTTTTGTTGGGTATATATAGACGAATCGAAATTTTACTTGTTATGTTAAATTGTATGTTAGGGTACATGGTAGGAGAAATCATTGTATATTAGAGCGCTCTTTTAATGATTTGCCTATAACTGCATACAGGCAGCCGTAAATTTAGCATAAAATATCCTGATCCTGTTTCTTCTAGCATGTGCGACGTTTGTTGTGGTGGGATCATTGGGGGAAATGTGATTCTCCCATGATGTCATCTGACTTACTAGCATATGCGATACGAAGAACAGGTGTGTATGTGGTTTACTAGGATTAGGCTCATGGTAATGAGGTCCTAGTAGCTGAAACGTTGTAGGGGTATTTTGCAAAAAATTTCCTTAAACAGTTAACAAATATAATATATATTTTTTTAATTCAGACATTAGATGGATTTTACAAATATATTTAAAAAAATAGGTTAGGTAATTGTGGCTTCTACAGCTCGCCAAGCATAGTGCTTTTGCATAAGCCCTTATCAGTCTGTAAATCAGCAACAAGCAACCTGCGCTAGAGGTAGATGCCCTTGACATTATGAAAAATAAAAGCTTGAGTAAATTTAGCTAGTTTTCGAGCTAAGGGAGTAAACTAACTATAAGGGAGTAAACTATTACACAACATATTGCAACAAGTTATGACGTAATGTGATGAGTCATATCTAACGTGGCGTCTTCTGATTGGTTAATTATTACAGGTGTTTTCAATACGGTCCGCGCTTTTATTATATAAGACGGCATACACTGCAGATCAGTCAGTCTCGTGAGAGCAGCCGAAGAGTACGGACGTCCTGTCGCAGCGCTCCTCGTTTTTTGTAAAAAAATAGGTATTTAACTTTTTTTGCAGCTACATACCATCTATTATTTCAAGTTCAAAGGTGTTTCACGTGGTTTTTCATAGTAATTTCGACCAGATTGAATTTTGACGTGATCGTGCGTTTTCTATTTCACCCCAAGAAATTCTATATAAATAACATACCTGAAAATTGTATCGCTATATACTAGACTTTTTGATTTCTGTGATTTTTGAAAAAGCAATGGCATCCACCACCAGTTTCAATCGTAAAAATGATAAAACTGAATGTGTCACTTGTGGGAAGCTAATCTCAAGGAACAATTTATCGGTACACAGGGCAAGATGTAGCGAAACAGGTTCGAGAATTAATCGTTCCTTACCTTCTAAGCCCTGTGCTCGATGTGGAAAAATGATCAGCATTGCAAATTTAAGTAAACACCTCAAAATTTGCAAACCATCGACCGGACAAGCATCGAAAAGGAAAATCGATAATGCAGATACGGAAGCTTCCACTTCCAAGCAAATTAAATTATCTAATGAACGCAAACCAATTAGATCTGCATTCAACGACCAACTCCAGGATTTTTCAATTAAGTCAGAACCAGGCCGTGACATCCTTAGTTTCTTGGATGAAATAAAAACATCTGTACTAAATATTTTGAAAGATAAACTTGAAAACAACTCTATAAAAATATACGTTGTTCTGTTTTCCGAATACGAGAAAGTTGATGGCACAACGAGTATTTTTTATCATCGTACAAAAAACCAGACTCTTCATTTGGCGGACGTCGAAAATTTGGACAACTTCTATTATAAAGTTACCAACGAGCTGGTTAAGAAACATGACGATTTCGAGGCTAAAGGGTCGGGATGGTCTCTGTGTGGAAGTCCTCACACGTTAACCGTTTACGTGAACCGATTCTCGCCTCTTCGCGCTTCCAGCTACGTTCCTCTTCCACCGAACATTCAACACAAGAGGGCTGTGTTAAATATACAGAACAGCGATAACAAGTGTTTTCTCTGGTGTGTATTGGCTGCACTGCATCCTGTTCATTGGTCAAATCATCCAGAACAGGTTTTTAATTACAAACAATACGAGACCGACTTTCAAAATGTAATGTCTGACATTGAATACCCGGTGACATTGTCGGATATAACAAAGTTCGAAAATCGTGCAGGAAAACGCATCGCTATTAATGTATATTCCTTCACGTCAGATAAATATCTCGTGCATCCCGTCAGGATAAGCGATATCGACGATGACGATGCTCGTGTAATAAATCTTCTTCTAATTTCAAACGAGGATGTTCATCACTACACGCTAATTCGTTCTCTATCACGTTTGGTCAGAAGTCAAACTACCAAGTATAAACATTGCATCGAAGTTTGCCCGAGATGCCTAACCACGTTCGACGATCGGAAACAACTCGATTATCAAAATTACACCGGACGTCAAATTGCTATCGAGAAACTTGCCGAACATAAAATTTATTGCGATGACAACAGACCGGCTAGAATGTTGATGCCCAAAACGAACGAAGTCGAAGAATTCAAAATGCACAAGGCATTGTTGGAACATCCCGCAATCATCGTCGCAGATTTCGAGGCGTTCCTCAAACCACTCTCCTACTGCGAACCGGATCCTGAAATTTCCTCCACAACGCCGTACCAGCTTCATCAACCTAATAGTTTCGGCTATGTTGTTGTGCGACGTGATAAAATAAATGAAGCATATATATACCGCGGGCCAAATGTAATCGAACACTTCCTGGAAAAAATGGTGGAGGAGGTTGAGGTAATTGGTAGCGTACTGCTTACATCAAAACCGATGGCACCTTTAACTGAAAATGAACTTCAAAATTACAATTCCACTGAGGTGTGTCCGGTATGTGATCAAAGTTTCACTGATGAGAACAAAAAAATATTCCACCACGATCATTTCAGCGGAAACTACATAGGTGGAATTTGCAACACGTGCAATCTTAAAATCCAGAAACCTAAATTCATCCCCATATTCTTTCACAACGGAAGCGGATATGATTTTCACCACCTGGTGAGACATCTTGGCTACGATCCGAAACGTATAGGTGTCTTGGCCGAGAATGAAGAACGTTACATTAGTCTCAGCAAGCAAGTGTCGATTCCGGGAACGAAAAATACAATCGAGATGCGCTTCCTGGATTCGTATAGATTTCTCTCTGCAAGTCTGGATGCTTTAGCGAACAAACTCACCGACCATCAATTCAAAATAACTAGAGCTAGTTTTTCCAACGTAGACATAGAACTCGTTAGACGTAAAGGGGTTTATCCTTACGAATATGTTAGTGATGGTTCTAAATTTAACGACGACGCTCTCCCACCTCCAAGAGAATTTTACAGCAGACTCACAGAGAAAGGAATCATGGACGAAGAATACCAACACGCGCAACTCATGTGGGAGAAATTAGAATGTAGGACACTCGGAGACTACCACGACGCATACTTAAAATTAGACGTGACGATACTCGCGGATGTTTTTCAAGCGTTCAGGAAAACGGCAACGAATATTTATAAATTAGATCCAGCGTATTTCTACAGCCTACCGGGATTAGCGTGGTCGGCAATGTTATTCCAGACAAAGGTCAAGCTGGAACTGATATCGGACGTTGACATGTTGCTATTTATCGAAAGAGGGATACGAGGTGGAATGGTGCAATGCGTACAGAGACATGCAAAAGCTAATAACGTACACATGAAAGAAGATTACGATTCAAATCGAGCATCGAATTACATCTTCTACGCCGACGTTAATAATCTCTACGGACATGCCATGGTTCAGAAACTTCCTTACGGGGGATTCGAATGGTTAGATCCCACTTCGATAGACATTATTCATTTCGACGATAGCGAGTGTGGTTTCTTCGCAGAGGTAGATCTCCAATTCTCCGACCACCTGCACGACACGTTTTCGGATTTGCCTCCGACTCCCGAAATCAAATGTCCACCCGACTCGGTTCAAGACAAGCTTTTGTTAACATTGGACCCTAAACAGAGATACGTCGTCCACTACAAGAATCTCCGGTTTTTGATTGGGAAGGGTGTTCAGATAGTAAATGTTAGAAGAATACTAAAGTTTAAACATTCCACGTGGTTAAGACCTTACATAGAAACTAACACACAACATAGAACAGCTGCCACTTCCGATTTAGACAAGGACTTCTTTAAATTAATGAACAATGCGGTGTACGGAAAGACCATGGAGAATGTTAGAAAGCACGTAGACGTGAAATTAATTTCCGATAAGAATAAATGTCGGAAGTGGATAGCCGATCCTAGATTCAAGTCGAGAAAAATTTACAACGAGAATTTGGCACTTTTCAATCTAGATATAAAATTGATGAAATTCAGAAAACCAATTTACGTTGGCGCAACGGTTCTCGACTTGTCGAAACTTTACATGTTCGAATTTCATTACGACGTGATGAAACCCTTCTACAATGATAAAATATCACTTTTGTACACGGACACCGACAGCTTCATTTACAGCATACAAACACCTAACCTATACGAAGACATAAAAAATCCTTCCATGCTTGAGTATTTCGATACTTCTGCGTATCCTCAACCCAACAGATTTGGAATTCCTTCCCTCAACAAAAAAGTCCTAGGTAAACTGAAAGATGAATGTAACGGTGATATTATTGTCGAGTTCGCGGGTTTGCGTTCGAAAATGTATGCCATGAGAACAGAGAGTAGCCTCACGAAGAAAGCAAAAGGTGTAGGCAAGAATACGGTGGAGAACAAACTCACCTTCCACGATTACATCGATTGTCTTTACTCACAATCGACGATACTAAGTATAGAACAAAGAATCCAAAGTGTAGACCACGTGATTACAACAAACGAAGTTAGGAAAGTAGCATTAGATCCGCATGACGATAAAAGATGTATTTTGTCTTGTGGAATCCACACGTTGCCTTGGGGGCACTATCGTTTAGAAATTAGTAAAAATTGTAGGCAATGCAATTGAAAAAAAAACTTTAACTGTCTCACATACACAATAAAATAAATAGCAAGGACAATGAATCTCTTTGGTTTCCGAAAGCAAACAATGGAGACTGTACACCGCACGACAACAGATCATGAATTTCTACCTTCCATGTTATCTAAACTCAACGGCCTGTTGATCATTCACCTCAACAGCATTTGGACGAAATTGGATGAGGACGTGGGCAAGATTTTTTACGTCTTCAATAACAATTTACATTTCTACGAAATTCCGATCGACGGGAAACTTCGGATCACCGTGAATCCGGAAAACGTAGGCGAAATCAAAATATCTACCGGCAAGAACATTTTTCGAATGAAGCACGACAAGATGCTTTCTAACATGGCGTACGATGTTTCTGCAGGAGATTGTTTATACATGGAACTCCTCGGAGATTACGACAAACTCGTTCCTCTTTTTGTAGAATTACGAATCGTCTATCCTATTATAAATAACCGTTAACCAAAATGCCTAACGACATTTTCGGCAACACCAAGCGTGTAGACCATGCAGAAGAGATTCTCATGTTGGATGTCCGAGTCAAAAAGTTGAGGAGCGATTTGATTGCTTTGCAGGAGACAAGTGAGGTACCACCCTTTTTGAATCCCATCACGCTGGTGCTTCTCTTCAAACGTAATCTCTAAAAAAAAAAAATGTCTAGGCAAGCCATCGTCGAAGAATTGCATAAACCTGCACGCCGCAACTACGAACGTTTGGCTGTGGTAACCAAGGGCATCGACGACCTCTGGCAAAGCGACCTCGTGGAGATGAGTAGCGGCAATTTGAAAAACGTACATAAATTGAACAAGGGCAACAAGTACCTTCTCACCGTCATAGACACGTTTTCGAAATTCGCATGGGCTCTACCTTTGAAGGCGAAAACGGGATCGTGCGTCACGGAAGCATTCAAATTAATTTTTCGCGAAAGCGACAGACGACCACGGTTTTTGCAAACGGACAACGGTAAAGAATTTTACAACGCCGTATTCCAAAAGTTTATTCAAAAACACAAGATTCGACATTATTCGACCTTCAGTCACATCAAAGCCAGCATCGTGGAAAGATTCAATCGAACCTTGAAAACACACATGTGGAAACGATTCACGCTTCGGGGAAATTACAAATGGGTCGACATCCTGCCGGAACTCGTCGACACCTATAATGAAACGGTACACAGAACGATAGGCATGAAGCCAGTTGACGTTACCAAGTCCGACGAGCAGCGTTTAATTTCTACCGTTTACTGTCCAAAGTACACACCCACGACAAAAAAAGCTAAATACAAAATTGGAGACCAGGTGAGGATCAGCAAATTCAAACGCACCTTCGAGAAGGGATTCACAAAAAATTGGAGCACGGAACTTTTTACGGTGGTTCGAGTTCTACCCGGAAACCGACACACGTATATAATAAAAGATAGTAGCGGCGAGATTTTGAAAGGGAGATTTTACGAAGAGGAACTCTCTAAAACGAAACACCCCGACACGTACCTCATCGAGAAAGTATTGCGTAGGAAAGGTGACAAACTGTTTGTCAAATGGCTGGGACTTCCGGAAAAGAGTTGGATCGACGCGGACGAAGTGATCTTGTAAGTACGTGGAACGTGGTGAAGCGTCTACCGGATCCAGAAAGTCAAACGAAGAAAAAGAACGGCGAGTTGCTTCCCGACAGCATCCGCTGTCTGATCGTAGGTCCTTCGGGGTGTGGGAAAACGACACTGCTCGTGGACAATTTTCTCCTCGCACCGAATTGGTTAGATTGGAAGAACAGGCACCTGTACGTGTTCTCGAAAAGTTTGGAGCAATCCAAATACCAGCAAGTGATGAAACTGTACGATGGTCTGGACATTGCAACGTTTGCCTCGGAAATAAAACCACTCGACGATTGTCGTGAAAATTCAGTCGTTGTGTTCGACGACGCCATCCTGGAAAATCAAAATGAAATTCGCAACTTTTTCACGCAAGGTCGTCACAAAGGAATGGATTGTTTTTACCTAGCTAAAACGTTTTCCAAAATTCCAAAACAGTTAGTACGCGACAACGCTAATTTCATATGTTTGTTTCGTCAAGATCACACCAACCTCAAGCACGCGTACGATGACTACGTAGGCGGAGACATGAACTACAATCAATTTTCGGAACGCTGCTGCTCTACTTGCTGGAACAGTGACGATTTCGGATTCGCGACGATCGACATGACGAGGAAACCCAACGACGGAAAATACAGAAACAAAATCAACGACTTTCTAAACGTTGCAACGTTGTGAGAAACGACGTATATAAATAACGTCATGACGAAACGAAAAATCGAGGACGAAAATCTCAAGCTTCGCGATTACCTCGCGAAACGCTTCAAAGGTTGGAAATCCGAGAATCGCGGATTCTACGAAGAGAAGAAACGTCAGGATCAACCCGTGATCGATGCCATCAGCAGTCTAGGTAAAGAAATTAAAAGCGTCACGGAACAAAATAAAAATTTGATTAATGAACTCGTACCGCTCGCAGCTAAAAGTTACGCCGTACCCACGCCCATTTCGAGCATTCCTTCGACACCGTTCGAACTGAAGGATGCACCGGCACGACGTCGAGCCATTGGTAGCACGTCGTCTTCGGATAAAATCGAGTTGGGACCTTTGGCACGAGACTACCTGAGCACGGGGAAATTCGACAAGGATGAAGTGTTCGGATTGTATCCCAGCATGGAAACCAGCGAAGGCGGCGGTGTGGTGTGGAAGATTGGGAAATCGAAGGTGACCTTCGAAGGCAACAACATTAAAGTCAATTTAGGCGACAAGGATAGTTGGACCAGGTATCCGGGTACGGTGGGACTGTGGGAACTCGTCGCCAAAAAGCAGCCGAAAGATTACACCGACGAAGATTACCAGAGTTACAAGGAAATTCTGATCATGACGGATGCCTTGTACCAGAACAACGACGCCTCGCAGAATAGGGTGAAATCGAGCAGCGGCGAGAAGTACAGGAATCTCATCAAACCGATTTGGAACCAGGTCAAAACGGGCAGCGGCGTCAAACGCTACAACACGTTACCCAAAGAATTCGTTTGGGTGGACGACGTTAGGAAACTCGTGGACCGATTGTTGGTGATAGCCGGCGAAGAGAATGCAGGCAATCGTAATTTCTACAACGAGAAGGTTGGCATCGTGGACATGATCAGCACGAAACTTTCCAACTTCATCGTGAACGATGACAAGGGCATAGGTTACCTGATCAAAATCATCAACACGCTGCCTCCGAAATTTTGGAACGTGGCCGAAGGAAAGGGACTCGTGAACGACATCATCAACAAGTTACCTTTCGAGATGCATCTACCGGGCTACCAGTACTGCGGACCGGGTACCAAACTCGAGAAAAGATTGGAGAGAGGAGACAAGGGTGTGAATCCGTTGGACGCGGCATGCAAAGATCACGACATCGCCTACAACACCACGCAGACGGATCTGGACGCACGTCACGAAGCAGACAGAAAATTAGAGCAGGCAGCTTTCGAAAGGTTCGTGAGCAGAGACGCATCGCTGGGTGAACGGGTCGCCGCACTGGGTACCACCATCGCCATGAACACGAAACAAAAATTGGGGTGGGGTATATAAATAACATACCGTAAAAAAAAACTTGATATATAAATAACACACATCGTAAAAAAAATAATCTTCGGTATATATAAATAACACACATCGTGAAAAAAAAAAGCAATTAAATTTCTCTCTAACACTCTGACAACTGAAAAAATGAGCGATCTCCAAGCATTAAAACAAATGCTAAATTTGTCAGTCGAGTATGTAAAAATTCAGGAATTGGAAGTCGACAAACCTTACACGATAACTTCCGGTTCAATCGTTTCTACCCAGTATGGTCCCAAGGTACGCCTGTTGCTCAACGCACAATACAGTCTATTTTTACCAGATCGATACGCTAACATGTTATCCGACGAGAAGCTATCTATTTTAATCGAGAACAAAACTCGAATCGTGTACAAGGGGACAAAGGAACTTCTTGGCAAGAAAACGAAGCACGTAATAGAATTTGTGTAACGACTGCGAGGCCGTGAAAAAAAATCTCAGAACATTTATATATAAATAACATACCGTAAAAAAACTACACAAGAAAAAATCTCAGAATATATATATAAATAACATACCGTGAAAATAACACATAGAGCATCAACATGAAGCCCAAGGGTGTCGTGTACCAGATACCATACTCCAATCTTAAAAATCTAGGTACCCTCGATGGGTTACTCACCAAGAAACAACGCGAGAAGAAACGTTCTTGCTTGTCGAAAGGACACGGAATGAAATTACTTCTCAGCACACCTCAATTGAAAAGATTGCAGCGTTCGCGGAAACAGCAAAAGATCGGAGGTTTCATATTCAGCATCCCGGCCATCCTGGCAGCATTGGGGGCCGTTGGAAGTTTGGCCGGTGGAAGTGCCGCCATCGCGAAAACCGTCATCGACTCGAAGAAGAACAAGGCCGAGTTGGAAGAACAGAAACGTCACAACCTGGCCATGGAGAAGAAAGGGAAGGGCGTGATGAGAAAGTTTAAAAAAAAGAAACAGAAGCACTCACCAACCGAGACATTGAATCTCTGATCGAACCGTTACAAATCAAACACTTCAGAGGAGTTTTCATGTCCGACTCGTTACCTTCAAGCGTTAAAAGAAGAGAATGCGGAGTAGTCAACTTGGACGGTCAAGAAAATCCAGGCACGCATTGGATATGTTACCACAAAAACGACAATAACAAAGCATTCGTTTTCGATTCTTTCGGAGGTGTTCCACCTACAAATTTAATTCATTATCTGAAAACGAACAAAACCTCTATATACTACAACGACGAACGCATTCAAAATTTCGGAGACGTGAACTGCGGTCATCTCTGCCTCTCCGTGCTCTCGTTTCTCTCTAAAATAAATAACCCTTCGATCGAGGATTTCCAGAAAGCATTGTGGAACCTCAAACAGCATCACGATGGGCGTGTTCCATCTCACGAGCGAATCTTCGATCTTGAAACTCACGCTGCACGACGACATCGTCTATCCTAAATCCGTGGCTCTGCGTGCATTCTACAGCATGTACCTCATACCTAATGTTACGCAGCACAACAACAAAATTAGCGTCGGAAGCGAACACATCGTCGTCACGCCAGGACAATACAATCTTTCCACTTTGCAAGCTCAGTTACCCAAAGGCACGTACCTTTCTCAAAATTCGGTCACGCACAGAGTGGAAATCCTATCCGCGACGGAGACCGTGGACCTGGGCACCATGGGAGAACTTTTAGGTTTCGAGAACGACACCAAACTCGAAGCTGGCATCAAGCACACGGCAACAAATATTCCTAAATTCTTGGCCATAGAGACTCTGAACGTACACTGCAACGTGGCGGAAGGTATGATCACAAAATCTTCGGACGGATTGTTAGGAAGTCACAAGCAGACGGGAATCATAGCCACTTTCAAACCAAGTTCCGAGTTCATGGAACCGATCATCTACACGCCCTCTTCGCCGATCTATTTTCCAGTATGTCGCAACCGCATAGACGACATAGAGTTGGTGGTGACGAACGAGAAAGGAGACGTGGTGGATTTCGCAGGTGCCACTACGACGGCCATCGTGGAGATCAACGTATAATAAATAACCATACATGTAAAATGGAGCAAATCGAAAGTTACGAATTGCAATCTTTCCCTCCCAACCGTCGCACGTTCGCCAATCTGAACGAAGCGAACAGGGAGATCGAATACGACGTGGACGTAGGCGACGGGTTCATTCATCCTCACAGAGCGGACCTCTACCTTCAATTCGACGTGGTGAAGAAGGAAAGCGGAGACGCGTTTCCCGCAGCAGCAAACTTGATACTCGTGGACAACTTCGTGCCTCACCTGTTCTCGCAGGTGGAGGTGAGGAAACACAACACCGTCATCGACAGAATAGATTATCCAGGCATCACGTCGACGGCAGTGGGAACGTTGAAATTATCCAAAACGGACGCAGCGTACTACCAGGCCGGGGGATTCGAAGCCGGAACCAAAATATCGACGAGAAGTCACACGGTGCTCTTTCCCATGCGTCTGCTGCCTGGTTTCTTCTCGGACTACAAGGAGATCATGTGGAAGGGAGGACTGCGCGTTACGTTTCGAAGAGCGGCCAACGACAACGACGCACTGATGCGATACGCTACTTTGGGTCCGGACGGCACCACGCCGATAGCCAACACTTTACCCGAAGCAGCGAAATGCGTCATCCGGAGCATGGAATTGAGAATGCCGGTGGTGGAATACGAAACGAACTACGCCCTCAAGTACAAAGCGGAGATCTTGAAAAGTCCGCAGGTGCCGATTCACTTTCACGGTTACCAGTGCGTGCAGAAGTTGGCGTCGGGAAGTCACATGGAATTCGACGTGACGACGCAGTTCAACAACATACAGTTCGACATGCCAGATTTCGTCGTAGTGCTTTTTCAGACCGGGAGGGACAAGAATCAGGAAAAAGATTCCAGCAAGTTCGACGACTGCAAGATCAAGAACGTTTATCTGAAGAACGGACGCAACGAAGTGTTCCCGCGCGAGAATTACAACCTCGACGTGACCAAAAACGATTACCTCAAACTTTACGAAGCTTACACGGCTTACAAACGCGTGACCGAGGGAAGCGTGGACATGTATTACACGCCCAGCGAATTCAAAATCCGCAGGCCGATGTTCGTCATCAACACCACGAAGAGGAAGCAGGTGGTGGTCAACGATCGCACCAACATCAAAATCGTGTGCGAGTTCCACGACGCGCTGCCCGAGGATACCCTATGCAGCGTCATCCTCATTGCAGAGAAGTCCTTCGCGTACGACGTGAAGAACGAGAGGGTGACGGAGCAGTTTTAAAAAATTCCTAAAAAAATTGCCACATACTAAAAAAAAATCAACACCCAACACATTTTAGGTTATATAAAATTTGTGAAAAACCTTAAAATACTGAAATATTAAAACAAACAGAATCCCTTGTAGGTTAGTTCGGTGCGTAAATAAAAAAAATGATAGGTTAAGTTATATCACTTAGGATCGTAAAAAAAAATTAAAAAATCGTAAGAAAAAAAAGATAGGTTAAGTTGTATCACGTAAGATCGTGATATACCTACCAAGTATGAGTGGGGAAAAAACGAGAAAAAAGAAAAATTTTACTAAAACATCGCTAAACGCTAAAACATCGACAAAAAATTGTCAAAATATGTCAAAAACTGATATTCAATTGATAAAAAAAGACGATACCTACAAAGTATTGCGTAGAAGCGCTCAATCTCCACTACTCATTTATGATACTATATGTGTACCCGTAATTATTCGGTTTTGTGGACTACAGTCATTACTTCATGCTTGCAAATGAGATAGCAGAAGAGATCTTAATGAGGTTCCTTTCAGAAACTGTACGTGTTGTTGCATGTCCAACGTCGCATTTCCGTCTCTGTAGGTTACTTGGGTTGGAAATAGGTGAAAGAAGGAACACATTACAATGTGTAATATGAAACGTGATTCTGTGCAGCGTGGTTGCATACATACGGGACAGAAAATTTCGCTTGCCATCGAAAAGGGGCTTCAAGTAGCAAAACATTTCGAACAAAAGAATCATTTGCACTATATGCTGTGAAAGTGTCGATGTTGCACGGTGACAAATACATAGGCCAATATAATCGTTACAGAGGAAATTTTGACGGCATATAGGGATGGTAACAGGATCGAGACTGTTTCTTCAAGAACGAATGAGAACGAGACTTTGTGTCCGGGACTTCAATAAACTATAATGTAAACTAAAGTTATTTTACTACGTGACTTGCCGACATCCGTAGCGGAGTGGTTAGCACAACGCGTTACGACGCCAGACATCCCAGGTTCGAACTCCGGCCTGGGTGTTATTTGTGAGTGTCCCTTAATCAATTTTATAATATCATTACTCATCCTCATCGTCATGGTTATCCTAAAATGGTAGAAATGAGACGCGAAATAACAAAAATCAAATCGAATGCAACTCTGTGACTTCTTGACATACAAGAGGATATTACCTGATTATTCATTATAGCCTAGCTTACTTTGTTTATCAAAATTGCAAAGTTAGCCCGTTAGTGGTAAATGTGCACTTATGGAATGCACTTGCATACATTCAAGACAAATTTTGTTTCTCGACGTTTCGTAGCATCGAAACAAGGCGTCGAACAGAAAAAAATTATTAACAGAAAGTGTTTTGCCGTAATGACTTCTGTATGCTGTGAAAGTTATTGCGATGGCACCCTAATTGAGTTTTAAGTCCACTTTATGCCCAGATAGGCTTATCGAGGCAGGACTACAGTTTAAAGTAGCATCCGAAAATCTACGTGCCTCGAACGAGCATTGAGCCGAGCCCTCTCGATTACAAGTCGACACCATTAGCACTATATGTTATCGGTGAAGTTCCGGTAACAAGCTTACTTACTTACACACACACACACACACCATATAATACGTATATTAGGGGATGTAAGGTTTGACCTTCGCTGAAAGCAGTCAAGCGTCAACTTTACTTCCACGAAGCACACCCCGGCAAAGTCCATTTCTGCAGGCCAACGAAGCTCTGGTGTCTGGGCCAACAGCCAATATAATTCGCTCTGTAGGTTTAATGTGTAGTTCTGTGTTTTGTCCTTTTACACACATACACAAACAATATATATATATATATATATATATATATATATATATATATATATATAAGTAGATGGAATGGCCGATCCTAGAACGGTCCTTTGACCTACTTTCTCACCTTAATGGATTTCTCTCGTAAGGCATGAGCAGTGTTGCCAACTCCTCACTCGAAAAATCACCAAGGTTTTTTGTTTTTGGGTATAACCTAACCTACAATGAGAGAAAAATGGATAGAAAAAGCTCTGGCATCATTTTTTAAGCTACTTTTTATGCTAAACTCGTTTTTTGACCTACATTTGAAATGACTTACGACATTTTCCTATAAGGCTGCTTTTTTTTACTGTAAGGCCCCCCCCTCAATGTAATCTACTACGACCTGCTAATAAACTTTTGCTCTCAGCGTAATCTGTTTTACGGGGTAAACTAACCTACAATGAGAGAAAAATAAACAGAAGAAAAAGCTCTGGCATCAGTTTTTGAAGCTATTTTTTTATCTTCTGCAAATCTTGCTCTTATGCTACCTCGCTTTTTGACCTACATTTGAAATGACTTACGACATTTTCCTATAAGGTCGCCTCTCTTTTACTGTAAGGCCCCCCCCCCCCTCAGTGTAATCTACTACAACCTGCTAATAGGCTTTTGCTCTCGGCGTAATCCGTTTTACGCACTAAACTAACCTACAATAAAAGAAAATTAGGCAGAAGAAAAGCTCTGGCATCACTTTTTAAGCTATTTTTTTACCTTCTGAAAATTTTGCTAACATCGTTCTTTGACCTATATTTGAAATGACTTACGATATTTTCCTATAAGGCTGTCTCCTTTTACTGTAAGGTCCCTCAGTGTAATCTACCACAACCTTGCACTCTCAGCGTAATCTGCCACAATGTTTTGTTATTAAAACTCTCAGGTGTGATTTTCTACAATGTGTGTGTGTGATAATCAAAATTTTATTTTTTTGTTAAGGAAATCCCTACTACAACCTAACAAACTACAACCTAACAAAACTTCTCCTATAATATTTTAAGCCCCCGTTATGATATTTTTCTCCTCATGATGTAAAAATTGGTATTGTAGCGATATTTGAAATCGAGTGTGCTGCGTGAAGGGGGAAGGATGAATATATTTTATTGCAATTTTCCAAGTCCCGGTCAAGTCTGTCAAATGACGGACGGATGTTGAACAAGAGAGTGTTCACTCAAATATGGAGTAGGTTACGAGAATGAGCAGGAAATTGCATTGTGTTGGTTTCGAAATACCGTCCTCTTATCTCTAATGAAATTCTAAAGCTTTTATATTACATTGAAATATCTGTAATGCGAAAGGAATTTCCCGTGCTATCAACATTGACGCAATAACTCAAATTCAACAATATGTAGACCTTGGGATGACGGAAGTATATATAGTGACGTCAGTTAGCAGCATAGATACCAGTGATGCAAGTCCTCTTATCTCTAATGAAATTCTAAAGCTTTTTTATTACATTGAAATACCTGTAATGCGAAAGGGGATTTCGCGTGCTATCAACATTGACGCAATAACACAAAATTCAACAATACGTAGGCCTTGGGATGACGGAAGTATATATAGTGACGTCAGTTAGCAGCATAGATACCAGTAATGCAATGCGATGTATTATTCAAAATGATGTGGCTGAAATGTAGGGGAAGAATCTTCTAGAGCGGATTGTCTCGGATTTCTATTGGTCCACGTTGCGTTGGCTAACATTTCACTTTTGACCTTATTAGAAAACCGTATAAAACTTAAAGCACTGGTGTAGAAAGTTCTGTTTTTATTTTGAACGATAGTGAAGAGCATTTCTGCAGTATTTTCCAAAAGTAAGTAACTTTGTTTCTTAGCTTGCATGAGTTGGCCTTGATTTATAAGTATAATTTTGCTTTTGTGAGTTGATTTTTGAAAGTGGACCTACAGTTTCAAGAACCACTTATACCTCCACCGGGTATCGAACTCTTGATTACAAGACAACGACGCTATCGCTGCGCCATCGCAGAGGCTAGTGGAAGTACTGATTGATTTGATGTTTTAAGTCTACTTTATGCACAGTAAGACGAATCGGGGGTGGACCTACAGTTTTAAGAACTACTTGTGGGGGTATCGAAGCCTTGATTACAAGGCAACGACGCTACCGCTGCGCCATCGCAAAGTCTAGTGAAAGTCCATAGTTATTCGAATCTTATTTATTTAAAATATTTAGTTTTTATGCACGCTTATTGATATTAAACCTCAAATTAAATAAAATCTGACAACTATATCCAATTATACTTATGGCTACAGAACGAGCATTCCCAAAAAAGTGGCTCGAGATTTTTTTTACCACGTAAACAAAATGGCCGACATGCCAAATATGAACAGGCTATATAGATTTGAGAGAGAGAGAGATGGATAGGAAAAAAATTAATTAAAATTTAATTTCATGATTGCAACACACGGAACTTAATGATTGATTTATTGATTTAGTTTATTTTACTTTGCGTTTTGTATTTTTTGGCTAATTTGCGAAGATTGGGGATGAGTGATGAAATGGATGAATAGACATTCACAAACAACCAAGCCCGACCGGGATTTGAACCCGGGGGACTCTTGGCGTTGCAGTGCGATGTGCTAACCAGTCGGCCACAGGGTCGGGGCAAACACGGACATACATAAAAATTAAATGTTTGGTGCTGATCACATTACATATTACCAACTATGTATTGGACTTCCTATATGCACAGATATGAATTTATTTTTGCTTGTTGTAGTGCAAATATGTTGTCTGGGGCCTCCTCCATGGCGCAGTGGTAGGTAGGTTTGTATTCAAGGCTTCGATACTCGCTGGAGGTACAAGTGGTTCGGATAACACTTTAAAACTCTGTAAGTCTAGCCCCGATTAGCTTTATTGCACATAAAGTGGACTTAAAAAAAAAATACCAACTGAAATGTTGTCCGGTTCGGGTGACCTAGAGCTACAGTCCAAAATATTATTTTTCTCCTCCTCTCTCTCTGGCCAAGATTGCAAATAATTGCAGGAATAATATTTTGTTTCAATATCGAGCTTATATTTAAATTTATACATGTGCGCATGCGCGCAGGGGGTAAATTTTATTTTTTGATCGGGTGGGTTGTAAGGTGAGTGAACATGTAGGAAAAGTACTGGTATATTAATTGATTTATTGATTTAGTTTATTTTACTTCGCGTTTTGCACCTTTTGGCTAATTTGCGAAGATTGGGGATGAGTGATGAAATGGATGAATAGATATTCACAAACAACCATGCTCGACCGGGATTCGAACCCGGGATCCTTGGCATTGCAGCGCGATGTTCTAACCACTCGGCCACAGGGTTGGGCAAGTACTGGTATATACATAGATCAAAGTTACATGGTTCTAGACCCCATAGGAGCCGAGAAAATCAACGTCTTGGAAAACGTCTTAAGACAAATATCTTAATCTTTAAGAAAGTCAACTTCCGGTCTGTCAAGATGTTACTTCCGGTCTGTCAAGAAAATTTCCTTAAGACAATTATCTTAAGACGTTTTCTAAGACATTGATTTTCTCGGCTCCTAATTGAGCTAGGATGATGATTGTGGTTTTGTTGGATAGGTTTTGATGATAACTACTCAACTACAAGCAAGCCCCCCCCTCAATTTGTTTAAGAAATTCGATTTGATCCTAAAAAACACTCTGCATCCTATTGGAGTGCTTTTGGATGTGTTTTTAGATTAAAAAATTTTGTAATTGGAAATGTAGAAAAACAATTCTTACTTGTTGGCGATATTTTTTAAAACTGCTCTGTGACCCTCTCGTTTTTCACGTCATACGCGAAGGACTTCTCTGCAATCAGGATGACGCTGCACAGAGTATCGGCAGGCAGCGCGTCGTGGAACTCGCAGACGACCTTGATGTTGGTTCGATCGTTGACCACCACCTGTTTTCTTTTTGTGGTGTTGATGACGAACATCGGCCTGCGGATTTTGAATTCGCTGGGGGTGTAGTACATGTCCACACTTCCCTCGGTCACGCGTTTGTAAGCTGTGTAAGCTTCGTAAAGTTTGAGGTAATCATCTTTGGTTATGTCCAGGTTGTAATTCTCGCGCGGGAATACTTCGTTGCGTCCATTCTTGAGATAAACGTTCTTGATCTTGCAGTCGTCGAATTTACTGGAATCTTTTTCCTGATTGTTATCGCGCCCGGTCTGAAAGAGCACTACGACGAAATCTGGCATGTCGAACTGTATGTTGTTGAACTGCGTCGTCACGTCGAATTCCATGTGACTTCCCGCCGCCATCTTCTGCACGCACTGGTAACCGTGAAAGTGAATCGGCACCTGCGGACTTTTCAAGATCTCCGCTTTGTACTTGAGGGCGTAGTTTGTCTCGTATTCCACCACCGGCATTCTCAATTCCATGCTTCGGATGACGCATTTCGCCGCTTCGGGTAAAGTGTTGGCTATCGGCGTGCCGTCGGCGTTCAAGTTGGTGTATCGCATCAGTGCGTCGTTGTCGTTGGCCGCTCTTCGAAACGTGATCCTCAGTCCCCCCCTTCCACATGATCTCCTTGTAGTCCGAGAAGAAACCAGGCAGCAGACGCATGGGAAAGAGCACCGTGTGACTTCTCGTCGATATTTTGGTCCCGGCTTCGAATCCCCCGGCCTGGTAGTACGCTGCGTCCGTTTTGGATAATTTCAATGTTCCCACTGCCGTCGACGTGATGCCTGGATAATCTATTCTGTCGATGACGGTGTTGTGTTTCCTCACCTCCACCTGCGAGAACAGGTGAGGCACGAAGTTGTCCACGAGTTTCAAATTGGCATTGGGCGGAAACGCGTCTCCGCTTTCTTTCTTCACCACGTCGAATTGAAGGTAGAGGTCCGCTCTGTGAGGATGAACGAACCCATCGCCTACGTCCACGTCGTATTCGATCTCTCTGTTGGCCTCGTTGAGATTGGCGAACGTGCGACGGTTGGGGGGGAAAGATTGCAATTCGTAACTTTCGATTTGCTCCATTTTTTTTTCACTATGTGTGTTATTTATTATATGTTGATCTCCACGATGGCCGTCGTAGTGGCACCTGCGAAATCCACCACGTCTCCTTTCTCGTTCGTCACCACCAACTCTATGTCGTCTATGCGGTTGCGATATACTGGAAAATAGATCGGCGAAGAGGGCGTGTAGATGATCGGTTCCATGAACTCGGAACTTGGTTTGAAAGTAGCTATGATTCCCGTCTGCTTGTGACTTCCTAACAATCCGTCCGAAGATTTCGTGATCATACCTTCCGCCACGTTGCAGTGTACGTTCAGAGTCTCTATGGCCAAGAATTTAGGAATGTTGGTTGCTACGTGCTTGATGCCAGCTTCGAGTTTGGTGTCGTTCTCGAAACCTAAAAGTTCTCCCATGGTGCCCAGGTCCACGGTTTCCGTCGCGGATAGGATTTCCACTCTGTGCGTGACCGAATTTTGAGAAAGGTATGTGCCTTTGGGTAACTGAGCTTGCAAAGTGGAAAGATTGTATTGTCCTGGCGTGACGACGATGTGTTCGCTTCCGACGCTAATTTTGTTGTTGTGCTGCGTGACGTTAGGTATGAGGTACATGCTGTAGAATGCACGCAGAGCCACGGATTTAGGATAGACGATGTCGTCGTGCAGCGTGAGTTTCAAGATTGAAGATTCGCTCGTGAGATGGAACACGCCCATCCTAGTGATGCTGTTTGAGGTTCCACAATGCTTTCTGGAAATCCTCGATCGTAGGGTTATTTATTTTAGAGAGAAACGCGAGCACGGAGAGGCAGAGATGGCCGCAGTTCACGTCTCCGAAATTTTGAATGCGTTCGTCGTTGTAGTATATAGAGGTTTTGTTCGTTTTCAGATAATAAATTAAATTTGTAGGTGGAACACCTCCGAAAGAATCGAAAACGAATGCTTTATCATCGTTTTTGTGGTAACATATCCAATGCGTGCCTGGATTTTCTTGACCGTCCAAGTTGACTACTCCGCATTCTCTTCTTTTAACGCTTGAAGGTAGCGAGTCGGACATAAAAACTCCTCTGAAGTGTTTGATTTGTAACGGTTCGATCAGAGATTCAATGTCTCGGTTGGTGAGTGCTTCTGTTTCTTTTTTTTAAACTTTCTCATCACGCCCTTCCCCCCTTTTTTCTCCATGGCCAGGTTGTGACGTTTCTGTTCTTCCAACTCGGCCTTGTTCTTCTTCGAGTCGATGACGGTTTTCGCGATGGCGGCACTTCCGCCAGCCAAACTTCCAACAGCCCCCAATGCTGCCAGGATGGCCGGGATGCTGAATATGAAACCTCCGACCTTTTGCTGTTTCCGCGAACGCTGCAATCTTTTCAATTGAGGTGTGCTGAGAAGTAATTTCATTCCGTGTCCTTTCGACAAGCAAGAACGTTTCTTCTCGCGTTGTTTCTTGGTGAGTAACCCATCGAGGGCACCTAGATTTTTCAGATTGGAGTATGGTATCTGGTACACGACACCCTTGGGCTTCATGTTGATGCTCTATGTGTTATTTTCACGGTATGTTATTTATATATATATTCTGATATTGTTTTCTTGTGTAGTTTTTTTACGGTATGTTATTTATATATAAATATTCTGAGATTTTTTTTTTCACGGCCCCGCAGTCGCTACACAAATTCTATTACGTGCTTTGTTTTCTTGCCAAGAAGTTCCTTTGCCCCCTTGTACACGATTTGAGTTTTGTTCTCGATTAAAATAGATAGCTTCTCGTCCGATAACATGTTAGCGTATCGATCTGGTAAAAATAGACTGTATTGTGCGTTGAGCAACAGGCGTACCTTGGGACCATACTGGGTAGAAACAATTGAACCGGAAGTTATCGTGTAAGATTTGTCGACTTCCAATTCCCGAATTTTTACATACTCGACTGACAAATTTAGCATTTGTTTTAATGCTTGGAGGTTACTCATTTTTTCAGTTGTCATATCGAAGAAGAGAAATTTTCAGTGTGTGTGTTAGAGAAATTTATTTTTTTTTTTCACGATGTGTGTTATTTATACCGAAGATTATTTTTTTCACGATGCGAGTTATTTATATATATTTTTTTTTCACGATTTGTATCGAAGATTTTTTTAACAGAGGAAGAAAGTTCGTGCTTCGGAGAACGCGATGATTTGCGTGATGATTTCTTCAGTTTTCTGTTTGGACTTACGCCAATCATCAGTATACCGTCTTCTTCCCTGCCTCGCCTCGTGCAGTTCATCCAACCTTTCGTTCAATTTCTCCCCTGCAGCCGACAGAAGAGTGTCGAGATCACCGCACCTCAGGCCGCTGATCTCCCGAAGATGGTCCTTGAGAACTATTTCGCATCCCATGCGAAATGCCGGCGTCGTTCTAGCTATGATCACAAGTTTATTAACATCTCCGTTAACTACCTTTTTGAATATTTTAGATAGTAGTTCGTGCGGCAAATCAGTTATGCAAGCCATGTTTTTTTTTTTTTTTACTGTATGTTATTTATATACCCCACCCCAATTTTTGTTTTGTGTTCATGGCGATGGTGGTACCCAGTGCGGCGACCCGTTCACCCAACGATGCGTCTCTGCTCACGAATCTTTCGAAAGCTGCGTGCTCTAATTTTCTGTCTGCTTCGTGACGTGCATCCAGATCCGTCTGCGTGGTGTTGTAGGCGATGTCGTGATCTTTGCATGCGGCGTCCAACGGATTCACACCCTTGTCTCCTCTCTCCAATCTTTTCTCGAGTTTGGTACCCGGTCCGCAGTACTGGTAGCCAGGTAGATGCATCTCGAAAGGTAACTTGTTGATGATGTCGTTCACGAGTCCCTTTCCTTCGGCAACGTTCCAAAATTTCGGAGGCAGCGTGTTGATGATTTTGATCAGGTAACCTATGCCCTTGTCGTCGTTCACGATGAAGTTGGAAAGTTTCGTGCTGATCATGTCCACGATGCCAACCTTCTCGTTGTAGAAATTACGGTTGCCTGCATTCTCTTCGCCGGCTATCACCAACAATCGGTCCACGAGTTTCCTAACGTCGTCCACCCAAACGAATTCTTTGGGTAGCGTGTTGTAGCGTTTGACGCCGCTGCCTGTTTTCACCTGGTTCCAAATCGGTTTGATAAGATTCCTGTACTTCTCGCCGCTGCTCGATTTCACCCTATTCTGCGAGGCGTCGTTGTTCTGGTACAAGGCATCCGTCATGATCAGAATTTCCTTGTAACTCTGGTAATCTTCGTCGGTGTAATCTTTCGGCTGCTTTTTGGCAACGAGTTCCCACAGTCCCACCGTACCCGGATACCTGTTCCAACTATCCTTGTCGCCTAAATTGACTTTAATGTCGTTGCCTTCGAAGGTCACCTTCGATTTCCCAATCTTCCACACCACACCACCGCCTTCGTTGGTTTCCATGCTGGGATACAATCCGAACACTTCATCCTTGTCGAATTTCCCCGTGCTCAGGTAGTCTCGTGCCAAAGGTCCCAACTCGATTTTATCCGAAGACGTGCTACCAATAGCTCGACGTCGTGCCGGTGCATCCTTCAGTTCGAACGGTGTCGAAGGAATGCTCGAAATGGGTGTGGGTACGGCGTAACTTTTAGCTGCGAGGGGTACGAGTTCGTTGATCAAATTTTTATTTTGTTCCGTGACACTTTTAATTTCTTTACCTAGACTGCTGATGGCATCGATCACAGGTTGATCCTGACGTTTCTTCTCTTCGTAGAATCCGCGATTCTCGGATTTCCAACCTTTGAAGCGTTTCGCGAGGTAATCGCGAAGCTTGAGATTTTCGTCCTCGATTTTTCGTTTCGTCATGACGTTATTTATACACGTCGTTTCTCACAACGTTGCAACGTTTAGAAAGTCGTTGATTTTGTTTCTGTATTTTCCGTCGTTGGGTTTCCTCGTCATGTCGATCGTCGCGAATCCGAAATCGTCACCGTTCCAGCAAGTAGAGCAGCAGCGTTCCGAAAATTGATTGTAGTTCATGTCTCCGCCTACGTAGTCATCGTACGCGTGCTTGAGGTTGGTGTGATCTTGACGAAACAAACATATGAAATTAGCGTTGTCGCGTACTAACTGTTTTGGAATTTTGGAAAACGTTTGAGCTAGGTAGAAGCAATCCATTCCTTTGTGACGACCTTGCGTGAAAAAATTGCGAATTTCATTTTGATTTTCCAGGATGGCGTCGTCGAACACAACAACTGAATTTTCACGACAATCGTCGAGTGGTTTTATTTCCGAGGCGAACGTTGCAATGTCCAGACCATCGTACAGTTTCATCAGTTGCTGGTATTTGGATTGCTCCAAACTTTTCGAGAACACGTACAGGTGCCTGTTCTTCCAATCTAACCAATTCGGTGCAAGGAGAAAATTGTCCACGAGCAGTGTCGTTTTCCCACACCCCGAAGGACCTACGATCAGACAGCGAATGCTGTCGGGAAGCAACTCACCGTTCTTTTTCTTCGTTTGACTTTCCGGATCCGGTAGACGCTTCACCACGTTCAACGTACTCGCAAGATCACTTCGTTTGCGTCGATCCAACTCTTTTCCGGAAGTCCCAGCCATTTGACAAACAGTTTGTCACCTTTCCTACGCAATACTTTCTCGATGAGGTACGTGTCGGGGTGTTTCGTTTTAGAGAGTTCCTCTTCGTAAAATCTTCCTTTCAAAATCTCGCCGCTACTATCTTTTATTATATACGTGTGTCGGTTTCCGGGTAGAACTCGAACCACCGTAAAAAGTTCCGTGCTCCAATTTTTTGTGAATCCCTTCTCGAAGGTGCGTTTGAATTTGCTGATCCTCACCTGGTTTCCAATTTTGAATTTAGCTTTTTTTGTCGTGGGTAGTAGTAGTAAATACAATACGGACAGTGCGAGAAAGGAAGAGCATCCCCTCAAGCAGCTTTGCTACACTTAAAACTTGCTTAACATGAGCATATGAGTTTTTGAGCAAGTGTGGAATCTTGTCTAATTCAAGATTTTTGTAAAAATGCCCTCGGGAATTTTTCAGAAACGAAGAGCTTCCTCAGATTGATTTGTTTATACTTGCAAAAGGCACTTCTGTGAGATTGTTGTCTATAAATTTGTTAAAAATATGCCCCTCTTGGGCCATACCTAAAACTAGGCCACCCATACATACACACACATACATACACACACATACATACACACACACATACCCACACATACACACACACACATACACACACACATATTTATTTCTGGTTTAAGTTCTTGGATACCAGGCTTAATTTGTTTATCTAATATTAAAACAATGCAATTCTTCTAGAATTGCTCCGTGACTCTCTCGTTTCTTACATCATAAACATATGATTTTTCACCTATGAGAATGACACTGCATATGGTGTCATCTGGTAAAGCCTCATGGAATTCACAGATAATTTTAATGTTTGTCCTGTCATTAACCACAACCTGTTTCCTTTTTGAAGTGTTAATTACAAACATGGGTCTCTGTGTTTTGAATTCATCTGGTGAGTAATACATATCAGTACTGCCAGTAGTGACCCTCTTGAAAGCCGAAAATGCTTCATATAATTTAAGAAAATCATCCTTGGACATGTCTAAATTGTAATTTTCTCTAGGAAATACCTCATTTCTGCCATTTTTAAGATATATGTTCTTGATGTTGCAGTTATCAAATTTACTCGAATTTTTTTCCTGATTATTGTGTCTCCCAGTCTGAAACAGAACCACCACAAAATCCGGCATGTCGTATTGAATGCTGGAGAATGAATTTGTAGCATCAAACTCATAATAGGTACCAGATGCGGGCTTCTGTACGCATTGATATGTGTAAAATTGCAGAGGAACCTGTGGATTTTTTACTATATCTGCTTTGTATTTAAGAGCGTAACTGGCCTCATATTCAACAACTGGGATTCTTAGCTCCATAGTCTGAATAATGCACTTGCCCTCATCAGGTAAGGTATTAGGCAGAGCTTCTCCTGTAGGGTTTATTGCACTGTACCTCATCAAAGCATTGTTATCATTTGCAGCTCTTCTAAATGTGATTCTTAAACCACCCTTCCACATAATTTCTTTGTAATCCGAGAAGAATCCTGGCAACAGGCGCATGGGAAACAGCACTGTGTGATTTTTAGATAATATCTTATCACCAGCTTCAAATCCACCTATTTTGTAGTATGATGCTTCGGTTTTGGATAATTTTAGAGTGGCCAAAGCTGTGGAGGTAATGCCGGGATAATCTATTCTGTTTATAACAACCCCATGCTTTCTGATCTCAATTTCAGAGAACAGATGCGGCACAAAATTATCTACAAGTCTTATATTTGAATTTGCAGGGTAATCTGTACCATCGAGCTTTACAACATCAAATTTGATGTATAGATCTGCTCTGTGAGGGTGTATAAAGCCATCCCCTACATCAAGATCAACCTCTATTTCTGTGTTGGGTTGATTTAAATTTGCAAATGTCCTCCTGTTTGGGGGGAATGATTGTAGCTCATAACTCTCAATATTTTCCATTGTATGTATTTTTATTTAAATATTAATCTCTATGATAGCAGTTGTTGTGGCTCCAGCAAAATCAACTAATTCTTCTTTTTCATTAGTGACCATCAATTCAATATAATCTATTCTATTATGGCACACAGGAAAATATAATGTTGGGGATGGATTGTAGATGATGGGCTCCATGAATTCGGAATTAGGTTTGAATGTTGCAATGATGCCGGTTTGTTTGTGAGTGCCTATGCCATTTGATTTGGTGATCATACCCTCAGCCACATTACAGTGAATATTCAGAGTCTCTATGGCTAAGAATTTGGGTATATTCATAGCAGTGTGTTTGATGGCCGGTTCAAGTTTTGTGTTGTTCTCAAATCCTAACAGCTCTCCTATAGTACCCAGATGCACTGTTTCTGTAGCAGATACAATTTCTACTCTGTGAGTGACAGAATTTTGACTTAAAACTACACCTCTGGGTAAGTGAGCATTTAGAGTGGACAGATTATATTGCCCTGGAGTGATGACAATTTTTTGATCCCCTATTGCAATTGTGTTGTTGTGGTGCGTAATATTAGGGATCAAGTACATGCCGTAAAATGCTCTGAGAGCTATTGTTTTGGGATACACTATGTCATCATGCAATTTGAGTTTCAATATTGAATTTTGGCTGGTGAGATGGAATACCCCCATGATGTTTCAGATACCACAAGGCTTTTTGAAAATTTTCAATTGATGGTTTATTTATTTGAGACATATATCTGAGAACAGATAAACACAAATGTCCGCAATTAACATCTTTGAAGTTTTGAAGACGGGCATTATTGTAATAAAGATTAGGTGATTTTAGATATTTTACTAAATTTTCAGGTGGAACACCTCCAAATGAATCAAACACAAATGCCTCATTTTTTAAATATTTAAGATAGCAAATCCAGTGAGTGCCCTGATTTTTGTACTCATCCAAATTAACAATGCTACACTCTTTGTTGAGTGGTTGTTCCGGTAAAGAATCAGACATGTACACACCTCTAAAATGTTTGATGCCCAATGGCTTGATTAAAGCTTCAATATCTTGGTTTGTAAGCGGCTCTTGTTTTTTTTAAACTTATTCATGGCTCTCTTAACACCTTTGCCTTTTTTCTCCATGGCCAGGTTATGGCGCCTCTGCTCATCTAATTCTGCCTTATTTTTCTTGGCATCTATCACTGTTTTTGCTATGGCAGCTGATCCCCCAGCCAAGCTCCCCACAGCCCCGAGAGCAGCTAAGATGGCCGGGATAGTAAATATGAAGCCACCTGTATGCAATTTTTTTCTTGATTGCTGTAATTTTTTTAATTGGGGGGTACTAAGCAACAATTTCATACCATGGCCCTTTGCAAGACAAGAGCTTTTTTTCTTCCGCTGCTTTTTGGTCAAAAGACTGTCAATAGTTTTAAGAGATTTGAGACCTGCATAAGGTATTTGATACATAACACCCTTGGCCTTCATCCTATGTTTATTATATACATATTCACAACCCCCACCCCAGTTTTTGTTTGGTGCTCATAGCTATGGTGGTTCCCAATGCTGCTATTTTTTCACTTAAAGAAGCATCTTTGCTTACAAATCTACCAAATGCAGCCTCTTCTAATTTCTTGTCTGCAACATGTCTCTTGTCAAGATCAGAATGTGTGTTGTATGCTATGTCATGGTCTCTACAAGCAGCATCTAGGGGATTAACACCAGGATCCCCTCTGTTTAATCTATGATCCAATTTTGTACCGGGACCACAATATTGATAGCCTGGAATATGTAGTTCAAATGGCAGCTTGTTTATAATGTCATTAACCAGGCCCCGACCCTCAGAAACATTCCAAAATTTAGGTGGTAGAGTATTAATAATTTTTATGAGATATCCAATGCCCTTAGGGTCATTCACTATAAAATTAGATAATTTTGTGCTTATCATGTCCATAATTCCAACCTTTTCATTGTAAAAATTGTGGTTCCCAGCATTTTCCTCCCCAGCTATCACCAGCAACCTATCTACAAGTTTCCTGACATCATCAACCCACACAAATTCTTTGGGCAGGGTGTTGTATTGTTTGATTCCACTGCCAGTCTTGATCTGTGACCATATGGGCTTGATTAAATTATTGTATTTTGCCCCACTGCTAGACTTGACTCTTTTTTGTGTGGGATCATTGTTCTGGTATAGAGCATCTGATTTTATTAATATTTCCTTGTAATCCTCATAATCTTGATCTGTATAGCTGCCAGGCCTCTTCCTAGTTATCAGTTCCCACAACCCAGGTGTGCCGGTGTACTTAACAAAAGCACCTTTTTCTCCGAGACGAGATTCTGAATATACAATTATATCATCCCCCATAAATGTTACTCTGAAATTGCCAATTCTATGAATAATGCTGCCATCAAGCTCTGTGTCAGCATATAAGCCAAATACCTCATCTTTGTTGTCTTTAGGTGTGGTTAAATATTTTTGAGCAAGAAGACCCAATTCAATAGGATCCTGACTAGCTTCAATTCTTCTAGGAGCAACAGGACTAGGTGTATGAATACTGGAAAGTGGGGTGAATGGATAATCTAATATGTTCCTAGCAGCTACAGGTACAAGCTCTGTGATCAAATCTTGATTTTGCTCTGTAACAGTTTTGATATTCTTACCTAAATTATTAATAGCATCAATGACGGGCTGTTCTGTTTGTTTGTGTTTTTCATAAATTCCACGGTTCTCTGATTTCCATCCCTTAAATCTTTTTACAAGATAATCTCTTAACTTAAGATCATCAATGACTGGTCGTTTCATGTTTATTTATATACGTTTCAACGTCTAGAAAATCGTTGATTTTATTTCTGTATTTGCCACTACTGGGTGTTCTTGTCATATCAATTGTGACAAAGCCATAACTGTCCTGGTTCCAGCACCTGCTGCAAAACTTGGAAAAATCATTGTAACTCAAGTCCCCACCTACATATTCATCATGTATGTGTTTGAGGTTGGTATGGTCTTGATGAAACACACATATAAAATTGCTGTTGTCTCGGATCAGCTGCTTCGGTATTTTAGAAAAAGTCTGTGCCAGGTAGAAGCAATCGATGTTTTTGTGTCGGCCCTGTGTAAAGAAATTTCTAACCTTGTTTTGATTATCCAGTATAATGTCATCAAACACAACAACAGAATTATCGAGACATTCATCAAGTGGCTTAACATCTGATTCAAAAGTGGCAATATCCAGTCCATCATATAGCTTCATCAGCTGCTGATATTTTAATTGTTCCAAGCTCTTAGAGAAGACATACAAGTGCCTGTTTTTCCAGTCTAACCAGTTGGGTGCTAATAAAAAATTATCAACTACTAGTGTAGTTTTACCACAAGCAGATGGCCCAACAATAAGACACCTAATATTATCAGGCAGCAAGTTGCCATTTCTCTTATTCTGTTGTTCAGGTTCTGGCAGCCTTTTTATAACATCCCAGGTGCTCATATTATTATTTTGTTTGCATCGATCCAGCTGTTTTCCGGATGACCCAGCCATTTGACAAGTAACTTGTTGCCTTTTCTGCGGATGATTTTCTCTATGAGATATGTGTCAGGCTGTTTAGTTTTGCTGAGCTCTTGTTCATAGAACCTGCCTTTGAGAATTTCTCCTCGGTGATCTTTTATTATATATGTGTTAAGGGTCCCGGGTTTAACTTGAACCACTGTAAATAATTCGGTGCTCCAGTTTCTCGTAAAGCCTCTCTTGAATAAGTGCTTATATTTGCTGATTCTTACTTGATCACCCACCCTGTATTTGGCCCTTCTTGTTGTTGGCTGGTATCTAGGATAATAAACAGTCCTGATCAATTTTTGCTCATCAGATGAAGTTACTTCAGAGGGTTTCATGTTGATTGTGGAATGGACCGAGTTGTTATATTTATGTAGAAGTTCTGGTAGGATTGTAAGCCATTTATAATTACCTTGGAGGGTAAATTGTTTATACATAAGATTTTTTAAGGTTTTGTTGAATCTCTCTACAATTGATGCTTTGAGATCACTGTAACTCGAGTAATGTTTTATTGCCCGGCTTTTAATAAATTGTTGGAACACTGAATTATAAAATTCTTTGCCATTATCTGTTTGCAAATAGCGCGGGGATCTTCCTGAATGATTGATGATTGTCCTGAAGGCTTCTGTAACACATGCCCCAGTCTTGGATTTGAGTGGCACAGCCCAGGCAAATTTTGAAAATGTATCTATGACAGTGAGTAGATACTTGTAGCCCTTGTTGATTTTGTCTAAGTTTTTCAACTGTCCACTTGCCATTTCAATCAAGTCGCTCTGCCATAAATCATCTATGCCCTTTGTGACTACTGGGAGTCTCTTATAATTATGTCGGGCCTGTCTGTGTAATTCATCAACAATAATTTGTCTAGACATAATATGTAAACAAGAATATTGCAACTATAGGGTGTTCAGCAGCTGATACTGCAGGATTTTCTAAATATAATTTGTCCCCTATTTGTATTTTAAATTCCAAAGAGCCATCATCTTCAGCATAGGCTGTTTCTAATGTATTGGGATTTGTAAAATCTTCTAATTCGATACTGGTGATTTTTGGTTTGTTATCAGCATTTGTTTTTGATAAGGTGGGGTAGTGGTGTGCCTGTGGCTGATGCCAATATTTGATCTTGATTGGTCTCAATGTGCCCCCAACAAAAAACTGGTAATAAAATTGTGCTGGGGACAGCATATATATTTTGCTACCTGGTGTAAATGGAGAATCATATTCTTTGTTGGGGATGCTGTACAATTCAAGAATTACTGTATGTTTTGGATTCTCGATTATGCCTGTTATTTCCTTTTCTGCTGTAAGCAATCTGCTTGTTACAGATTCAAGGTGCTCATTGATGGTCCTAACAACATCATCATGGCCTGGCTTTATTTTTATGTCCACAGCAAGTCTCTTGTATTGTTGCACAATTTCTTGAAGCTGGGTGGCAAAAACAGACAGAGCATTTGCTTGATTGGATTCCATGGTCCCTAGCTGTTGCTTGATATTAGCTACAATTTGTTGCAAATTTTCAACAACTGCCAATTTTGAATTTTGAGCAGTAAGATCATGGACCTGTCTTCTGATATCCTCAAACAAGGCATGCAGTTCATTAATATGTTGATTGGTTGGTAGAGTGGCCACTGTCTGTGTGAGTTGTTTGATCTCTGCCTGGATATTCTTGATATCTTCTGATTTTAATATGCGATTCACTGCTCTCTTAATATTTTTAAGTTCCTGAGATGTGGGAAGATTTGATACTGTATTTTGCAAAGATTCAAGTGCCAATTTTACATTGTTTAATTCAGAAGCATCGGCCACATTTTGCATAGCATTTTGGAGCAGGGCTATATCTGCCTGAGAGGGTGTGGATTGTTGTAAAATTTCAAGCTTTGTTTGGATATCATCGATCAAGTGATGAAAATGAGATAGTTCAGATTCAGTGTTGAGGTTTTCAAGCTTTGTGATTTGTTGCTGGACACTAACAAGAGTATCTACAATCCCAGGCAGGCGAGTTTCTTGTACATTTGCCAAATCACTTTGCACTGCTGCTATGATACCTTCAAGATGGGTTATGGTACTTTGAATTTTTCCAAAATCTTCATATGTTTCAAGTTGCAGCTTAATGTTTGCTACACTCCGAGTTATTGCATTCAAAGCATCAGAAGATGGCAAGTTGTTCATAAAATTTTCAAGTGTCTCAATTTTTTCTTTAACCTCGGCTATGGCATTGTGCAGAGGGTCCAGATTAGGTATCTGGAGTGACTGAATCTGTTCTTTTAGAGTGGAAATGACTAGATCAAAATCTTCTTGTGATTTTATGCTTTTGACAATTGTTTGGAGCTGTGTCTGGACATTATTTATCTGCTCTTCCAATTGCTGTTTCAATTGCTCGGAGTTGGTGGCCTGGGTCTTAAATTTTGCTTGAAGAGCTGCAACAGCTTCTTCCAAACTTTGAAAATTATCTAATGTTGCCAGGTCAGTATATTTCTGAAGCAACAATTTGAGTTCAGAATCAATTTTAAGAAGAGGGTCCATGCATTGTGATTGTAAATTTGTAATTTCTAATTGAAGACTGGCATTGAGTGTGGTCTGTAAAGCTTGTAAATCACTTCTCAATTTCTTGACTCTGACATCAAGCATCAGAATCTCATCACTGTGATCTTCATGTCTTGTATGGCCAAATATATCATTAGGCATTTTCTTTTAGTAGTTATTTATTATAGAGTATCTGATTCTTAATTCTATAAAAAAGGGTATAAGCTTGTCATAAGATCCAGGGACCTCAATATATAAGCAGTCACCAGCAGAAACAGTATATACAGTGCCAGAAATCATGTTTGAGTGCTTAATTCTGTAAATATTTCTCCCTACTGAAATCTTGACATCACCCTCAGGGGTTGTAATAAATTGCAATTGCCCACCTACAGGTAATTGGTAATGATTTAAATTATTGTTAAATATGTACAATGTTTTACCTGTTTCATCATCAAGATCTGTAAGTATGCTGTTCAGATGAATAATTAACAAGCCACTCAGTTTAGACATTACAGATTGTAAATCAGGAGAGGGTTGTGGTGTGGGCAGGTCCATAATAGCCTGTTTTTTGAACCCAAATAAGTTCATAGGCATGTTTATTTATTTCAAATCATGCTCTGTAATTGGGCATTGTTTCCCACTTTTCAAATCACAATGCCCCCAAGGTAAAGTATGCATGCCACATGATAAAATGCATCTCTTATCATCATGTGGGTCCAGGGCCACTTTTGTTACAATATTGCTAGTCAGCAAGTGATTCTCACTCTGAATTCTATTTTCTGATGTTCTAATTGAATTCTGTGATTTGATGCAATTTTTATAATCTTCAAATACAAGCTCTTTTTCAACAGTAACTCTGCCAATGCCCTTGGCCTTTTTGACAACAGCGCCACTACATGTTTCAAAACTGTACATCTTGGCTCTTAACCCAGCAAATTCCACAATAACATCACCAAGTGTCTCATCTTTTAACTTGCCAGGCACCTTTTTGTTGTGGGGTTGAATTCTTGTATGTTCACTGGTATCAAAGTATTGAAACAATTCAGGCTGTGACATATCTTGATAAACATCTTCTGTTTGAATTTCAAGAATAAAACTATCCGTGTCCATGTACAATAATTTTACACGATCACCATAAAAAGGTTTCAGCACGTCATAATACAATATTAACATATGTAATTTGGACAATTCCAATATCACAGCCCCTACATAAATAGGTTTATCAAACTTGATTTTAGTTTTCATCATGTTGAAAAGTGCCATGTACTCATCATAAATTCTTCTGTAATTGAAGTTGGGCTTTGCAACCAATTTTTTGCTCAGGCTGGGGTCAGTAATTATTTTAACATCGGTATGTTTTCTGACATTTTCAATTGTTTTGCCATACACTGAATTCACCATCAATTTAAACAAGCTCTTATCAAATTGGCTCTTTGCAGATGTTCGAAGCTCCGTGTTTGTATCAATGTATGGTTTCAACCATTCTGAGTGCCTGAACCTCAAAACTTTTCCAACTTTGGTCACTTGAACACCATGTTTCATCAGGAACTGGAGGTTTTTATAATATATGACATAACCCTGTTTCGGCTCCAGGGTCATCGTGAGCTTCTTCTGTTTAGAACCAGGTGAGCACTGAACCTCGGGAATTGGGGGCAGATCAGAAAATTTATTGTGTAAATGATCTGGAAATATCAGTTCAGTCTCTAAGAAGAGGCCATATTCACTGTCATCAAAATCCTGAAGATCCTCAATATTGAAATCTTCTACCCACTCAAGCCCTGCATATGGCAGTTTATCCATCATAGCGTGACCATAGAGGTTGTTTGCATCTACATACGTTATATAATTTGATGGCCGTGCTGGATCATAATCAGGCATATACTTGTTATTTGCTCTGGCATATCTCTGGGAACATTGCACCATCCCCCCTCTTATACATTCCTCCATAAACAGATACTTTTCTTGATCGTGGATCAGATCCAATTGCATTTTAGTGTTCAAAAACATTGCAGCCCATGCTAGACCAGGGGCACTGTAAAAATACACTGGGTCCAGTCCATAATTTTGCATGGAAGATTTTCTGAATGCTTGCAATATATCAGCTGAGAGGGTGACATCAAGTTTCAAATAAGCCATGTGGTAATCACCAAATGTCTTGCATTTTAAATTGTTCCACATCAACTTGGCATGGTGATAATCTTCATCAGTGATTCCAGATCCTCTGATTTTGCTGTAAAATGCTTCTTGTGGTGGCAGGGAACACTCATCAAATTTAGAAAAATCTGTAACATAGTCATATGGATATACACCCTTCCGCCTAATTAATTTCAGGTCCTGATTTGGAAACAATACACGTGTGATTTTCAAGTCATCATCAGATAATTGAGAGGCCAGTGTAGCCAGGCTAGCAGGTAAAAATCTGTAAGAATCAAGAAATCTTATGTGAATAGGAACACCATCAACTTTAATTATCTTGCTAATAGATATATATTTTTCATCATTTTCAGCTAAAATATTTAAATTCTGCTTCTCAAACCCCTCGTACCTGATCAGATGATGGAAATCATAATTGGATGCTCCATGGCAGAATATGGGGACAAATCTTGGTCTCTTGATCTTAATATTACAGCTATTACACAGGGCCTGTTTATATCGACCATCTGTATGAGAATGGTGTTTCACCTTGATATTTGTATCTGAAAATTCACAATCACATACCGGGCATTTTTCTGCATTGTTGAAATCTTCAATCTGTTCCTCTGTTAAAGGCAACATAGGCTTTGATATTAATAAGATGTTAGATGCTATGTCACGGCACATATTTTCCATTCTATGTGCAAATTCTTTGATGGCATCTTCTCCCATGTATGAATCTATTTTAATAACAACACCATCCTGTACAACCACATAACAAAAGCTGGAAGGTTCATGTTGCTGGTATGGTGTAATTGATGATTCTTCTGGATCTGGGCTACAGAATGCAATAGGTTTGAGGTTCGATTCGAAATCACAGACAATATATGCTGGGTGTTCCAACAAGGCTTCATACTTTTTGAATTTGCAATTTTCACTTGGATTGGGCATCACCATATGAACAGGTTTATGGTTGCCACAGTATTTCAGATGCTCAATTAACTTGTTTTTTGCAATTTCTGCATTCACTTCCCGAACCCCCTTCACTATTTTTTGACCATCAAATACAGTCAAACATCTTCTGCACAACTTGAATATTGTATGAGTTTTGTCTAGTTGCGTTCTCACTAAAGCTTCAAGACTGTGTATCAGAGTGTAATGGTATGTATCATCCCCTTCAATTAAGAGCAGATCAATCGGAATAGCAGATTCATCATCAATTGTACTGATTCTGAGAGGTGCTATCGGACAATTGCCAGTGGAACAAATAAATACATTAATAGATAATTGTTTGCCATTGATGTGCTTGGCCCTTTTTTCAAATTTATCAATATTCTGAACTGACATTGGATATTCCAAACCCTCCATTACATCGTCAAAATCGTGCTCATGTTGTTTGTAATAAGTTATTCTCTCAGGATTCCTTGAAACTGGATACAAAGCAGCTAATATACACCACAAAAAGCATTTCTGGTCGGCATTTTTTATATTGACCACGGCTCTTTTGTTTTTGATATTAGCAGGCAAAGGCACATAAGTGGATCCTTGTAATGGAGTGAATTCAGAAATATTAACATATAACTTGTGTGATGAACCGCATAGGCTCCATCCTGACTCTTTTGCTGCAAATTCAGAGTGTTTAATATTCAATTGATCTATCAAATTGCTTATTATTTTGTCTGAATTTGCATTTGAATATACCGGTACAGTTTCTGTTATGTGGGGCTGTGTAAATTTTGTGCCGTTTGGTTTCTTATATTGTACAAACAATTTGAGGGAGAGCTTATAAGAGCCATTTTGTGCATTAAGAATTGCCTGCAGATCAGAATTTATACTGTTCAAGAAATTCTCAATGCCGCATCTTAGCTCTGATACAAACTGGTAATCCCTAAGTTGGGCATTAAAACTGCTACGGGTAGGTTCATGGCGTGGCTGTTTTGCTGCTCTGGCATTAACAGGTGCTTCGTGCTTTCTTTTCAGACCAGATGTAGATGGTTGAGAGGGCAATGCTGATGACTGTGCAGAGCAAGTATCTTTATGTTTATATGTGAAATATTCCATGTTATATTTTCTATTGCATTTGGGGCAAATTTTTGTGGGAGTTTTGTATTTGTCTGGATTACAAATTTTTTGATGTCTGGCCCAATTAGAGCTAAATATATTTTTATTGCATTGATTACAATATTTTTGATTCGGCATTTTTGCTGTTGTTTATTATATACAATTTCCTGGGTTTCAATTCAAAATTCTATACTGGATAAAAATATCAGTTGGGCTTCAGCACTGTACTTTGTGTGTATGTATGTGTGTATGTGTATTAATATTTTTGGCTTTGGTATTTATATACAATTTCTTGGGGTTCAAATCAAAGCTTTATGCTGGATCAGTTGGGGTTCAGCACTGTACTTTGTGTGTGTATGTATATATGACCTTACTTGTGTTATTCCGCCAATCCAGCAATGGTGAAGAATCTGCACTGTGCCCTGGCTTTTATAGTTTTACAGAGCCAATAGAAACACTGTGGGGGTACATTCAGAAACATGAGCTATTCTCTAACATTTTTGCCGAAGTACTTTCTTCTGAATGTATCCCGTTTTTCTGCTGAGCGTGCATGCAATCGAGATCGCAGCGCCTCCACGCTTAGGGGAGCGGAATTGTCTGGAACTAATTTGTAAAGGATCGCTGCTCCAAATATTGATCGACACGCCGGTGCTGGGCTCGAAATGAACTGATCGCTGTGCAGAAAGTATCGATCCCGCCGCTTTGGGGCCGTCATGCGCACATATTGTTCAAGTATTGATTTTATACCCTCTCGGCGCATGATTTTATATATGAACAGATTACAACAAAGAAACTGAATATAACAAATGCAAAATATCCTAGTTTCTATTCAATCCTTTTATCTGAATTGAAGAAACCAACAATTCACATATCCCCATACCGCCATATGCTTGTCCTATTATTTTACTAATAGGCAATGTTCTTGAGGAGTCCTAATAGGCAATGTTCTCAAAGAGGCCTAATAGAACAAGATACAGCGGTATGAGAAATATGTGAATTGAAAATATTTTAGTAATATACGACGTCTAAGAAAAGGAATATTCAGCTCCAAAGTACTTTGTCTAATGCTTGCTACCATTTCCCTATTACTGGCAAAAGAAGTTAAAAATGTTGACATAATGAAAAAAATAGACTTGTTCCCAAGTGTTCACCGAGTTCAGGCATTTGCACATAGATGGCTCTGTTGTCACGGAGCAATTCTAGAAGAATTGCATTGTTTTAATATTAGATAAACAAATTAAGCCTGGTATCCAAGAACTTAAACCAGAAATAAATATGTGTGTGTGTATGTGTGTGTGTGTATGTGTGGGTATGTGTGTGTGTATGTATGTGTGTGTATGTATGTGTGTGTATGTATGGGTGGCCTAGTTTTAGGTATGGCCCAAGAGGGGCATATTTTTAACAAATTTATAGACAACAATCTCACAGAAGTGCCTTTTGCAAGTATAAACAAATCAATCTGAGGAAGCTCTTCGTTTCTGAAAAATTCCCGAGGGCATTTTTACAAAAATCTTGAATTAGACAAGATTCCACACTTGCTCAAAAACTCATATGCTCATGTTAAGCAAGTTTTAAGTGTAGCAAAGCTGCTTGAGGGGATGCTCTTCCTTTCTCGCACTGTCCGTATTGTATTTACTACTACTGTGGGTGTGTACTTTGGACAGTAAACTGTAGAAATTAAAGCTGCTCGTCAGATTTCGTAACGTCAGCTGGCTTCATGCCTATCGTTCTGTGTACCGTATCATTATAGGTGTCGACGAGTTCCGGCAGGATGTCGACCCATTTGTAATTTCCCCGAAGCGTGAATCGTTTCCACATGTGTGTTTTCAAGGTTCGATTGAATCTTTCCACGATGCTGGCTTTGATGTGACTGAAGGTCGAATAATGTCGAATCTTGTGTTTTTGAATAAACTTTTGGAATACAGCGTTGTAAAATTCCTTCCCCTTGTCTGTTTGCAGAAACCGTGGTCGTCTGCCGCCGCTTTCGCGAAAAATTGTCTTGAATGCTTCCGTGACGCATGTTCCCGTTTTCGCCTTCAAAGGTAGAGCCCATGCGAATTTCGAAAACGTGTCTATGACGGTGAGGAGGTACTTGTTGCCCTTGTTCAATTTATGTACGTTTTTCAAATTGCCGCTACTCATCTCCACGAGGTCGCTTTGCCAGAGGTCGTCGATGCCCTTGGTTACCACAGCCAAACGTTCGTAGTTGCGGCGTGCAGGTTTATGCAATTCTTCGACGATGGCTTGCCTAGACATTTTTTTGTTTAGAGATTACGTTTTAAGAGAAGCACAAGCGTGATGGGATTCAAAGAGGGTGGCACCTCGCTCGTGTTTTGAATGATCAGCTTATCGCCGCCACTCACGTCGAAAACAGTGAGATCTTCGTCTTCGTGTATTTCATATATGTTGCGCGTTTCGTTCCAACGCGCCAGAGGAATGTTTCCCGCTTTCTGGACACCACGATTCGATATCAAGGTCATGGTGGGAACGCTAGCTTTTCTGCCGTGAGACCAGTACGAAAATTCGTTTATCTGAATCGTGCCATCGAGGAGAAACTTGTAGTACGGATGATAAGGATGCAACATGTACAGTTTGTTACCTTCGACGAACGTGGAGATTCTCTGTTGATTGGGAACGCTGTTGATTTCGATGGCTTGCAGAGAATGCAGTTTAGCGAATTTAGTGTCGACGCCGAGCAGATTACTGTGAACTTGTCCGAGTTTATTTTCGATGGGCAGCAAATGCTCGACTATGGTATCCGTTACGGCAGAAAAGGACGGTTTGATTTTCACTTCCACGTTCAACTGCTTGTAGTTTTCGTTGAGTTCTTGCAACTTGGCACCGAAAGAGGTGAGCGTCGATTCCTGCGTGGATTCCAGCACTCCAACTTGATCTCTGATGTTGACGACGATGTTCTGAAGGTTCTCGACTTGATTCAATTTCGAGCTCTTCTCGGTAAGATCGTTCACGATGCTTCGCATCTCTGTAAACTGCGTGTGAAGGTCGGCGACGCTCTGCGAAGTGGGCAGCGTCGACACCAGCGAACTAATTTCGTCTCGAATCTGTTCCACGTTCGCCGTTTCCGTTTCTAGTCGTTTCAGCATTCGAGATATGTTTCTTTTCAAAGCGTGCAATTCTTTGGAGGTGGGGAGATTGGCCACCCTACTCTCGAGATCGCTCAATGAACTTTTGATGTCGCTCGATTCGGATAGTGCCGTCACCGCCGTTTTCAATTTTTCCAAATCTTCGCTCGAAGGCACGCTCGTCCGTAACGATTCCAAGTCACCCTGTATGTTGTCGAGTACGTGATGAAAATGAGCGAGATTCGTTTCGACGTTCAAATTTTCTAAATATTCGATCTTCTGCTGAACCGTGCTTAACGTGTCTTGAATGCTCGTCAACGCTCTTGCTTCAGCGTGAATATTTTTAATTTCTTCGTTGATCAATTCCAGAGACGCCTGAAGCGTAGCGATGGTGGTTTGAATGTCTTCGAAATCTCGATACGCCTCCAATTGAATTTTTATGTTCGCGACGCTTTTACCGATGACCTGCAGTTCGTCCGACGATGGTAGGTTCGTTATGGTATCTTCCAAAGTCTGCAACTTGGATTTAATTTCTTCCAACGTGCTGGTGAATTCTTCTTGTAATTTGGAAACGACGACGTGCAAGCGTTCTACATCAATATCGTTCACCACGGTTTGAAGTTCGGAGAAATTCTTTTCTATTGCGGAAGTTCGTTCTTCGATTTCGAGTTTCAATTTTTCCAAATCTTCATTTTTCGATTGAAATTGCTGTAATTTGGCCAAATCATTTTGAAGCGAATCCACGCTCAACTGTATATTTTGAACGCTGTCGTAAGAAGGTACGTCGACATAATTTTTTATCAGCGTCTTCAGTTCGGAATCGATTTTCAGAATGGGGTCGAGACATTGCGTTTGGAGTGTGGCGATTTCCGACTCTAAACTTTTGTTTAAGGTCTCCTGCAAAGCAATCAAATCGCTCCTCAACTTCTTAACTCGAATGTCCAACATGAGAATCTCTTCTGCATGGTCTACACGCTTGGTGTTGCCGAAAATGTCGTTAGGCATTTTTTGGTTAACGGTTATTTATAATAGGATAGACGATTCGTAATTCTACGAAGAGAGGAATAAGTTTGTCATAATCTCCGAGGAGTTCCACGTAAAAATAATCTCCTGCGGAAACATCGTATGCCATGTTAGAAAGCATTTTGTCGTGCTTGATTCGAAAAATGTTCTTGCCGGTAGATATTTTGATTTCGCCTACGTTCTCCGGATTCACGGTGATCCGAAGTTTCCCCTCGATCGGAATTTCATAGAAATGTAAATTGTTATTAAAAACATAAAACATCTTGCCCACGTCCTCATCCAATTTCGTCCAAATGCTGTTGAGGTGAATAATCAACAGACCGTTGAGTTTAGTTAACGCGGAAGGTAAAAATTCATGATCTGTCGTCGTGCGGTGTACAGTCTCCATTGTTTGCTTTCGGAAACCAAAAAGATTCATGTTGGTTATTTAAGAAAAAATTGAGATCGCATCTAATATAAATAACACCACAAAAAATGTGTGCAATTTAGTAACTTCATCTTTTTTTTCTTAGCAAAAAAAATGGAGAAGAAGGAAGCGAAACGTGCATGCGACCAATGTGGGAAATATATATCCATTTCTAACTTGAGAAAACATCGGAAGGATATGCATGGCGAAGGATCAAGTAAGAGAGAGCTCGATCTTGACGATCAAGCGCCACGAAAGAAGCAGAAGAGTGCCGGCGAAAGTATTCGAAATATTTTAACCGAGGAGACTTTCCGATCTGAAGAAACATCTGATCTAAACAACTTTTTTCCCTCGGTCAAAAGCAAGTTAATTTCGTCTATCACCGAAGCTTTGTTGCAATGCTCGTTGAAAATCCACCTCATCGTTTCCGTCATTTACGAAAACATGAAAAAAGAGCGAGAAACTTTCCATCATTACACTGGTGTAAAGAGCCTCCACGCCGCCGATGTCGATGAGGTGGATGCCATTTGCAACCAGATGTTTGACGCTTTGTTGAACAAGCACGAGACTTTCGAACAACGTGGATCGGGTTGGACACTTTGCGGTTCGCCTCACACTTTAACTTTGAAGGTGGCACGATACAACCCGATGGGAGCATCCAGCTACATCGATTTGCCTCGGGAAATAGCCGCTAAGAAAGCCATCATCAACATTCAAAATGAAGATAACAGATGCTTTTTGTGGTGCATCATTGCCGATCATCACCCAGCCAATAATAACAAACATCGTTTATACCACTACAACAAGCCAGAATATCTCTCAGAATTTGAAAAACCTATGGCTGGCATTAATTACCCCGTAAATCTACGAGACATTAGTAAATTTGAGGCACAGTACAAGACAGATAAAAACAAAAGTATAGCAGTACACATCTTCGGATTAGACAAAAACAACGCCATCTACGTTCTCAGACATAGCAACATTAAAAGTAATCGCGTCATCAGATTACTTCTGATCGAAAATAATGATAATTATCATTATTGTCTAATTCAGAATCTTCCAAAATTAACAGGAAGTCAAATTACCACACATCAACATAAAATTCGAGTATGCGACAGATGTCTGAGTATATTCTACGGTCGAGGAAAAAAGAATGCTGATGAAGAACTCCAAGATCATCATGAAATGTGTAGTAAACATCGGGCTACGGCTATCAAAATGCCTTCTCATGACATGACATTTTCCAACTACAAGGCGTTACTCTGGCATCCCTTGGTGATATGCGCCGACTTTGAAAGTTTCCAACTTCCACTCGCCACATGCGAACCGAATCCCAGCGTATCGAGCACCACCGAAATTCTACATCACGAAGCCTGCGCTTTTGGATTGATGGTCAACAACACAGGCAATGTTATTTTACATCGTGGCAATGATGCTCCACAAAAATTCATTCAAACCTTGAAACGGATGGCCATACAATTCGCTCCTCTACTAAGAGAAGACAAAGCAATGGAGCCTCTCACCCAGGAAGAGAAGGAAGCATACGACCTTGCCTCTCAGTGTGGTGTGTGCGAAAGTAACTTCACCCTCGAAAATGTCAAAGTTCGCCACCACAATCATTATACGGGAAAATATGTGGCCCCCGTGTGTAACAACTGTAATCTTCAAATCAAAAAACCAAATTTTATTCCTGTATTCATTCACAATTTGGAGGGCTACGACGCCAAAATCTTCATAAAGGAGATGGGATGCGACGCTCAACCCATTAGCGTCATACCTCGCACCAACGAGAAATTCATTTCATTCAGCAAGATGGTGGACGTTGGAAATCGCAATCGCGTAGAAATTCGCTTCTTGGACTCCTACAACTTTCTGTCTTCGAGTTTGGCGACACTCGCGTCTCAACTCACCGACGATGATTTGGTCGCCACCAGGAAATGTTTCGGCGACCAACATTTAGCACTGTTGAGACGCAAGGGTGTTTACCCGTACGAATACATGACGGATGCTTCCAAATTCTCAGAAACATCGTTACCACCGAGAGAAGCATTCTACAGTCGCCTTAGCGACACCTGTTGCACCGAAGAGGACTACCATCATGCTCAGCTCGTGTGGTCTACATTCTCTTGTCAAACCATGGGCGACTATCACGATCTGTATCTGAAACTGGATGTTACGCTATTGAGCGACCGTTTTCATCTCCATCGCTCGAGAGGAATGGCAGCATATGGTTTGGACCCCGCTTTCAGCTACACCACACCGGGTTATTCTTGGCAGGCGATGTTAAAATCCACGAAGGTGGAGATAGAACTCATCAAAGACGTCAATCAACTTTTGTTTGTCGAAGAGGCAAAACGTGGTGGAATCGTCCAGTGTCCCCTTCGATACGTCAAGGCCAACAATCCATATGTCGCCGATTTCGATGCAAAAAAACCGACAAACTTCTTGGCATACTGGGACATGAACAACCTATATGGTTATGCCATGTCCGAGCCTCTGCCCATCGGAGAATACGAATGGATGAGCGAGCAGGAACTTCAAGATTGTTTGGAATGGAGCGAAGATCATGAAAATGGATGTTTTCTGAAAGTAGATTTGGAATATCCTGCATCGCTTCATCGAAAACACCATGGATTTGCGATGGCACCTGTGATGGAATCGGCTCCGGAGAAGAAGCTGATGCTCACCTTCAAGAGCAAGGAGAATTACGTGGTGCATTATCGTCTCCTACAATTCTACCTCCGGCATGGATTGGTTTTGAAGCGCGTGCACTCGGGATTGAAGTTTAGACAGACCAGGTGGCTAGCACCCTATATCGACGGCAACACTCAACGTCGAGCATCAGCTTCTTCTTCCGCAGACAAAGACCTATACAAATTGATGAACAACAGCATCTACGGCAAGAGCATGGAAGATGCGAGGAAAAAAAGAAATATCAACTTCGTCTCTGACCCGAAGAAAATAAACAAGCGCGTCGCTCAGCCCACGTACAAAAACTTCACGATACTGAGCGACACGTTGGTATTGATCGAACGTGCTCTCCACCTCATAACATTCAACAAACCAATCGCCGCGGGAGTCGCGATCCTCGAGTTGTCGAAGCTGGCCATGTACAAGTTTCACTACGACATCATGAAACCACGCTATGGAGAGGCCATCGAGGTGGCGTACACCGACACGGACAGCTTCGTGTACAACATCCACACCGATGATCTATACGAAGATCTGAAAAACATGAGCCAGCATTTCGACTTCTCGAACTATCCAAAAGATCACGCTCTCTTCGACGACAGCCAGAAAATGACGATCGGGAAGATGAAGGATGAAGTCAACGGCCGCATCATCACAGAGTTTGCGGGTCTTCGAGCAAAAATGTATGCCATCAAAATTCAGGATGAGACCGAAATAAAAAAAGCAAAAGGGGTGGGGCGTTCGAGCACAAACAAACTAACCGTAGAAGATTACAAGTCGTGCTTGTTCGACAAAAAAATCAAACGCATGACCGAACATCGGATCACGAGCACCATCGACCAATTGCGTACATCCACAATCAACAAAGTGGCGCTTGATCCCCACGACACCAAATTGAGGCTACTGGACTGCAACATCCACACCCGAGAATGGGGATACCATGACGAGGAAGAAATCTGCTCGCACCATTAGACTTCCGCATCAAAAAAGTACGTATTATTTCTTGCACCACTTTTTTTAAAAAAAAAACAATTATTCACACTAATTTTTGCATTCACACTTTTTTTTATATTTTTCTATTACTTTTTTAAAAAAAAACAATTATTCACACTAATTTTTGCATTCACACTTTTTTTATATTTTTCTATCATATTATGTACACTATTTTGAGGATATTTTTTTTATTTCTTTCAGATGCTGCACCCCCTACGGAAACTTTTTTAGTTCTTACACATTCCATTCTTAACCAAAAAATTTTTCTTCTCTTCAATCATAAAACACACACATTACACACGGAGGTCCTCTGTAGGGAGTCATGGGGGGGTTTAAAAAAAAAAACCATGAAACTCTACAAAGGCATGGCTTTGTTAGCCGTGGCCATTAGAACTGTGTTGGGCACCACGCACCCCTGGCGGGATATTTTCTTTTTTTGGGGGCCAGGGATTTCCTTAACAAAAAAATAAAATTTTGATTATCACACACACACATTGTAGAAAATCACACCTGAGAGTTTTAATAACAAAACATTGTGGCAGATTACGCTGAGAGTGCAAGGTTGTGGTAGATTACACTGAGGGACCTTACAGTAAAAGGAGACAGCCTTATAGGAAAATATCGTAAGTCATTTCAAATATAGGTCAAAGAACGATGTTAGCAAAATTTTCAGAAGGTAAAAAAATAGCTTAAAAAGTGATGCCAGAGCTTTTCTTCTGCCTAATTTTCTTTTATTGTAGGTTAGTTTAGTGCGTAAAACGGATTACGCCGAGAGCAAAAGCCTATTAGCAGGTTGTAGTAGATTACACTGAGGGGGGGGGGGCCTTACAGTAAAAGAGAGGCGACCTTATAGGAAAATGTCGTAAGTCATTTCAAATGTAGGTCAAAAAGCGAGGTAGCATAAGAGCAAGATTTGCAGAAGATAAAAAAATAGCTTCAAAAACTGATGCCAGAGCTTTTTCTTCTGTTTATTTTTCTCTCATTGTAGGTTAGTTTACCCCGTAAAACAGATTACGCTGAGAGCAAAAGTTTATTAGCAGGTCGTAGTAGATTACATTGAGGGGGGGGGGCCTTACAGTAAAAAAAAGCAGCCTTATAGGAAAATGTCGTAAGTCATTTCAAATGTAGGTCAAAAAACGAGTTTAGCATAAAAAGTAGCTTAAAAAATGATGCCAGAGCTTTTTCTATCCATTTTTCTCTCATTGTAGGTTAGGTTATACCCAAAAACAAAAAACCTTGGTGATTTTTCGAGTGAGGAGTTGGCAACACTGCTCATGCCTTACGAGAGAAATCCATTAAGGTGAGAAAGTAGGTCAAAGGACCGTTCTAGGATCGGCCATTCCATCTACTTATATATATATATATATATATACAGGGTGTCATTTTAATGGCGGCCACGGACCACAGATTCGTATAGAGGACATCAAAACAAACAACTTTTCCCAGTAACATTTTTCTCATTGGTGCGTCGATTCGACGCTACAGCCGTTCAAAAAAGACCGTTTTGCCGCCTGGATGCTGACAACCCAACACAACATTTGATCGTACATGTGACGTCATATTCTCCGGCGAAACAGCGCACGGCAGGGTTGCAAGGAACACACAAATGTTGTGAAAAATGACAAACTACCAACCACATTATTAGCTGTAAAACGAAGCGAGAAACGCGTCCAGTAGACCAAACATCATAGCCTACCAGCCAGAAGATAAGCAGTCATCTCAGGGGAAGAGGGAAGTGAACCAACGATATGAGAAATGGTAAAAAACTTATTTAAAATGAAATATCAATGTCGGATTTTGTCTCAGCCTACATCTAAAATATCAACAACTATAAATTTTATTGGACTTACAGCTTACACGTGGCTGTTTACGCCCAACTACATGTCAAATATTTGCAAATCTCGTTGCAAGGTTGATATCTACAGGTTTGTGTCCAGATGCCATGCACCTTTGTGCTGATAACGGAAGTATCCGAGGTTCACGTTGTTACATTACGACTAAAACACGTACAACCACAGTAACAATCTAATGATGAATCAGTACCGAATATACTGCCCTGTTCACAGATGCAAACTACTTCATGTGTATCCGGTGCATAGATAAACACATAGTCGTCTTAGAGCTTGTATTACTACTACTTATATCCCTGTATTTTCAATCATTTTTGCCACTTGGCTCATAATGCTCTGAATATACATTATATTATCTGTTGCTTACGTTTGGAATTTTGAGTTCTTTCATTTCTATTTTGTCATCTGTTCAGTGTGTCACAGACAACTAGTATCAGAAGGACGAAGTGGATAAACTAAATTGTAGATGCCAACTTGGATTTGCAAATATTTGACATGTAAGCTGAGACAAAATTCGATATGACCACTTCCACTTGTATTCTATTTTCTTTCTACCATTTTTCGTATAGTTTGTTTACTTCCTGTTAGGTTACAGAACGTGTTTTCTCGTTTTGTGTTACGGTACATAATGTGGCTGATTGTAGCTATGTCATTTTTCACAGAGTATGTGTGTTCTGGCAACCCTGGAACGCATAGCTTCACGACGGGATATGACGTCACAAATGCAATCAAATGTTGTGTGTGGTTGCCAGCATTCAGGCGGCAAAACGGGCATTTTTGAACGACTGTAGCGCCGAAATGACGCACCAACGAGAAAAATGTTACTGAGAAAAGTTGTTTGTTTGATGTCCTCTATACGTTTCCGTGGTCCGTGGACGCCATTAAAATGACACCCTGTATATATGTATATATATATATATACACACACACACACACACACACAGTAAAACCTCGTTAATTCGGACCCCGATAAGCCGGACTTCACTTAATCCGGACAGGCAAAAGGCAACAAAAAAAAGCAGAATGCAAGGTTTTAAATGTTGCTAGAAGTCAACAATCGCATTCGTCGTACGTAGTGCATTGTATGTACAGTATTGCTTTACATTTTACTGTACTGTATAGTGTATTTATAGGCCTATGCTCTTTAATTACACCATAATACACATGTTTTGTTGCTATAAACGGAGTTTTAATGCACTTTCTACTGTTCTTTTAGGTTATTTAAGTTAATCCGGACTTTCGTTAAACCGGTCAACTTATTCCCCCCATTAGTCCGGATTAACGAGGTTTTACTGTGGTGTGTGTGTGTGTGTATATATATATATACACACACAGTATGTATATATATATATATATACACACAGTATATATATATATATATATATATATATATATATATATATATATATATATATATATATATATATATATATATATATAGACACACACACACTGGTGTCCAAAATTAAGGTGACAAAGGGAAAAAGTGGGAAAAGTCGCAAATACGTGCATGAAAATGGATAACACTTTCGGGAAATATACAACACGTCGCAACACTTCTATCGAAACACTCCAGGGAAGGATAGTGCGTGACGTCATTGCACAATTGTGGAAAGGGAACAGCTGCGCCGCAGGTGAGAAATTTGCAGACGGCAGAAACCTCGTCAGTAGACAGCTGTAGGTGGGCAAACGAGCATGATGGCTCATCACCAACGTCTGGACGATGCAATGCGATGGCGAGCAATCGGTCGAATGGAAGCAGGGCAGTCACAGGCCGACGTGGCAGGGTGGTTGAATGTGTCACGCCAAATGGTCTCTAGAATGTGGAACCAGTTCCAGAGGACAGGAACCATAACAAGACGACCAGGGCAAGGGAAGCCACGACGGACAACACCAGCCGATGACCGTTATTTGACAATTACGGCCCGTCGCTATAGAAACAGGACTGCAACTCAGCTCTCCCAGGACCTGTATGCTGCGACTGGAGCCTCAATGTCGCGTCAAACTGTGTACAGACGACTCAATGCGGCAGGACTCTTTGCAAAACGACCAGTGGTGTGCATCCCCCTCACCCCCTATCACCGACGCGAGCGATACTTGTGGTGTCGCGAACACGGACAATGGACCCAAGAACAGTGGTCATCTGTGCTCTTCACAGATTAATCGCGCTTCAGTCTCCACAGTGACTCGCGGCGAATGTGTGTATGGCGAGATCCTGGGACGCGTTTTCATCGATCTCGCATCCACGAGGTTGACCAATACCGCGGTGGTGGCATCATGGTCTGGGGAGGGATAATGAGTGGTGAACGTACGCCCCTGTATGTGCTAAACCCCGGCACACTCACTGCCCAGAGGTACAGGGATGACATTCTGGAACCAATAGTGCGACTTTTCCGAGGGGCTGTTGGCCCAGAATTCTTGTTCACGGACGATAATGCCCGTCCACATCGTGCTCAACTTGTGAATGAGTTCCTGGAAGGTGAGGATATTCGACGGATTCCATGGCCCGCACGTTCACCTGACCTAAATCCGATCGAACATGTGTGGGATGCATTGGGGAGGCGGCTTGCAGCACGTCCTATGCCTCCACAAACCCTAGACGAGCTTCGATGTGTTCTCTTGGAAGAATGGGATGCTTTGTCCCAGGAACTTATTGACACCCTCATGAACAGCATGGGAAACCGTTGTGCGGCATGTATTGCTGTTCGTGGTGACCATATTCCTTATTAAGGGGCAGTGCCTGGTCACCAGAATGCCAAGGATGGAATTAAATCGTTGTATCCCTTTCTATGAGTTTTGTACCCAATCCAGTAATACAGGTTTCATTTGGTGCATCCTCTCTCTTCTTTATTGTTTTCTGTCTCCTCTATCACCCACAACCCCGTTCAATACATCATTTTGTTGTTCTCTTGCATTTTTCATTTGTCACTTTAATTTTGGACACGAGTGTATATATATATATATATATATATATATATATATATAGGTAAGGAGATTTTAGTCCTCAGAGTCACGTATTGATTTTAATTATACTTAGAAGCTTTACCTCGTTGATATCGAAAACGAGACAGACCTACGCACAGACGAGATAGGACAAGTCTCGTCTTGTCTCAATCTGTATTCTAAATTTGTATTATACGGCTTCCCAGAGAAAATGCATTAATAAAACAAGCTTCTTTGAGACATCGACTAAGGGTTGGAAGATTAACACAGTGTAAATGTGCATCCGAACATACTCAATTTGCCAGCCAAGACATGGTAGAATCCGAAAGGAAGCTCACTGCGGGGGTACATTCAGACTGTCGTGGTTTTCTTAACGGCCACTGACCGCACACTACATCATACCTCCCGTCGCGGAGCTGAAAAACTCAACCTCGAGATGGAGACATTCATCAAACAGTACTTTATCGCATGATGGCAACTATCGATATCAGAAATAACCAAGCGTCCATATTGGAGCCGACATGTCATTCATCGTATCCCATCAGGGAAATTGCCAAAGAGAGCACTCCGACCCTATCCAGAGGAACCACATGGATGAGAGGAACCGTCATGGGATTCCAATGGAAGAACATGCCATGTTACTGTGAGATATAATATTTGTTTTTACTTTGCGATATCCTTTTATGACATTCTTTCTTTCTCTTAGTGGGAACGTTATATCCTTAGTCAACTTTCTAAGATTCCTACATTTCTGCGAGAAAATCTGGGATCTTTCCGGTAGCGGAATGGTTAATGCTGCCGCTTTGTAATCAAGATATCCAATTTTAAATTCCCAGTGGTTTATATTACTCATCTATTACCCATTGTTAAGTATACAGAAAAATCTCTCAATATTTGGATAGCAAGAGTTTAATACAATTATCATTCAACCATATCTCAACTCTTGACTGCTCTAGATATACCAAGAATTTAGGTTAGGTAAATGTACCATTACAGGCGTGCTTCTAAGAAGGTTCCATTGATTTTTTTAATGCATGGATAAAATATCTACTTTTTTTCATACACCTATGATTTTTTTAAATGATATTTTTAGCAAGAGCTATAATGTACTAAAATTAGATCAATTTTGTCATCTTGCAATGGAACCAGGTATCTTCTCTTACCATCACCATAATCACACCTCATAGTGGTGTTTTTCTGATGTTGGCTGGCTGCTACTTCAACATTTCGGTTGCATGATAAGCGGATAGCGAAAGCCTTAGCAACTTGAAAATACATGCTAACAGCTCCAAACCTGACCTATATGACCTATCCACGAATGCATATGACACCTTAAATAAACAAACCTTAACCTGTCGAACCTATTTACATGCTTATTTCTGCTATTATATGCTTACGTCGATAAGTTAGGCAGGTCAGGTTTATTGCTGTTAGCATATGTCTCCCAAGTTGCTATGGCTGTCCCTAGCCGCTCGTGTCTTAATGCATCAGCTGTTGAGTTCTCTGGATGCACCCACTGTTAAGAAGATATGGCACATGGTGTAGATGTTAAGAAACCACACTGGCAGCAAGTTCGTACATTGATATTGTTTCTTAGATCACCTTCAGATTTTGAGTGGTCTGGATGCACCAGTACTTTTAAGTTGTTGTTTTTTTATCCTATGTAGCATATTGAGACTGTCTCTTCGAAACCGAAACGAGAACGATTGATTGATTGATTGACTTGTTGTTTTAAGTCCAACTTATGCACAGATAGGTTAATCGGGACTGGATTTACAGTTTAAAGTGGGATCCGCCGAACCACTGTGTGCCTCCACCGGGTATCGAACCCGGGACCCCTAATTACAAAGCGGAGACGTTAGAAACGAGAACGAGACAGGCTTTTTCGGAACTAGAGACTAGACCGAGAACGAGTACGCTTTCTAAAATCACAGGACAAGAAGAGGCATGTCGAGTCTCGTCTCGGTACCATCGCTGTGCTTGTAAAGATGGTGGTTGCTAGGCATCAAGTCTCCTTCAGCTGTTGACTGCTCCGGATGCACTCCGTATTTCACGTTTTAGTCGTCTGTTGAGGTCGTAAGCAGGTAACAATCTTTTGCCGCACCATTCGTATCCGTCCAGTTTCCACGGTTGCACAGATTTATTCCGGGGGTTAGAGCACACAAAGTGGGGTTTTTCGCACCTGCGCCTTTCCCCCCCAAAAAGAAGACGCAATCGCGGTACTTAGCGAAACCGTTTGCGGTGCAGACTGATGCGGAGGATTATGAAATTAAGTTTATAACGCCCCGTGCTGGCCCGGACTAGTAGCTGCGGGCAGGGGAGGCGACCGCACAGAGACCGCAGATGAAACCGCACAAAGTGTCATGAATTTTGCATGGCCTAAACGGACAGGTGAATTGCAAGCAGTGGCGGACCGGGAACTCTGGCGTTTCTCTGGATTTATCAGGGACGGGTCCGCAATTCCTTTTGGTCAGAAAGGCGGTTATCCGTTTAGCGGAGTGTGAAGAAAACGCGCCACGAATTCTCGATGTACACCTATTGTGATGCGTTGGCTTTGTTTAACCTTGCCAGAGAGTTAATTAAACGGTAGTAAATGCCAGGATTGTGACCTTCATTAAATATACTATTCTATAATTCGCCTAGAGTGAGTGAGGAATGCCGTGAGAAAACCACAAGCAAGAGAGCTGCTGCGGGATTTAATCCTTTCGAACACAAGATACATTCACAAATTTCGAAACGTGAAGATATATAGACTAAGAGAGAACATTGATACAACGATGAACGTCCCAAGAGTACTAGAAGGCATTGTCCCCCCCCCCCCTAAGGAATACGAGTGTTTACCCAAAGTAATATGTCAGAGATGTAATTTTATTTTATTCACGGCAATTGTCATTAATTATAAGGAATTATAATTAGATTATAAGACTAGTATAGATCGTTTCAGGAATATGATAACTTAAAATTAAAGCAATGTTTTAGGAGGAAATGGCTTTCTTACCCTCCTGGTGGGCCTCCCCGATGGCGCAGTTGTAGGTAGCGTCGTCGCCTTGTACTCAAGGCGTACCGGGTTCGAGACCCGGTGGAGGCACAAGTGGTTCGGATCCCACTTTAAACTAAACTGTAGGCCCAGTCCCAATTAGCCTTACTGTGCATAAAGTGGACTTAAAACAACAAATCAATCAATCAATTAATTACCCTCCTGGAAAAATCCTGTGAATGCCCATGAGATCAACTAACACAACACAAAGCACACACACACTGCGGTAGAGAGAGAGAGAGAGAGAGAGAGAGAGAGAGAGAGAGAGAGAGAGAGAGAGAGAGTTATATTAACTTTCATTCCAGACGCCAGGGCCCCATTATAGTGCAATTGTTGGCAGTTTTCGTAACATTTGAGGGCTATTGGAATTTATACCACAAAACCCAATACAGTAAAACCTCGTTAATCCAGACTAATGGGAAGGGGTGGTTAAGTTGACCTGTTTAACGAAAGTGCGGATTAACTGAAATAACCTAAAAGAACAGTAGAAAGTGCATTAAAACTCCGTTTATAGCAACAAAACACGTTTATTATGGTATATTTACACTATAGAGTACAGTATAAAGTCTGCGGGAAACAGAGTTTCATCAGTGGTTGACTGCCTTTGCTTTGGGAAGTTCTCTTCTTGACTTCTAGCCACATCTAAAACCTTGCATTCTGCTTTTTTTTTGCCTGTCCGGATTAAGCGAAGTTTGGCTTATCGGGTTCCGAATTAACTAGATTTTACTGTATATTTAGTTTTTGTTTTGTTTTAGTTTGGTAACAACTAATATTTTAACAAATTGGAAATCATAACTGTGAAGATAATGGTATTTGCCATTTAATGCTACCATTTGGTGAGGTGCTTAATAACGAGAAAAATCTGTAAATAGGCCTTTTGGCGCCAAAACGTCAAAGTGGGTATTTTTCTTGCAATGAAAACAATTGTTCTGTTGCACGATAGAACACCTCAAAATCCGACAATTGTCTCGTCTTGACTTCGAGATCGATACCGATTCTACCATTGAAATATCGAGACTAGAATTAGGTAAGATCGAAACTTTTCCTTCCAAACCGAGACAACGAAATGAGAGTTAAGATATGGAGACGAGACGATTCAAGACGAGAACAAGAGCAGGAAAATGATAGGTATTTGAAACTCAAGACAATACCGTGAAGAAGACAAGCATTTGAAACCCGAAACGAGACCGAGAACGAGACAGGCATTTGTAACTGAAGACGAGACCGAGACAGGCTTATTCGTTCGTAAGACAAGACAATACGAGAAACCTCGCTTATCTCGCCACCACCGCTCCTAATATTGAGGGGACGAACACAACGATTCCACATTCAAAAGAAAAACTGCGAAAGCAGGAAAAAAGGGTGAGAGAGAAAGAGGTGTGGAAGTCGCGGATGGGATTTCTTTCACTCCGAACTTCTTCAAGAACGAGCAGAAGAAGCAGAGAAGAGGGGGAGAAGGAACATCCTCGAGAAATAAATTGAATTTTTGTTCCTCTTTCCTCGCTGCGCCCTCCTGATATTTCCAGGTGAAATATAGTGCCAGTATGGGAGACTAGTTTGCGGACTAATTACATGAGGGAATTACGCGAGGGAGGCGAGCGTGGATAGTCCATGTGCATAATTAATCAGAAGGAAGTTTAGTATGCGCGCACTGGGATCTTGAGACGGGATAAGTCTCCAGGTGACGTGGAAGGGGTGCTCTAAGAGGATATCGACCGGAGACCCGGATTTCCTTCTTATCCGAAGCTTCGGCAACTTCCGACGACCGCTGCGATCTTCTTCTTACGGTGTCCAAGTGTCTGTTTGATGTGAATACTTCAGGGTGATCCGAGGTGATAATATAATCATATGTTACCAAGTAGAAGACTGGGTAGGCTGGTTGATTGCAAATTCAAGTTGTGCTTGCATACAACCCCTGTCAAAACGTTTTGTTTGTAGTTCATGGTTTTGTCGAAGCGACGTGTACCGTTGTTTTCAACTGTCTACCTCCTTTCCTCGGGACCGAGTGATTGAATTTACTTCTCGCTACCGAATTTCACGTGTTCTAGTCCCGCCTTGGGCATGGCTGTCCATTCTAAGTCGTATAAAAACCCTACGGTTCTTATTTCGGATCGAATCTCACGCTATGTGAGAGCCTGGTGCGAGAGGTACACTTATGGCTTGGGGTAATACCCAGGAGAAACAAGCAAAGGAGGCTCGCCCCTCTGAAATAAGAAAAACCTTTAACATTTGATATTAACTCTTCGGGATTGACTGGTCTGGTAGGATTGTGAGAATAATAGAAAGGGGATAAAGGAATGTTCGTTTACCTGTAGATCTGGATGCGAACACACGGTCCCAGAAATTAAACTTCGATAGCGCACCACTCCCCGCGGTAACTCTTTACGTATCGATCGGTAATCAACCCATAATTTGGGGCTGAGAAATATTCTCTCGAAATATTTATGTGGAATTCGAATTTCTGATCGTTAAAACCGTTGGCGAGTCTGTGTCCTCCGTAACGGTGTTTTGAGCATAAGGCTGAATTAACTTTATTTTTCATACGATTTCCGGTAGAATTCGTGTCAGCGGATTTTTCAAGATCCGCTGAAGATTGCCGGTGTTATGTGCTTGTATGAAGCTCTTTTCCAGCGCTTTAACGGGACCCCTTTGGTGGAGTGATTAGACTATCGAATTATGACGCCAGGAGTCCAGGGTTCGAGTCACGTCTTCGGCGTGATACGAAGTGTCCTGTTTATCAATTTCATGTAAGCATCTCTCACCTCTATTGCCGCGATTAGCAAAAAGTGGAAGCGACGCTAAACAACAACAATACATTTACCCTGTATACTACATCAATGCAGACTAACGAAGCTCTGACGCTTGAAACAACACACCCTGGTTCTCAGCTTTAACGTATAAGCATTAATTTCAATAAAGAAATGGCGAAACATCAATTACAGATTGCAACATTCCATGTAGGGATGAAGGTAGGGCCCATGTGTTCATTATCTCTGACATTTTTCGTGGTTGTGTGATCAGCACCACGCTCCGGTCGCCTTTACCCGCAAGATACACATTTTTACAGACTGGGTGAACAACAGAGCACCACGAAGGAATATTTCTGAAAAAAAAAAAATCCAATGAAATCATCCACCCCGGCCAGTGGCGGCGAGTGGGGGCAGTTGCCTCCCGCCGCTTTTTGCCACTTTTGTTCCCGCACTATGTTAAACCTTATGAAACAAGGGAAAGGAAACTGTTCTTGCTCCATCAGCTTTGGCACCTTCCCCCCTCCCCCAGTATTTGAACCAATCGCCGCCACTGACCCCGGTAGTAAAACTAAGGTCTCCTGCGTGACAGTCAGACACCCTACCAGCTGGACTATCTCGTCTCCCTTTATTTTCAATAATTACTCCCATTACTTGTATGTTCAGTGTAGAACGCCAGAAAGCAGCGGCTATGGGAAGAGGTGCGCTCTCCGTACGTCTATACCCTGTCCCAGCTAACTGTGGAGCAAGGCGGCGCATAGCGTCAGAGAAGCGAAGGAAATAGAGTGACCAGAGAGAAGCAGTAGACGCTGCTGGGAAGGCTTGTAACTGCAGTCGCTTTCCCCCACTCCACGCAATTCCGTTCCTCTCACGTGTTCATTGGTGGAGCCGTCTCGCGTCACTACTTGCGCAGAGACTTGATTTCGTTTTCCTGCTCTACAGTTAGCTGGGACAGAGTATACACACTGAAAGGCTGGCTGACAGAACTAGACTTTCAAAGCCCGGTACAGGAGATTTATCTTCAATTTTCCATTAGGGTCTATGTAAAAAAGATCATAAATGGGACCTCTTTGAAAATGTTTAGGCGAGTGTTGTGAAAAATTTGGCGGGAGGCTGTTAGAGGTGGTGGAAGATAAATCAATGGCTACTTAGATTAATATTTTATACTCTGTCCCTGCTATCCTGGAGCAAGGCCGCGCATAGCGGCAGATAAGGAGGGGGATATCGAGTGGACAGAGCGAAGCAGAATATGCTGCTGCGAAGGCTGGTAACTGCATTCACTTTCTCCTCTCCACGCAGTCCCGTTCCCTCTCACGTATTCATTGGTGGAGCCGCCAATTATATATTATTATATAGTATTATATATGTTTCTCTTTTTTCTTCTCTCTTTCTGACTTTTCTCTCCTTTTTCTATTTCTCAGTTTTCAATGTATTGCCTTTCCCTCTTTATTTCCTTTTCTCTATTTTTAACCACTTGGTTTATGTAGTTCCCATTTACTTTTCTTTTATATAATAATATATTACCTCTATTTTCTTCCACGTGGTCTATGTATTTCCCAATAAAAGTATACTACCTCTATCTCTCGTCATCTCCCTTATCATCTTCTTTCTATTTCTCACATATTACGTCTATTTAATTCTTCATCTCTTCTCAGTATTCCCCTTCTCTCTCTTTCGCATGTCTTTTCTCACCTTCCTCCCTTCCTTTTGATTTTACAAGAAGCAACACCGATATATTGCACGTGTAATATCAATGCCCTGAAGTTCCAACAAGGACCACCTAACAGCGAGCACAATTTGAGAGCCGCTGACTGCATGCACTGAATCAGCCTCAGCGCTGACAACCTACAGATGCTGGGGGCAGCTCATAAATGACACCGAGCCGGACGTAGACAAATGGAAATCGATTCCGGATCCACCTCCAGGAGCAATGACATGGGCAGATGAGCATCGACAAGTGCCTCCTCCTCCTCCCCCCTTTGAGGAACTTGCTGCCCAACTTGAGTCGTTAACGCATTGTAATTAATAGGGCCATTTTTACCGAGGAAGCTAAGGTTTCTTTTGCAATCCCAGATGCCAATTCTTCAATGTCGACAAGAGGTTTTGCGGTATTGGGGAAGCAGCTCAATTTACTTCCCCCTTTCTCTAACTCCATTACTGGTAGCCATCTTTAAATGCGACTCTCTGCTACGAATGTATGCCCAACTTTCACTTAACGACGGGGTCTCACCGGTGATACTTTGAATTTTAACCAATAGATGGTGCTGGCTGTAGTAGTGCCTTAAAAACTGCTAACAAAACATAACTCAAATCACAAACATAGTTACTCACAGTAACAGCTACCTCACTTAAAATGTTTATTTTGTAGTAACTTCATTTTGGTTAAGTTATAACTCGCAGAAATTGCATGCGTACTGATTTAACATTAATTTCATAAAAAGAAAAATAAACCTCATAGTTTGAATATGAAAATATTGAGGCAGTGGGAACGTCAACGCCTTAAAATTAAGAGATCTGGGCTCAATACCCTGTGGAGGCACATAGTAGTTCTGATCCCACTTAGAAATGTAGGTTCAGTCCCGATTAGCCTATCTGTGCACAAAGTGCACATAAACTAAAAAATAAAGTTGAAGAAACTCATGAAAATATGGAGGCAAGGAAAAACTATATATATCTGGAAAAAAATTACGTCACGGAAAATATTTTTTCGTAACGAATTCATGTATGCGAAGGTTAAAATTTGCTTTCCATTTTTTTCAACAAACCATGATTTTGTTCATTACTGTTGAAACTTTAAAAAAAATAACTGCAAAAATTTTAAAAATACATATTTTTCTTTCTCGTTACTTGTAACAGTTACAATCGTTCTGTTCAAAAAGTAAGTAGTTTCAGTAGCCTTCCTCGAAGTAATTGCTTCTTGTAACTGGGCTCATTTATCGGTCACTCCTTTCAGCAAACTTATATCAGTATAAGGATAGTAATTTGTCTGCTTTTCTGCCCAGAGATACTTTTGTAAAGGACTATCTCGTTACATTCCGCATAGTCATATCCACACTGTTAGAATTTGATGTAAAATTTAAAATATTCTACCATTAAAATTTAACAGTCTCCCAGTTAATGTAAAAGAAACGGGACACAATCGTTTTTTTTTGTTTCTTTTTGGTGAGCGCATTCGAATTCATGTCGTCATTTGTCTGTGATGTGGCTCGAATGAGAAGTAAAAATGGCGTCGGTAACTATACTTGGAATATAAAACGTAGACAGACACTCATAAATACTGCATAGGATATACAGTATGTCCGAGAAATCCCTGTACCCAGCGGCTCGTGCCTAAAATAACAGGTGAAGAAGTACATTTATAGGCAATGAAAAACAAATAGTAAGTGTCAGTGGGCCCCCACAATTTAAAACGTCTGTTTTGTCTTCATCCGTCCATCTGGATAATGGTGTCTGCTACAAATTACACACCAAGTCATTTACTGGGTTCATTGTACAAACCACAGCTCATCACATGAACACAACACACGATAGGAAACGCGAAACACACACGCGGAACAAGATCTCGCGAGAACGCAACGATTTTGCCACAACCACTGGATGCAATGTTTTCTGTTGACGAGAGAACTGCTGCACATAGATGGCGACACCCGTTCAATTCCAACGCTAGGTGACGTCACCGTTGCCATGACACCGGCTAAAGTCTTCCGCAACCTGGCGGCGTCTGCTCTTGGTTTGTTTATGCTACAACGAACTCTTCACGTGTGCGTTCTGCTGGGAAATAGTTTAATTTAACAAGCAAATGAAAAATTTCAATATTAATTTGAAAATTAGGTGAAAACATCTGCACTTGTTGCACTTGGCCAGCCGCCACTGCCTATTTGCATGCATCCTGTTGCGACCGTGTTGAATATTAGCCGGTACTCGGTTGCTTGGGAATGATTTCATTTTCGTGGTTGAACCCCTGCTCTCAAGGTCACATGGAACGCTCGCTAGAATTGTATGTCAGTTATTGAGCAATGACTGATGTGAGCGGATATATACACTGTCCCGGGAATCTGTGGAACAAGGCCGCGCATAACTATAGAGAAGCGGAGAAAGCGAGTGGACGAAGTGAAGCAGTACACGCTGCTACTATCAGCTAGTAGTTGCAGCTGCATGTTCCTCTTCATTCACTCACGGCCCCTTTCACGCGTTCATTGGTCCAGCCCTCTGGAGTCACTACTTGCGCAGAGACTTGTTTTTGTTCGCTTGCTCCAATAGTGTATATATATCTAGGAGTAATATAGGGTAAAGTGACTTCTCAAACACCCTGTATATTAGTAACAACACACACATATAAGAAGAGCTTCCGAATTTAAATTTGAATATTTTATATTGCATAACACGTATTTTTTAAAAAATTATATCATTAATATTATATGAATTCTCGTTTAGTATGTAGTAGCCGTTAATACTTAAAAACGGTGAAAGTAATTTTTCAACGGTAGTTGTATGGGAGCGAAAAATTGACGACCCCAGATCGTCATTTCTAAAATTTAAAAGGGGGGCAGGTTTTAATGTACAGTTTCAAAGCTCTAAGCAGCTCATACGAAACGACTGCTGTAACGATACAGACAAACTACGTGGCAGATGATGACGATCACCATTCTAAAAAACGGAAACGAGCTTTGAAATTAAATCCTAATTATCAAGAGAGAGCGAGCACTAATTGCAAAATTCATAAAGAAAAATCTCAACAGCGAGCGAAACACCTTTCTGTAACTTCAACTTTTATTTACCACCTCCTTGAAGCCTATGTAGCATTTCCTCTTTTTCTTTCCCCCTTCGAGCGGCTACTAAAGAAAAGCAGCTGCAATAATTCCTCCTTTACGGAGCCCAAGGTGCCCCCGGGGGCCTGTTACTGCTTGCTAACTTACATCAAGTTTTAAAAATTAAAAGTAAACGCCTGTTGTATTTTAAGGGTTCACAGGTCCTCCGCACAGGGGTAATCGGTACGAGACCTTATAAATAGGTTGCAGGGAGATGGTTTAGCGAAACTTGGGGTATATTTATCTAGCTCCCTTTTTTTAAGGTGTGCGCAAAATACCGGGTGTTTCGTCCAATAACTCGCTGCTATTACGGGTGGGAGGTTCCAAAGGTGGGCCCCGGAGGAGGTTAAAGGATTGAGGGCACGTTTGCCGGCCCCGGCGGACAATAAAGGAGTCCTGGTGTGGAAAAATTTACGAAATTTGGAGGCATTGAGTTCTTCCTCTCTCTCGTGTGTCTCTCCCGTTTCAGACGCTGGATCAGGAAATTTTTAATCTCTCATGGACAAAGGAAATCTATACGGGGAGGGTCAAGTGGGACAGGGTGCTTACTCCACCCTGGAAGTTTTGGTGCTTGCTAATTCTTCAATTATTTTATAGTTTTATTCAATTTGTCTCCATTTCTTGGTTTCTGTCTTAGAATCTGATCCTTTGCTTACTTCATCTTTCTTGTTGATTATACCACAGATAAACGGATTATAAACATATTATAATACACTCGAATTCGTATGTCATTTGTTGAGCCATGGCTGGTGTGAGCGGATATAGTTACAGTGCTGAGGAACAGTTATTGATTAAATTGGATTGATTGAATTGTTGATTGAAGTCCACTTTATGCACAGAAAGGCTATTCGGGACTGGACATACAGTTTAAAGTGGGTTCCACTATGTGTCTCCACAGGGTATCGAACGTGGAACCTCTGACGACGTTATCACTGCGACATCGGGGAGGTACATAATCTTCCAATGCTCCGTAATAAGACAATTTCTTTATCGCATTTGGATCATTTCAAATACCTCACTGAAGATATGGTCTTGAAGTTTCTGACAAGATATCTCTCCAAACTTATTTTTGGAAAGAAACAGATCGAAATAAAGAGCAAAACTCGGTCCCCTATCCAAAAGATACCAAAAGTCCAGCGAATTAACTGTTTTTCTTGCAAAGTAAGTACGAGAAAAGGCAAAGCTACGTCCTGCATATTGCAATATGTCGTGAAGTAAGATCCTCACACGCTCACAATTTCCGCCATCATCACCACGCTCTGGCTACCTTTACCCCTCCGTCCAGATACTCATTTCGTCAGAGGTGAGTGGCCTCCCCCATGGCGCAGTGGTAGCGTCATTGCCTTGTAATCAAGGGGTCCCGGGTTCGATACCCGGTGGAGGCACAAGTGGTTCGGATCCCACTTTAAACTGTAGGTCCAGTCCTGATTAGCCTTACTGTGCATAAAGTGGACTTAAAACACGAACTGAAACCAATCAAACCAACTCGTCAGAGGTGAGCGAGTCGCTCCACGAAGCGATATTGCCAGAAAAATTTCCCACCTGAAATCACCCATCGTGAGAATCGAACCCGGGTCCACCGCATGGCAATCAGACGTCACACCTCCTTTCCCTCAACGTAATTTCGGTTAATTATCAGTAATTCGATTTACACTTTCGTAAGCGAACCAGCTTTTACTTCAGAGTTGACAGCTTCTGCTCATCTCGCGAGCAATTTCATCCTTCATTTTCCCCCCCCTGATAATTTCCCAGAATTCCCGTTCGGAGCCACCTTTGAGTTTAAGCTCACGAGAGAGAGAGAGGGATCTGTAAAAAAAATTCATGTACAATCAAGTGTTTACGCCAGCAAGGAACAAAACAAACGAAAAATTAATTTAGAAAAGGTGACAAGCCTGTGGAATCCAACGCCGCTAGTCCGTAGCATCCCATAAAGGTATTAGAGCTTGATCCCAGAATGTGTGTTCCCGACTGATCGCCGACTCATCTTTTACTTTGTGATGTTCTGAAATATTTTTTTTTCCTGTTCACCCATCGTGCTCCCAAGTTTATCCGTAGATACCGGAGGCTTTCAAACATCACCACCAACCAGCCGCCATTACTCATTTATTACCAGGAAGGCAGGTTTCCACGCTGATCCTCGTGGTGTATCCTTTACAGGGCGGCGGGGAAAATAAGCAAGGGCTGGAAGATATAAGCCGGCGAACGTTTGCGATGCTGTCCAAATCTCATTAACCGAGAGGGAGTCAACGGCGACATGGCTGCTTGGCAGGTATGAGGGATGTAACGCTGGAGTTAGGATAAAAAAGATATTTTTTTTTTAGAAGGGAAGGGCCGACAAGAACTGGTCAACGTAGATTAGCAAACGTTTGCAGCATCCCTTGAAATTATTTCGGACATGTAGTTCAAATTGCCGACACCAGGATTACCTGATTACAAGGTCGGCTTTTATCTTATTTTGGATCTCTGTTTCGCGCGGTTGAAGCACAGAAATTTCATAAAGGGAAGAGAGGGGTGTGGATATTTTTTTGATCGCTGTTGTTTTCCATCTTTCAATGCATCACTCTTGTTTTTTAAACATCTAAGAACAGAATGGTGGGTTTAACCTCTGCTATAGTTAACATCACCCAGAAAGGAGTTCGAAAAATTATTAGGGTCATAAGGAGTAATCCTTTCCGAAAAGCCATCAATCAACGTCTCTTCCACTAGTACAGCCTGCACGTTCCATTGTAGGCTAACGAGGTTCTGGTGCTTGGACTCACAGTCAGCACAATTCTCTGTGAGCACGCAGAATCCAAAATGAGTCAATTAATAATCCCAGTAGCACATTAAAGTGCATAAACTTCTGATACACCTTTGATGCATGAAAATACAGAGAAATGCATCAAAGGGTACTTTTATCGGATACTGTTCTGTAGGATGCACTAAAATGCATCAATTAGTAACGATCATTTCAAAGAAACCAAAATTACACATCTAATTGTGTTAATTTATGCACCAACCATTTTGATGCATTTGGATACATGTGTGTTACCGGTGTACACACAGAAAACTAAATGCATCACATCTATTTGATCAATTTTTTAGAGTCTGATGCATTTTTGTATTTTATTTGTAAAGGTAACGCCTAAGTGCATCATGATGATTCAAGTGAGAATATCCATTTATGTCGAGCTGTACTAATACATGAGTTGCTGCGTATTTTTAATGCACCTTCCTGCATCTTTCTCGATAATGAACTTAAACATTTGGTTTGACTACAGACTTTATGCATTTTTTGTTTCAGTTGATGCATTTACTTTTCATTATATGTGGCGCAGCCAGAATTTTAATTTCAACCAATCGAAATTGGTGAGAAATTAAAATGTATCCTAACAGAACACAGAAACACTTTAATCGTTAATTTTCTTGGTTCTCTTCCCTTTTACTTCATTGATGTATTGATGAAGGAGACTATGTGCACCATAATGAGCAGTTCAGTTGCCAATTATATTGGGTATATTATGCCACAGAAACCTTATCTTGCAAGTTGGGAGGAGCTTTCTAGTGGATCCGCGCCTGTCTGCGATGGTTTGACTTCCACAGGCCAGCTGGTTTCCACAACTTCAAACACTTAATTGCGCTAATTACAGTGAGAAGATAACAGAAGGACAAGCTCTGAAACGAATCTACTCAAGGGAAGAATGCAAGTGAAATTGGGTTGCCAAAATTTCTCAGGGCGGCGCTCTCTGTAGGAGGAGGGACATTGCGATAGGTCTCTATTAACCGCAAGGGCTGCAATTAGAGGATTCCGAAAGGGCAATACCTGCCCCTTTTCCCTTAAGAAAAAACAGCTTCCATCAACGTTAAAACAGAGGTTCTTGAAATATTGTCACCGGATTCCTTCCACCAATATAGCAATTACCGGTGGCTGCAGCGGTGGCAATAACAGTGTTACCTCAGTGGTAACCAATTTAAGTTGCTTATCCGAGGGGACGAGAAGGGGAGAGGGAAGGTTTCAGATTGGTTCTGCCCGCTCTCAGCCCTTGCGGCTTCTTGCTCGATGAGTTTTCAGATTCCCAGCCGACCGACAATTGACGCCGGGTAGCAATTTTCTTGCTTCGGCCACTGAGGGACTGTTCAGAAGACGGAGGAATGAAACCAATATCTGTGCAGACCCAACTAAATTCTGCAATACTCCTGGGTGTCGTGTATCCCTTCCCATGCATGGAGTCAAGGAGTTAAGCTGCTTCTATTTCTCCAAAAGGGGGAGGGGGGAGATAGGTAAGCTCGACCAAGCGATATCAAAGAAAAAAGGAGATCTTTTGAATCGCAGCTATCCATGCGCAACATTGACGTCACCGGATAATTTTCATCGACGTTCTTCTACAATTATATTTCTGTGGGTTCCAATTACACCAAACTTTTAACACAATAATTTAGCACATTAGTAGAATACGCCATCTTAACGTATTTCTTTGGTATCGGTTGCTCATGTGGACTTGACACTATACTAACAGGGCTCACGTGTGTACAAAATATTTCCAGGTTGACTATTTTAATGCTCATGGCTGCCAGGATTCTATTTCTCTCTCTCTCTCTCTCTCTCTCTTTCTCTTATACATTATCTCTATTTTCTTACACTATCTTTCTTCCTTTCACTTTAAATCCATCCCTCCTTCTTCCCTGTTTTCTTACTTTACATCTTTCACTGCCTCTTCTTCTCTTTCTATTACCCCTTCACCATCTATCACTAATTCACTTTCTCCTTCTCTCCCTCAAGGGGGCTTTTCATTATAGGTGAAGCGTCGTCTGGTCAGGGCATCGAATCCCATTGCCACTGTTATCTGGTTTTCTAGAACGAAGCACTCTATTTCTTCTATCAAGTATCTAGTCACGTTCGAAGGTTAACATTGAATTTTGCTGGGATCCGCAGCAAGAGTCAAACCACAGACCGCTTGTGCCGTCAGCCATTGGGTTATTGTGAAGAAAAGAAATACTTTGTTTTAATGTTTTTCTCACTTATTTTTTAAGACTTGAGACGGGTTCCAGACTTTCACGAGATAGGGACAGGATTTGAGTTTCAATAACGAGATGTGACCGAGAAGGAGACATACATTCGTACCTATAGACAAGATCCACACCTTGACATACATCAGTACTCCGAGACAGGGCGAGAAATACATTAGTAACTCGAGAGGAGAGCGAAAAATACATTAGTAACTCGAGACGAGAGCGATATCGATGTACATGTGTGTGTAATAACTCGTGAACGAGAACGAGACAGGCTTCACAATCCACGAGACGAAACTACCATCCCTAGATTAGTTAGAAGCAGTGGAACACGGTGCCGAGAATCCCCTCCCCCTAGTACACATCCGAAATCCAGATTGTGTATCCGCACTTTCGCAGTTCGAATGTGCCTTCGTGGCGGACTGCTGCAACCCGTGCCTCGAAGCTCGCATTAATCACGAAAGCAGCAGGCAGCCATCTAATCAAACAACTTTTCACGAGATGCCATTGTCCTCTTCAGTCCTCCTGCTCCAGTAGGTACAGACTCGGAGCAAGTTTGACACCTGCTTTGCAGCCCTCTTTTAATTTTTTCCATTTTAAGGTCAAGGCCGAGGGACCAGGGAGGAGGAGGAGAAGGGAAAAAAGTGGATGAGATCCCTGTCTTAAATCTCAAAGACCCTGTCTGGACGGGCCACTGACGCGGTAATTGTGCCGGCCGAGATAATAACAACTCTGGGTCCTCGCAGGGTTAAATGTCACCTCCCGAAAACCCGGGTATTTCGGCGGTAATCATCTTTCCGGGGAGCAACGGTTTTTCCTTCTACCTGCGCGCGCATCGCCTGTGACGTCAACTAAGATGGCTACTCTCTTTTCTCGGCAACGGACACTATAATTCAGCCAATTTATTACACGGCGCCGTGATTACATCTTTTGCGGATGATTTATGGTTTTGGGTCCGAGCAGCCGCGCCCACAAATCGGGAACAACCCCCCCCCCCCGCTCCGACATCTCACATCCTGCTCCCCCCTCCCTCCGTTTAAGTTGCATCTTCCACACGACGCAAGGAGCGACGGTAATGAATAGGGGTGGCAGATAACCTGTGTTTGGCCACGAATGGTTTTTGTTTTAACTAAATGTTGCGAGACACGATTTTCATTATTTTAGAATTGTTTTGTTCTACGGATCACATTCATATGACATGCCTGTTAAGTCAGTCTACCACAGAACTAAGCTTTCTGGACGCCGTACTAGGCACCAATTTGTTACCCAGATTTTAGTTTTGGAGTGTAGGAATAATAATTCGTGCGTAAAATGTACTTACGATTGTCAGTAAAAGTATGGAAATTTAAGTTACAATAACTGCATATGAATTTACAGTGGAAAATAGCACTGTTCGAACTTCGTGTTGTAACTGCCGATATTCGAGATCACATACGTATTAAAGAAATTTCCTTGAACATGGAAATCTCTAGCAGATCGGCGCCGTTCTTATTTATATAAGTAGGTAAGCGGTGAGGAATACCGTATTGTAAGCCTGTAAACTGTATTTATGTGAAACTGCTTTAGAAGCAATTTTCGCCTTGACAAGGGATACTTACGTGTAGCAGGGATTGAGACATTGCTGTCAAAACACATCACCTCAGAGTGGACTGAAATCGCGAAACGTTTATTGCGAAGTATAACGCTACACTTATTACCCATTTCTTCCATCCTCAGTATTACAATTGGCCTTGTATCATTGTCAAAATTTCAAGTTTCACAAGCAAGAGCGCTATGCCCTCATAGGGTATGGAATTTGGTAGGCTAATCTGTCATTTCTCATCATGTAACAATCTATACATAACAATTCAATAAATAACAAACTTTTTCAATAAATTATACATATATTCAACTTTGCAAATTCATAAGCACAATTATAAATAATTATTGGCCAATAATAATAAAAAATAACAACCTTAACACATAACATTCACATGCTCCAATTAAAGTTCTTATATATATATATATTGTGATTCTCCTGTTAAATAACTAAGTCACTTATGCCTGCTTGTAGTATCCAAATACTTTAAAAGTCTTCACTATCACTTATCATCAATTTTTACTCAGTAGAAAAGTACTTATCTGCTGAATGTGCAAAAACTTGCATCTGTTGAAAATACTCTTGTTCTAACACCATTGACTTTAAATTCAAGCAATATATTGGACTTACAGACAGCCAAATGTACCCACACACATTTTCGGGGTGTCAGTATATCATTTTCCAATACTGAAAATCTAGTCCTTGAGCCCAAAATTAAGACTGTCTTCAGGCTACCCCAAAATATTGCATCTTTTTTTTATTCTCCAGCCTCCCCGATTTTTTCTTACTATTATTAGTGTTGCCAAACCTATAGTTAATTCCCTATTGTCACAGCTGACTTTGAAAATATATGCATATGTGAAATCCAATTGTATACGCTGTAATATATATATATATATATATATTTTTTTGTATAAAACATTATTTGCACAGTATAAATATACTTTGATACACAATCAAAGGATTTTATATTATTTTTCATGTTTAAAATGTTAAATATAATATTTTCAGTTATAGAGGGAAAAAGGTTTCTTTACATGCCTATTAGATTTTTCCCATATAGAGATATGGCTACAAGAAATTACCTAATATAAGAGTAGGATTAAAGATTAGGATTAACCTAGAATATACGGCGCATTTTATGAATTTATCATTAAATTAAAACCTAAACCTGCTCTTTTCAGTCAAATCTGAATGCTGATCATCAAGAATATCACCTGATAGCATAATTATCTTGCAAAACTAGATAAATCCTGACTTTTAGATGTTTTTATGTATGATTTATTGTGATTGTAAGCACTTTATATTCGTACTGTAAGCACAAATCAATGTACGTTCTATTTTTATACAGGGTGTTCCAAAATGTATATCGGGGTTTCAATGAAGTGTATCTTCTATTACATATACATTACAGAAATGAAACATACCTTAAAAGGAAAGGTAACTCAAACAGTTTTTGTTTCTACTTCGCAGGTGATGTTTCGTAATTCCGCCGCAGCACGGCGGTAGTAGTAAAGATGGAGATGACTCCTGAGCGTAAAGCCTTTGTCTCTTGGAATTCGCAAGGTGTAACTCAGCAATTGGAGCGCAACGTACTTTTCGGCGGGAATATGGATGTGATCCCCCATCGGATAACAACATCCGAAGATGGTACAACCAATTTAAGAATACGGGATGCCTGTGCAAAGGGAAGAGCTCCGGAAGACCACGTCTACCAGATGAGCAAGTGAAACAGGTCAGAGCAAGTTTCGGTCGGAGTCCCAGGAAATCTGTAAAGCGGGCGAGTCGAGAACTGTCAATGCCGTCCACCACTGTTTGGAGGGTGTTTCGAAAGAGATTGCACATGAGGCCGTACCGTCTACATCTGTTGCAGGCCCTAAAGCCTGAAGATAATGTGACCCGTGCCAACGTCTGCGAAAATGTACTGGACATGGAAGATGATTTTCTTACAAGTGTGATCTTTAGTGATGAAGCCTCATTTCATCTTAGTGGACGAGTGAATATGAAAATCCACACCAAACAGTGCAGCACATGAGGGATTCGCTAAAAGTGAACGTCTTTTGTGCTCTATCCAAAAAACACGTGTATGGACCTTTCTTCTTTGTGGAAAACACTATCACTGGTACTGCGTATTTGGACATGCTCTAGCAATGGTTCTACCCTCAACTGGATCGTTAGCAAAAAAGAAACATCATCTGGCATCTGCCCCCACACTTTCATCGTGAAGTACGGAATTGGTTGAATGTTGTTTTTCCCCAACGATGGATCTGTCGTCATTGTGAGGATGCCGTGGCTCTTCTGCAATGGCCCCCAAGATCTCCCGACCTCACCCCCTGCGATTTCTTTTTGCGGGGGTATGTAAAGGATAGTGTATAAGTGCCACCGCTACCTGCCGACCTCCCTGAATTGCAACGCGGGATTGATGCAGCTGTGGAGTCTGTTACAACAGACATGCTAGCTTCAGTGTGGGAAGAAATTGACTACAGACTAGATGTGTGCCGTGTCACAAGGGGATCCCACATTGAACACTTGTAACTTGTGACAAAAAACTGTTTGAGTTACCCTTCCTTTTAAGGTATGTTTAATTTCTGTAATGTATATGTAATAGAATATACACTTAATTAAAACCCCGATATTCATTTTGGAACAAGGTGTATATTTTCAAACTTCAAGGCAGTACTGCAATTTACATAAAAATTATAATCTGTTAAGAAATACACTGAAATAACACAGACACTTTTTTGACACCACTGAGGGTAAATATTGACCAAAATGTGGTGTAGACTTCCAGGGACCACACTCTGTGTCGTTTCAACACCAACATATTTTACAGTGTACATGTCAGATTTGATGCACTATTTTCAAATATCCTGCGAGGACAACATGTGAATGATGCCAAAATGTAACTGAGGCGGTTTCGGGCGGTTGTCATTTTTAGAAAGGTTCTCTAGACAATGAAAACACTTGCTCAATTAACTAGTAATGTATAATACTTTCCCTGTGTTTTATCCATTTGCTTTCACATGGCAATGCAAGCACAGATCAAGTAGTTCCAAAATTTAAACCGCAAGTAGAATAAATCTGAAGATGATGTTATTACTTGATGATTCATAATTACACTGTAGAGGGCCCATTTTGCCTGTCACCGAAATTGAGATGTGATTAAGGAAATTAAAGAACAGCCTCATAAAGGTTGGAAAATATTCTCCTTTTTGTAAATTCCTGAGAACAAAACAAACCTCACATTTGTGAATGACGATAACAAGACCACATCAGTATTCCTTGAGTTTTCTGGTCAGCATCGCCAAACACTGAGCTTAAAGCCGTTAAGCTAAAGTCTGCAGCAGCCGAGTGGCATTTCCTTGCAGAACCTTATCCACTGAATGGCTGATTGCCTCATGAAAGAGCGGTTGGAGATCGTGATACTAGTATTTCGGTGTTTTGCCCCGCATTTCAGCAGTTCCTCAAAAATGTTTGTACGAAATTCTTATCCTCAGTAAAGTGGTTTAGAAATTCTAAATTCTCGTTCACTTCCTGCCCTACAGCTGCTCCTCCTTGCAGACAATGCAGGAATCGCACTGGTATTATTTTTACTAAAATATTATAATTTGTGTTATTTATGTTTTTATAGCAGAAATTTACTTCTCTCAATTTACTTTCTTTTTCTTGCATTATGGCGAAAATTATTTCACACAATTTCCCATTATAACAACGATTCTCTCGCTTGCAGGATATCTCTCTTTTTCTCTTATCTTTTCCCTCTAACTCCCTTTCCCACGCCCTTTCTTCATTCATCATTCTTCTACCTCTCCTTCCTTTTTATTTTGTCTTTCTCTCTTTTATTCTCTGTTTATATTTCGTCTGCATTGTTCTTCATGTTTATATCTTCTTTCCTCATCCTTTTATTTATTTTTCTTCCTTCCTCGTTTTTCCTTACTTGATCTGTTTTCCTTTTGTTTCCACTCTTCCTTCTCTCTTCATTCTATTCTACGTTTTTATGTTTTCTCCTTCCTTCTCTTTCTTCTGCTTTTCTTATCTCCTGTAACCAGAGGCGAAACCACGATTTTTTGTCTGGGGGGCAAGTACCAGGAAGATAAACGTGCCAATAATATCAACAGGAATAATAATAATGGCATTATTATTGGTATTTTCTCCTGGTATTTTTTCAAAATGTTCAATTTTACATTAGCTAATGAAAACAAGCACACAAACTGCATTTATGAAAGATAAAAATGACAAATATAATTCTTTCTGTACATAGGCTATGACATGTTTTTTTTAGTTGGTGTTTTAAATCCACTTTATGTACAGTAAGGCTAATTGATATTGGACCTACAGTTTAAAGTGGGATCCGAACCACTATGTGCCTCCACTGGGTATCGAACCCGGGATCCCTTGATTACAAGGCTACGACGCTACCACTGCATCATAGAGGAGGCACATATGCCATGTGTAACGTTCATGTAGAACATATGATTTACCCATATGCAACATGGAGCGACGTAAAATAAGATAATACATATATGCAACATGTCAAAACTAAATAGTGTACGTATTCAATGATCTTTAATACATATATAGACTATATTATTTAAATACATTACATAATCAATTCATCCACCTCATCTCATAACAAACCAACAGCAAAAATAGTATAAATTTTCTCTTACATGTGTGTGCTCTTTTTCCTCAGAAGATATGTTCATACATTAAAAACAAAACTATTTAGCAGAAACAGTCTGAAGTACATATCTGGTCTTACTTCACCCTCTAGCAATTTACAATACATCACAGAAAATAATGATACTGCTAGCGAAGCGAGCAAGAAAATTTTTAAATCCAATTTTTGCAAACTGAAAACAATATTGATTTAATAGGGCGCATGGCATTCTCTCTATTACCACTTTTTCATTTATATCGTTCGGTGCACAAGTCCGACTCCTGCCACCCCCTAGCTATGGCTATGAACTTGATGAGACAGTAAGAAAAGCAGGCATTGCAAGCGAGGAGAGCAAGAAAAATTTACGAAAGGTATTTTTATTTGCATACCATTTGAAATCGAGGGAGTCAATTGCGCCTCTGTGCTCCCCCTTCCCCCCCGTCGGTGCCTGGAAGAAAAATTCAAGAAATATATGGAAACTAATTCCACCTTGAGTATCATCTTGTCCTGCTAATCTCAAATTCTGTTAGCCTTGCATTTCTATACTTCAATGTTTGCCCCCCCCCCCGCCCTTGCCCTCCTAGGTTTCCGTCCAAGGTTTGGGGGGTGGCAATGTTCCCCCTGCCATCTGTGGTTGCGCCACTGTTTCTAACCTTTTATCTTTCTATTGCTTTTCTTGTCTACTAAAAAATGTTTCCGAAAATTTCTTCGTGGGAAACACAATTCCACGGAAGGCTAGAGCCCTCCTCGGCTAACCGGTGGCTACGCCCCTGTCTCGTATATGTCTCGAGGATGTACATCGAATCACTAATTGCATGTCGAAATATGCCAAAACGGTAACAAAGGAGTTGCGAGCTCACACAATGGAAGTCCTTCCACGAGCGATCGCTCCGAAAGCTCACGACTCCTTCTTATCTCGCCTCGACTAAATTTGCAGATGATTCGATTCGATAGTAACCGATGACAATGAATTATTCATGAGTACTACTCGTTTGCTGCCGGGCTGGAGCAGGCCTCGTTGGAGTCGGAAGAAATGAGAGTCGGTTTTCGATCTGATTGACCGGAAAAGTATTCAGTCTGATGGTCAGTAGTAGGTACATTAGATAACGTCAATCGCTATTTAATATTCGCAATTCATTTGCACGTACTTATAACTAATTTGCACGGGTTTTAATTAATTTGCACGTACTTAGAACTAATTCGCACGTACTTAGAATTCATTTGCATGTACTTAGAGTACTTTACATTTATGTATTTGCATGTTTATAACTTTTTATGAATATATATTTATTTATTTTATGAAAAATATGTATATAGCAGGTAATTAGAGGTACTAAACGCTATGCATATGTTTTTATATTCATTACTGCAAAGTATGTAATGTATAAATCGATAATAATTAATGTTTATAGTATTGAAAATAAGTTTTCTATGGTTTATGAACAGCTATGAACGGTGGTAATGGTACGATTGGGGACGGTCCCGGTACTCGAACCCGCGATATGTAATGTTATTAATTAGTACTATGCAGTAATTTCATCATGTTATGAAACACGATGGTGCAACACGCTAGACAGAATACTGTCTCCGAATTTCGACTCCGCTCTGATGCCAGACAGAGAGAATGAATTAATATTCCACGCAGGTAGAGAAGAAAGGAATTTTGGGGAAGAGCGGTCAAGGTCAAATGACGTCAGAACGTCAGAACAAAGGAAGATCCTGATTGACCAATCAGAGAACGCGTCGGTAGATTTTCAGAACCATTTTTTTCAAGGTTAACCAGTACGCAAGAACAGGGGAAAGCTATGCAATACTGTAGGGCAGGGGAGGGATTGATCCAGACAACAAAGGATGTCTGAAGCTATGCGTCGCTTGTAGAACCGGTTTCAGCCGCCAATTAATATTCCGCTCAGGTTTGCCTCCAAGGCACAGGACGCTTTAGCGCAGGGTTTTCTTTATCTGTACTATGAAGAAGGGAGAGCTATTAGGGACGGGGCCTACAGTTTTCACCATTTGCTTTTATCACGGGGTAACGAACCTAGGACCCTTTGATTATTGATTTAGGTAGTAAATGTATGTTACTGTGTGCTATTTAACTTAATTTTGAGTTTATTTTTTACCAAACTTTGACTTTATGTCAAATCTTTTACAAGTTTTTATGTATTTTTACAAAAATAACACTATTTATACTATTCAGGAAACATTTTTCATTAAATCTTGGACACACAAAGTGTGTCTTGTCAACTTTTAACTTATTATTTTACCAAAATAACACTATTTATACTATTCAGGCAACATTTTTTCATTAATTTTGGATTCACAAAGACATTTTCTCAACTTTTAACTTATTATTTTACAACTTTATGTTAATTTTTTACCAAAATAACACTATTTATACTATTCAGGCAACATTTTTTCATTAATTTTGGATTCACAAAGACATTTTCTTCAACTTTTAACTTATTATTTTACAACTTTATGTTAATTTTTTTTACCAAAATAACACTATTTATACTATTCAGGCAACATTTTTTCATTAATTTTGGATTCACAAAGACATTTTTTTCAACTTTTAACTTATTATTTTACAACTTTATGTTAATTTTTTACCAAAATAACACTATTTATACTATTCAGGCAACATTTTTTCATTAATTTTGGATTCACCAAGACATTTTCTCAACTTTTAACTTATTATTTTACAACTTTATGTTAATTTTTTACCAAAATAACACTATTTATACTATTCAGGCAACATTTTTTCATTAATTTTGGATTCACAGACATTTTTTCAATTTTTAACTTATTATTTTACAATTTTATGTTAATTTTTTATCAAAATAACACTATTTATACTATTCAGGCAACATTTTTTATTAAATTTTGGACTCACAAAGACATTTTTTACAACTTTTTAATTTATTATTTTACAATTTTATACCTATTTTTACCAAAATAACACTATTTATACTATTCAGGAAAGACTTTTAGTTATATCTTCGACACACAAAGTGTGTTTTTCAACTTCTATCTGTTTATTTCACAAGTTTAGGCTTATTATTACTCAAATGACACTATTTGAACGTGTTTTTTATTACATTTTGGACTCTCAAAGACACACACACACACACACACAAAGAGAGAGAGAGAGAGAGAGAGAGAGAGAGAGAGAGAAAGAGAGAGAGAGAGAGAGCGAGAGAAAGAGAGATTTTTTCCAACTTTACAGGATTATTCTCTAGTTTACTCAAATAACACAATTTAGATGTGTTTTGAATTATATTTTGGATGCAAAAGTATGTTTTGACAAGTTCTACCCTTTTATTTTACAAGTTTAGGCTTATTATTACTCAAATAACACAATTTAATCCAGCCAGGAAGGATTTGTTATTATATTTTGGATGCACAAAGAGATGTTTTCAACTTTTTTACTGATTTTTTTTGCAGGGTATGTATTAATTTTTATTTATTTTGTTTTGTATCATATATACATTTACAAATTTTTAACTTAGAGTTTAGTATTTATTTAATTTTTTTCAAAAACACTAAAAAAAAGTACTTTTAGCTAAAATGTAAGCCACAGAATATATTATTATTATTATTATTATTATTATTATTATGGTTTACTGATTTCCACTATGCTATTTTTGGTTCTGTATTTCTAAATGTATTTATTTAGGGCAGGTTACGCCTGCCACGTAGGAAAGTTTGTTTATTTTAGAGTTTGCTGAGTATTTTGTTACTACTAGGTAAAAGTTTTCTAAATATACCAGATAGAGTTCTATATACTTTTGTTTTTGCTATTTTGGAGATGATGCGATCAGCACCACTCTCCATCTGCTTTTTATTTTATGTACCCAATATTATTTTGAGGCTTAGTGAATTCTAGAGCCTATTTATGCAGGAGAGAGGGCTTGAAAATTTTGATCTCAGACAACCCACAACTATTTGTCAGAGTATTTTAAAGGATATTTTATACTTATTATGTGCCACTAGAATATCAAAGCTTGCTTAATTTTTATGTCTGTAACGCATTTATTGTATTTCTAGCTAAGGCTTACTGGATAAAGTACACGAAATGTTTAACATTTCAACTATTTGCTTTTATACGAGGGCAATTTTTTAGTGTAACGAAAATTATGATGTGTCTATGAGGTCTGAAACCCCTTTACCGAGGGTCCATATTTGGACGCTTACTAATATTGTTTTTTCCCCTTACATATAACAATTTAACAATATAATTACAATACGAAGTTAACAGACGGCTTAGGGGCCTAGTTCCACTTTCCAAACTTTTTTACTATTCTAGAAGAATTATTTAGCTTTATAGCCTTTTTCAAGGTATTTTTGAAGTATTACTGGCTTCTTTGGGTGCATCAACACTTGGGTTATTTCTATTTGGTTTATTATACGAGGCTACAATCACTATCTGAACACTGAAATCCTCAGATTGAAACTTAAAGCTTAGGCTGTAACTAGGGACTTAGTATGTATATCGACAATTTATAGGACAACACGAACCTTACAAAGGATTATAGGTGACGTAGGACCACACGCCAGAGCTTTGTTAATCTGCAAGAAGCAGTTGCAACTAATGCTATGAGGATATAATGTTGATTTTTTACTGTTTCACAAGAATGCTATTTTTTACACAACCAATATTTGCTTTTTCAAGTAACTACATGTACCAGAAGCACACATGCCAACACTAACTAGATTTTGATTTATACTATCTCAGGTGCTAAATGTATCAAGAACACTGATTGTATATATTTTTGAGAATCCAACTATATCAGGATTTTTCTATGTAAGTATATTTTTATTGACTGGCTTATTTAACAGATCAAACATAAAGACTGCAAAATTCACTAAATGTAGGTGGTTTCAGAGATATAAAAAGAACAAATATAAGATTTCGCTTTTTTTTTTGCTTCTGAGGCTAATCGCGACGCTAAGGGTAAATGGCCAGGAAATGTAACGGAGGAGAAACAATCCCAAAAGTTATGGGCTGCATGTAAGTTAATACCACAGAGATATTACAGTAGGTGGAGGTTCTACCACCAGAACTTTTCTATCATAATAATTATGGTTATGCTGTACTGTTAGCTAAAGATGCTGATATTTGAGAAACTTAAAAACTTATTTGCAAAATTTTAGATAAATAATAATCTGTTAGACTGTAAACATATTTTATATCCATTCTGCAAAAGATCCGATGACAAAATTTAAAAATTGTTATCGTCCAGACAGGGACTCGAACTCTGGACAGATAGGTTAAAAGCCTAACGCTATACCAACTAAGCTATCTGGGCACAAGGTATTCTTTTTTTGAAAAGTTAGTTATTTTAAGAAATATATTGAAACACTTGAGAACACTTTTGGTCTGGTTCGACAGACAAGGAGACAACATTTCTAAATTTTTACAGACTGGGTGTATTTTTCCACTATAGAGGCCTTCACTATATGTAATTCGAAACGCTAAAGTTCAGCTAGCTTCCAAAATTGAGGTAAAGATTGTGTTTGGCGAGATTAACAAGTTACAATTATATCCAGTTACGGACAAATAAAGCTAAAACTCTTAGATTTACTGTACTAGCCAAGTTTTAGTAATATTTTCTGCACTTTAGTACAAATACCAAAGAAATAGGTATATTTTATTTATAATTTGACAAAATGTACTAGTATTTAATTTACAAAGTTAGGTAAAAAGCAGTATTTTTTTAAAAATATTGTTACTGCCTTCAAATTTTATGTTATTTAGCCACTAACAACTGATTTACACTGTTTGGAATTCTTTAAATAGGAAAAGAAGGAATTATTTGTTTATTATTTTTACTTTATATTTATATTTATTTAAGAAAACAATTCTACAGTTTAACTTAATTTTAACAAATTGTTACTAATTTATATATCAAAGTTATGTTATTTAGAGTGTATGAAGGCGTATAAAGTTAATATTTGTACTTATCAGTTCAACTAACAATTATATTTTACACACAAAAGATAATGTTTACAGTTAAATTACTTGAATCAGAGAATAATATTTTACAGTAATTGATTCATTCACCACTAGTCAGTACTTTTATGCATCAGAAAGTTTTCTTAATTTTCTATTACGCATGCTATTTTGGGCTATTCTTAAAATGTATTTCTAGGGCAAACTGGTTTAATTTTCTGCTTATAATGCAAAGTTGACAGTTTTCGCACAATGCATTGTACATTTGTTATATTCTCTACTTACAATCCAAATATTATGCTTATTTAATGTATAACTAACTAACTCTCTAGACTTCTTAAACCCGAATGTTCATGGCTGCAGCAACTTATGCCTTTCATCTGTCCCTGTCCTGAGCAAGATCTATATACTTCTTTCCTTCCCTACCAATTTCCTTTAGGTCCATCTCTATATTATCCCTTCATCTTTGTTTTGGTCTTCCTATTGGTCTTTTTACCATCAGGTTTCCCAACAAGAATCCTGTATACTCTTTTTTCCTCTCCCATTCGTACCACATGATCTACACACCTAAGTCTTCTTGATTTAATTATTCTAATAATATCTGGACATGAATACAAATTATGTACTTCTAAATTATGTAATCTTCTCCACTCATCTGCCTCCTCATCTGTTTTAGGCCCAAATATTTTCCTAAGGATCTTATTTTCAAATATTCTCAATTTATGTTCCTAGCTTATACTGTAGTTATTATATCTTTTTCTATCAGCTTATTTTGAAATTAATATTATTAGGTATAGTCTTTGATTTATAACTATATTGCTTTTTTTTTATCAATTTATCTAAGAGTACACACAGACAAACACATGTGTACACACTTTTATGTACATAGATATGCCTTTTTCAATATTTTAGTATGAAGATTGCACTTTAGCTATTCAAGCAAGGGTAGGAAAGGTAGGATTTCTGAGAATTTGATGCAGGATTTTGTTGTCCAAGTATAGATGAGAACTGAGCTGAGAGACTGTTTTGAACCTTTTCATGAGAGTTTGCATGTGAACTGTATTCAAATTGACCACTATTGACTGTGCATGCTTCTAAGTTTTGCTGTTATTTTACATCAAGTCTGTGAGACTGCAGACAGTTTTCACTTTTCAAGTAGTTTTTATTGATTGTATTTGTATATGTTTTGGGAACTTATCAGTTTTATGTTATGAGGCAGTTTGTTGTAGAATATTTTTACCTGATTGCTTTGAGATATTGAGTGTCTGCTGTTTTACTTGTAATTATTTTCCTTCTTGTGTTTTGTATTTGACTATATTTTGTCCAAGTTCGTAGTATTTAGAATAATTGTTATTGACTTGTAGATGTAGGGAGTAATAATCCTTTGCAAGATGCCCTATACTTGTCTGAACATTATTCTTAGTGTTCACTTTTGAAGCCTTAGTATTCTGGTAGTATTATTAATGTAGAGGTAAATTAGGCTGAAATGTAGGCATTTTTCTGATACATTATACTCACTTAGTTGTTTCAGCAGGTAGAAGTTGCATGATGGTTTACTGCTGATGATGTTAATTTGCTCTTCGTATGTACTACGTATGATGTAGCTTACTTGAGTAACTGGAATTTTCTACTGAAAAAAGGATTGCTTGTCTATTTTATTCCTATGTTGTTGAGTTTGTCCATAAGCAAGCCATGTTTTTACTCTATTCTATGCCTTGGAAGAATCTAGATATATTGTGTTTGCAGTTTTATGCTTCTCTAAGGTTTCAGCTATGTAGTTTTTTAAACTGTGCTATGGGTGTGACTATTGATTTCTCTTTCTGGATGCCATGTTGGTTTCTGTGTATTCCTCTTGCTGCTTGAATTTGACTTAGGTTGTTTGCTTTTTTTCTTAGATCTTTATATGTTTATTTGTTCAGTATTTTTTATTTTTTTGAATTTTAATTATTTTAATTTTACATTAACTAACATATTTTATTTTAACAACAAAATAATTTACTCTAGTAAAAAAAAAACTTCTACTAACAAAAATGTACTATTATAACTTTTAATTTTAGAAAATTGTATTTTTAAAGCTTTAACTTTGAAAAATTGATGTTTAATTACTTTAATTTTACATTAACTTACAAATTTTACATTAACAACAAAATAATTTGCCCTAGTACAAAAACTTCTAGTAACAAAAAATGTATTATTATAACTTTTAATATTAGAAAATTGTATTTTTAAAACTTTAACTTTGAAAAATTGAATTTTAACACACTTTGACTTTAACAATGTACTTTGAATTTTTTATGTAAAAGAATATTTAAAAAATAAAAAATACTGAACAAATAAACATATAAAGATCTAAGAAAAAAAGCAAACAACCTAAGTCAAATTCAAGCAGCAAGAGGAATACACAGAAACCAACATGGCATCCAGAAAGAGAAATCAATAGTCACACCCATAGCACAGTTTAAAAAACTACATAGCTGAAACCTTAGAGAAGCATAAAACTGCAAACACAATATATCTAGATTCTTCCAAGGCATAGAATAGAGTAAAAACATGGCTTGCTTATGGACAAACTCAACAACATAGGAATAAAATAGACAAGCAATCCTTTTTTCAGTAGAAAATTCCAGTTACTCAAGTAAGCTACATCATACGTAGTACATACGAAGAGCAAATTAACATCATCAGCAGTAAACCATCATGCAACTTCTACCTGCTGAAACAACTAAGTGAGTATAATGTATCAGAAAAATGCCTACATTTCAGCCTAATTTACCTCTACATTAATAATACTACCAGAATACTAAGGCTTCAAAAGTGAACACTAAGAATAATGTTCAGACAAGTATAGGGCATCTTGCAAAGGATTATTACTCCCTACATCTACAAGTCAATAACAATTATTCTAAATACTACGAACTTGGACAAAATATAGTCAAATACAAAACACAAGAAGGAAAATAATTACAAGTAAAACAGCAGACACTCAATATCTCAAAGCAATCAGGTAAAAATATTCTACAACAAACTGCCTCATAACATAAAACTGATAAGTTCCCAAAACATATACAAATACAATCAATAAAAACTACTTGAAAAGTGAAAACTGTCTGCAGTCTCACAGACTTGATGTAAAATAACAGCAAAACTTAGAAGCATGCACAGTCAATAGTGGTCAATTTGAATACAGTTCACATGCAAACTCTCATGAAAAGGTTCAAAACAGTCTCTCAGCTCAGTTCTCATCTATACTTGGACAACAAAATCCTGCATCAAATTCTCAGAAATCCTACCTTTCCTACCCTTGCTTGAATAGCTAAAGTGCAATCTTCATACTAAAATATTGAAAAAGGCATATCTATGTACATAAAAGTGTGTACACATGTGTTTGTCTGTGTGTACTCTTAGATAAATTGATAAAAAAAAAGCAATATAGTTATAAATCAAAGACTATACCTAATAATATTAATTTCAAAATAAGCTGATAGAAAAAGATATAATAACTACAGTATAAGCTAGGAACATAAATTGAGAATATTTGAAAATAAGATCCTTAGGAAAATATTTGGGCCTAAAACAGATGAGGAGGCAGATGAGTGGAGAAGATTACATAATTTAGAAGTACATAATTTGTATTCATGTCCAGATATTATTAGAATAATTAAATCAAGAAGACTTAGGTGTGTAGATCATGTGGTACGAATGGGAGAGGAAAAAAGAGTATACAGGATTCTTGTTGGGAAACCTGATGGTAAAAAGACCAATAGGAAGACCAAAACAAAGATGAAGGGATAATATAGAGATGGACCTAAAGGAAATTGGTAGGGAAGGAAAGAAGTATATAGATCTTGCTCAGGACAGGGACAGATGAAAGGCATAAGTTGCTGCAGCCATGAACATTCGGGTTTAAGAAGTCTAGAGAGTTAGTTAGTTATACATTAAATAAGCATAATATTTGGATTGTAAGTAGAGAATATAACAAATGTACAATGCATTGTGCGAAAACTGTCAACTTTGCATTATAAGCAGAAAATTAAACCAGTTTGCCCTAGAAATACATTTTAAGAATAGCCCAAAATAGCATGCGTAATAGAAAATTAAGAAAACTTTCTGATGCATAAAAGTACTGACTAGTGGTGAATGAATCAATTACTGTAAAATATTATTCTCTGATTCAAGTAATTTAACTGTAAACATTATCTTTTGTGTGTAAAATATAATTGTTAGTTGAACTGATAAGTACAAATATTAACTTTATACGCCTTCATACACTCTAAATAACATAACTTTGATATATAAATTAGTAACAATTTGTTAAAATTAAGTTAAACTGTAGAATTGTTTTCTTAAATAAATATAAATATAAAGTAAAAATAATAAACAAATAATTCCTTCTTTTCCTATTTAAAGAATTCCAAACAGTGTAAATCAGTTGTTAGTGGCTAAATAACATAAAATTTGAAGGCAGTAACAATATTTTTAAAAAAATACTGCTTTTTACCTAACTTTGTAAATTAAATACTAGTACATTTTGTCAAATTATAAATAAAATATACCTATTTCTTTGGTATTTGTACTAAAGTGCAGAAAATATTACTAAAACTTGGCTAGTACAGTAAATCTAAGAGTTTTAGCTTTATTTGTCCGTAACTGGATATAATTGTAACTTGTTAATCTCGCCAAACACAATCTTTACCTCAATTTTGGAAGCTAGCTGAACTTTAGCGTTTCGAATTACATATAGTGAAGGCCTCTATAGTGGAAAAATACACCCAGTCTGTAAAAATTTAGAAATGTTGTCTCCTTGTCTGTCGAACCAGACCAAAAGTGTTCTCAAGTGTTTCAATATATTTCTTAAAATAACTAACTTTTCAAAAAAAGAATACCTTGTGCCCAGATAGCTTAGTTGGTATAGCGTTAGGCTTTTAACCTATCTGTCCAGAGTTCGAGTCCCTGTCTGGACGATAACAATTTTTAAATTTTGTCATCGGATCTTTTGCAGAATGGATATAAAATATGTTTACAGTCTAACAGATTATTATTTATCTAAAATTTTGCAAATAAGCTTTTAAGTTTCTCAAATATCAGCATCTTTAGCTAACAGTACAGCATAACCATAATTATTATGATAGAAAAGTTCTGGTGGTAGAACCTCCACCTACTGTAATATCTCTGTGGTATTAACTTACATGCAGCCCATAACTTTTGGGATTGTTTCTCCTCCGTTACATTTCCTGGCCATTTACCCTTAGCGTCGCGATTAGCCTCAGAAGCAAAAAAAAAAGCGAAATCTTATATTTGTTCTTTTTATATCTCTGAAACCACCTACATTTAGTGAATTTTGCAGTCTTTATGTTTGATCTGTTAAATAAGCCAGTCAATAAAAATATACTTACATAGAAAAATCCTGATATAGTTGGATTCTCAAAAATATATACAATCAGTGTTCTTGATACATTTAGCACCTGAGATAGTATAAATCAAAATCTAGTTAGTGTTGGCATGTGTGCTTCTGGTACATGTAGTTACTTGAAAAAGCAAATATTGGTTGTGTAAAAAATAGCATTCTTGTGAAACAGTAAAAAATCAACATTATATCCTCATAGCATTAGTTGCAACTGCTTCTTGCAGATTAACAAAGCTCTGGCGTGTGGTCCTACGTCACCTATAATCCTTTGTAAGGTTCGTGTTGTCCTATAAATTGTCGATATACATACTAAGTCCCTAGTTACAGCCTAAGCTTTAAGTTTCAATCTGAGGATTTCAGTGTTCAGATAGTGATTGTAGCCTCGTATAATAAACCAAATAGAAATAACCCAAGTGTTGATGCACCCAAAGAAGCCAGTAATACTTCAAAAATACCTTGAAAAAGGCTATAAAGCTAAATAATTCTTCTAGAATAGTAAAAAAGTTTGGAAAGTGAAACTAGGCCCCTAAGCCGTCTGTTAACTTCGTATTGTAATTATATTGTTAAATTGTTATATGTAAGGGGAAAAAACAATATTAGTAAGCGTCCAAATATGGACCCTCGGTAAAGGGGTTTCAGACCTCATAGACACATCATAATTTTCGTTACACTAAAAAATTGCCCTCGTATAAAAGCAAATAGTTGAAATGTTAAACATTTCGTGTACTTTATCCAGTAAGCCTTAGCTAGAAATACAATAAATGCGTTACAGACATAAAAATTAAGCAAGCTTTGATATTCTAGTGGCACATAATAAGTATAAAATATCCTTTAAAATACTCTGACAAATAGTTGTGGGTTGTCTGAGATCAAAATTTTCAAGCCCTCTCTCCTGCATAAATAGGCTCTAGAATTCACTAAGCCTCAAAATAATATTGGGTACATAAAATAAAAAGCAGATGGAGAGTGGTGCTGATCGCATCATCTCCAAAATAGCAAAAACAAAAGTATATAGAACTCTATCTGGTATATTTAGAAAACTTTTACCCAGTAGTAACAAAATACTCAGCAAACTCTAAAATAAACAAACTTTCCTACGTGGCAGGCGTAACCTGCCCTAAATAAATACATATAGAAATACAGAACCAAAAATAGCATAGTGGAAATCAGTAAACCATAATAATAATAATAATAATATATTCTGTGGCTTACATTTTAGCTAAAAGTACTTTTTTTTAGTGTTTTTGAAAAAAATTAAATAAATACTAAACTCTAAGTTAAAAATTTGTAAATGTATATATGATACAAAACAAAATAAATAAAAATTAATACATACCCTGCAAAAAAAAATCAGTAAAAAAGTTGAAAACATCTCTTTGTGCATCCAAAATATAATAACAAATCCTTCCTGGCTGGATTAAATTGTGTTATTTGAGTAATAATAAGCCTAAACTTGTAAAATAAAAGGGTAGAACTTGTCAAAACATACTTTTGCATCCAAAATATAATTCAAAACACATCTAAATTGTGTTATTTGAGTAAACTAGAGAATAATCCTGTAAAGTTGGAAAAAATCTCTCTTTCTCTCGCTCTCTCTCTCTCTCTCTTTCTCTCTCTCTCTCTCTCTCTCTCTCTCTCTCTCTCTCTCTCTGTGTGTGTGTGTGTGTGTGTCTTTGAGAGTCCAAAATGTAATAAAAAACACGTTCAAATAGTGTCATTTGAGTAATAATAAGCCTAAACTTGTGAAATAAACAGATAGAAGTTGAAAAACACACTTTGTGTGTCGAAGATATAACTAAAAGTCTTTCCTGAATAGTATAAATAGTGTTATTTTGGTAAAAATAGGTATAAAATTGTAAAATAATAAATTAAAAAGTTGTAAAAAATGTCTTTGTGAGTCCAAAATTTAATAAAAAATGTTGCCTGAATAGTATAAATAGTGTTATTTTGATAAAAAATTAACATAAAATTGTAAAATAATAAGTTAAAAATTGAAAAAATGTCTTTGTGAATCCAAAATTAATGAAAAAATGTTGCCTGAATAGTATAAATAGTGTTATTTTGGTAAAAAATTAACATAAAGTTGTAAAATAATAAGTTAAAAGTTGAGAAAATGTCTTGGTGAATCCAAAATTAATGAAAAAATGTTGCCTGAATAGTATAAATAGTGTTATTTTGGTAAAAAATTAACATAAAGTTGTAAAATAATAAGTTAAAAGTTGAAAAAAATGTCTTTGTGAATCCAAAATTAATGAAAAAATGTTGCCTGAATAGTATAAATAGTGTTATTTTGGTAAAAAAAATTAACATAAAGTTGTAAAATAATAAGTTAAAAGTTGAAAAAAATGTCTTTGTGAATCCAAAATTAATGAAAAAATGTTGCCTGAATAGTATAAATAGTGTTATTTTGGTAAAAAATTAACATAAAGTTGTAAAATAATAAGTTAAAAGTTGAGAAAATGTCTTTGTGAATCCAAAATTAATGAAAAAATGTTGCCTGAATAGTATAAATAGTGTTATTTTGGTAAAATAATAAGTTAAAAGTTGACAAGACACACTTTGTGTGTCCAAGATTTAATGAAAAATGTTTCCTGAATAGTATAAATAGTGTTATTTTTGTAAAAATACATAAAAACTTGTAAAAGATTTGACATAAAGTCAAAGTTTGGTAAAAAATAAACTCAAAATTAAGTTAAATAGCACACAGTAACATACATTTACTACCTAAATCAATAATCAAAGGGTCCTAGGTTCGTTACCCCGTGATAAAAGCAAATGGTGAAAACTGTAGGCCCCGTCCCTAATAGCTCTCCCTTCTTCATAGTACAGATAAAGAAAACCCTGCGCTAAAGCGTCCTGTGCCTTGGAGGCAAACCTGAGCGGAATATTAATTGGCGGCTGAAACCGGTTCTACAAGCGACGCATAGCTTCAGACATCCTTTGTTGTCTGGATCAATCCCTCCCCTGCCCTACAGTATTGCATAGCTTTCCCCTGTTCTTGCGTACTGGTTAACCTTGAAAAAAATGGTTCTGAAAATCTACCGACGCGTTCTCTGATTGGTCAATCAGGATCTTCCTTTGTTCTGACGTTCTGACGTCATTTGACCTTGACCGCTCTTCCCCAAAATTCCTTTCTTCTCTACCTGCGTGGAATATTAATTCATTCTCTCTGTCTGGCATCAGAGCGGAGTCGAAATTCGGAGACAGTATTCTGTCTAGCGTGTTGCACCATCGTGTTTCATAACATGATGAAATTACTGCATAGTACTAATTAATAACATTACATATCGCGGGTTCGAGTACCGGGACCGTCCCCAATCGTACCATTACCACCGTTCATAGCTGTTCATAAACCATAGAAAACTTATTTTCAATACTATAAACATTAATTATTATCGATTTATACATTACATACTTTGCAGTAATGAATATAAAAACATATGCATAGCGTTTAGTACCTCTAATTACCTGCTATATACATATTTTTCATAAAATAAATAAATATATATTCATAAAAAGTTATAAACATGCAAATACATAAATGTAAAGTACTCTAAGTACATGCAAATGAATTCTAAGTACGTGCGAATTAGTTCTAAGTACGTGCAAATTAATTAAAACCCGTGCAAATTAGTTATAAGTACGTGCAAATGAATTGCGAATATTAAATAGCGATTGACGTTATCTAATGTACCTACTACTATGGTCCCGTTCGCTGGTTTAATTGTCCGTAAGTGATTGCATTGGAGCAAGATGTTTGCTATAACCAGTGGTACAGTTAGATGAGAGCCACCCGGCTGTGAAAAAAAAAAAACTTGTTAGTAATTGAGTGTATATAATAGTCTGTGATAGGAAAACTTCGCTGTAATAATGTTGCAAATAAGATGATTATAATTACTCGCTAGTAACTAATGTAAATAACTTCCTCTGAAAATACAGGGTGTCCGAAAAGTTCCTCACCACAGGCCGAATGGGAAGATTTGCAACACAGGCTGCTTATCTGGTTTCCGGAACACTGGATGGGTGGTAGAGGACCTATTGAATGGGCCCCCACGCTCGCCAGATTTGTATCTGTTGGACTTTACATTCTGGGGTCACGTATCTGAAATCCCGGATGTAGTACAGCGTGAAGAGTGCCATGCCATTGTCCCGGATTATGTTCCACAATCCACGTGTGCTCAACAACCTGCGATTCAGCCTACAGACCTCTGTGGAATTCTCCGGAGGACATATTGATCAAATACTATGATCTGACTTATGATCGTACATACTATAGAAAATGAAATGGGTTTCAAGCAGGCAGGTGACTGAAAATAAATTTAGGGAGGAATCCTCGCACCTCAAACGTAATAAAATAATAATAGCTTGTACCGTTAAGATTAATTATTATTATAGACGAATAGGTACAATATGTTGCAAGAATTGAGATGTAGCATCATGAATTCATAATGTAGCTTGTGTCTTCACGAAAATTCGTATCGCCAAAGAAATTAATGTCAAGAAATATTAAAAATAAAATATTTATAGAACAACAAGAAGGATGTAAGTTACATCTGCTGATAAGTGAAGCGCTTGATTGTTACTTTAGCTGTGAATGTTATAATTATTATTACTATTCCTTAGTTAACGCTGTTTCCATGTCCGCAGACAGGGAAAAAACTTTAGAGGAGAGGTTAATCCATAATTAATCATATACTAAACAGCATCATATGCACTGCACAAGCACGGAATTTGTTATGGAATTGTAATATGCGTATAAATAGGTTAAATCTATGTAGGAATATTCTACGTCCACCGATGGGGAGCGGTGGGTTGATCGTGACGCGCTACAACAGTTCGAACTCTTGTCAAAATAGGATTAAAACACATTGCTCAACAACACAGGGATTTTAATGGCCGGAAAGGGAATTTTGAGACAATCATAAGGGAAATTTCAGTCTAAACCAGGAACACCAGTGGAAAGAGGACGATCAGAAGTGAACGAGAAGGGGTCGTAGGCGGGATATCATTTCTAAAATTAAACCTGTTTCGCACAAGGTTGAAGAATTTCAAATGTTTGAAAATTCTAGCTCGATTGTCCAAAGAAAGGCTTCTACCTGTTGTATTTTTTTTTAAAGCTGTGATTAAGTATGAAAATGAATTGCCGATTTTCGTTTCTGAACTCGTATTAATCCAATATGCAAGAAGCTTCCGATGAAGGAGGCTGAGTGAATCCTAACCCTCCCTTTAGATACCCACTTGGATCGCTTTATGTTGTCATACGTCTCTGAGACATGGACAGTGTCAAATCTGATGAGTATTTTCAAGAGAGAAGTTGTACGCCGAATATTTGTCCAATTATGAATAGAGAACGCTTGTTTAATACAGAATTGTATAGCGTTTACAAAGACAGGACATAGTCATTGTGGAAAACACACACACACACACACACACACACACACACACACACACACACACACACGTATATAAGAGGACAGAGAGCACTTTGAAGAACAAGTGTTATGCTCCAAGACAACCTAACCTTGCAGCAGGGTCTTGTGATAGGGGAATCTCCCGTGCCAGTGTTGCCTGTACCGTGGAGCCAAGTATGTCGTATAGGGCCTGATAAATCGCCAGTGTAGCCAACCTCAGAAATCATCAAAATCCGAACGTGCCTCTCAAGCAGAGTGTACTTTTTTCTTTCTATCTCTTGAGTCATGAATTCTGTTTTTGAGAGATTCCTGTGAATAAATTATACTTGCTTGCTTTCAACGGTTGAAACAGTAACTGATTCATTGTGCACCTGCAGTCACAACGATTCCGTGGACGGAGACAACGACGAAGACTTCTTGTGAAAGCCAAGACGCACCCCGGGTTCTTATCCCGAAGAGTAGTATGTGAGCAAGTAACACTGTCATCCGGCAAATTCGATCTGCCATCTTACGCTATCAGGACTTTACTTCTGACAGTAAACAACAGTACGACAATCAGACCACCCACTAATAATCATGGCATAATTGGATCGTCTAAGAAGTATCTAGATGTTCATCAGAGAAATGTCTGTTTCCTGCACCGTTGATCAACTGAACAAGCTTTTCACGACTATGAGGATGATATACGCAGACAAAACGTTACTTCAAATGCACGCTGGTACCATGATTAAATGTTCACTGTACCTGACTAGGGCATCGAGGTCCACCGAATCGCCTAATAATAATTGCTGCAAAGTAAAACCGTGTTATTACCTCAAGAGTCGTGAAAACTTCAAACCCATAAATCTTTCAATTGGATAATTGTTTGGACAAGTTGCTGGGTGGAATCTACAAAGGGGCCACTACGCAATTAACAGGGGTTTTCGGAACTAAACCAGCCGCAACAGGGAATGTTATTCTATTGCAACTGCAATGACGTAAGTTGAAATGGCATCTATTAACCGCGTTTAGTTCAACGTGTTACCTTTCCCGCGCTTGCGACCGCTCGGCAGTTCCTGCGCCAATTGGAAATGAGGACGATAGACAACGAGCGAATGGGACGCAAAGAAGCAGCGCTTACGTGTGCGCTGTAGCCAGTTCGTAGTATAATTCTCACTTTCTTAATGTATTGTGGAAAAAGTTCGTTTTGCAGTGTTAGCAGTGTGTGTTGACGTGTTCTATGCACATGTTGTACATTCCCATGTAGCTTATTCGTGACCTGGCTCCCTCCCAATCTGATGTTGACGGTAGATAGTGACAACACCACATGGTTTCTGCAAGCACGGGAATAACAACAGCTTAGGCCAAACGCGACTTAGGTAGGTCTCATAACAGGGATAGCATCGAAGGGAGATTTGGAATTGTCCCAGTCTTGTCTCGACTCAAACACCCGTCTTGCCTCTAATCTTGATTTTAGGTCCCGCAAGTTGTGCAGCATATCATCGCATAAACTTTCATGGCATATGTCATTAAGGCAAATAAACATTTTCTCATGAGACTTTCATATTGCACACCCTGCTTCGACCCTACGAGAAATGAGGTAGACAGGCATGGGCTCACCGGGCCCGTGCCCCTCCAGAAATTTTGCCAAATTACACTGCACTGTAATGAAATTTTTAAAGAATCAAAAGTATCCGTTTTTAAATAAGCTTCTTGGATGCTGAATTATAAAAATGCCATTAATATTTCATTTAATGACAAAACATGTAATGAAACCCCATGCATATGCTGTATCATATGTCGCACAAGCAGAGACCTTAATTTGCACAATCGTGTTAACACTGAAAAGCGTCAATCATTATCCGAAATTGCTTAAAAGTGGACAAAATTAAACGAAATGCAACTTCAATATATTACATTATTTTTGTGTTCTCCCGAATTTCGCTAAATTTTAAAGCCTATTCTATGAAAGGCAACACAAAAATAAAAAAAGAAATCTGTTCGAGCACAGAGATTACCTCAGACGTGGGAAAACTATAGAACATATGATTGAATGCCATACGAATCTACACAGTAGTCAACAGGTTCTCTTGTTTATCACTCAACTCTGTTACCACTAATAATTGTTTCAATGTATGTTTTACACTAAAATAACGCTAATGGAAATAATCTTGAACTTAATTTCTTCAATTGTTGCCAAAATTCTACATACAAGATAAAACAACAATGAATCAGCATTCTGCACATATCAACAACAAATTTCCTAGTAACCGAAAATTTACAAGTTAGTCAATAACCATTTTGTGATATTACAAAATTGTGTCATCCACTGTACACAGATCTCAAAACGTGTCAATCGACACAAATATATTGACTTTAGTACCACAATAAAGTGCATAATGTGCACTGCACTGCACACAAAATACACACAGAAATACATCAAAGGGTACTTTTCATCCTCTGCTGTTCCGTGTGATGCACTAAAATGCATCAGTTGAGAAGACCAGATACGATAATTAAAAAAAAATACACTGTAACTGTGTCAATTGATGTCATAAAAGTGCATTAATTTTAATTAGATGCATTTAGAGTTCTGTGTGAAGAATTGTCATCATAACGCTTGAAGAATATTCTGTTTTAATCCTTGCGTTGCACTTTATAAACTCAATTGACGTACATAGCGACGAGAAAATTGCAGGTTATTTCAGTACAAATTTACAACACAGTTTTAAAAAAAATGAAAGGTCGGACTCCACTCGAGAAGAAATCACCGAACCCTCCAAAACGGCACTTCGCTTGAATATACGAGGGGCGATCAGGTTGCTCCGACCCTAACATAGAAGGAATGACGTCACGATTGATTTTTTATTTTGTTATTGTTTATTGATCCTTTATATGCTTTCAATCTGAATTGCAAGTCTGAGTAGCGTACAGTTTTCTTTTTACAGGGGTTTAACTGAGTGAAGTTGTGTCAATGTGCCAGAATGGAGAAAACTGAGGTGAGAGCGGTGATCAAATATTTTGTGAAGAAGAAGTGAACGGTATCGAAAATTCATGAGGACTTGGTGGATACATTAGGGGACAGTGCTCCTTCATACAGTATGGTGAAGAGATGGTGGCGTGAGTTTAATTGTGGGAGAGAGTCGTGTGAGGATGAACATGCAGGTGGAGCACCAAAAACTGTCATGACGACCGAAAACATTAACAAAGTCCACGATATCGTGCTGAAGGATCGTCGAGTCACTATCCGTCATGTTGCTGAGATGTGTGGCCTGTCATATGGCACTGTGCAAAACATAATTACCCAGGAATTGCAAATGAAAAAAATTGCTGCAAGATGGGTCCCTCGAAACCTCACCCCAGATCAGAAGCGCACCCGAGTGCTCATCAGTCAAGAACTTCTTGACAAGTTTCGTGCTGATATAGACGATTTCCTTGCCCAATTTGTAACTATGGATGAAACATGGGTCCATCACTTCGACCCAGAAACAAAATCACAAAGCATGGAGTGGAAACACCCACATTCTCCACCAACGAAAAAGTTCAAGGTGCAAACGTCAGCCAAGAAGGTGATGGCCTCAATTTTCTGGGACTGCAAGGGTGTCCTTCTTGTGGACTATCTACAAAGAGGCCAAACCATCACTGGCACATACTACAGTGACCTTATCAAGAAATTACGTGATTCCATCAAGAAAAAGAGGCGTAGGATGTTGACCCGTGGTGTGCTCCTTCACCAGGACAATGCACCTGTCCACACCTCACGCATTGCGAGGGCCGCTATCGCAGATGCATCGTTCGAATTGCTGCCCCACCCAATATATTCACCAGATTTGGCCCCCAGTGATTTCCATTTGTTCAAACATTTGAAGAATGACATTCGTGGGCAAAACTTTTCTGATGATTCTGGGGTGATAAGAGCTGTGGACTCATGGTTGGAGGACCAGTCGGAAGAATTTTTTTTGCAAGGTATCCACGCGTTGGAGCATCGATGGGAGAAGTGCATTGGAGTTGCAGGGGAGTATGTTGAAAAATAAAAAAAAAAATTGAAACCCCATTGCCGCTCTTTCTATGTTAGGGTCAGAGCAACCTGATCGCCCCTCGTATGCAACCACGCTGTACGGGCTCGCAGTTGCTACTAATAAATTGAGTCTTCAGTTACAATAAAGAAAATACTGTTATGGCCTATCGATAAAAAGTCAGTTAGTCAGAATTATGCGTAGGTGTAACCAAGTCTACGTTTTGTTCGAATGGAGCACTGATTGCAAACACGCTCGCTCCGGGTTCGATTCCCAATAGAGATGGTTGCTGCTGTTTGTTAGACAAACTTTGCTCTTAGACACGCGACAGAACCAAAAACTTCCCCACTTTCTTATATAAAGTTTCCCGGAGCGGGAAGTCTGCATATATCCCGACTGCCATCCGTCCCCATCAACCAGCGACCCGAACGACCTTCAGAAGCGCCCGGGTTTAATGCGGGGCGCCGCCCGGAAAATGAATGCCACCATAAAAATCCGCAGAGACATTATCCTTTCATTAGGGCGAAACCCGGCGTTCGCCATCATTACATTGCGGGGCGCCTCGCACCGCATTATCCAATCATGATTCACAATTTTCGCTCCCCGAGGCGAGAGAGAGAAAAAAAAGAATGTTCGCGGCATGCCTTATTGCAGCTATATTAGCGAATTAATGCGATTATGACTCGATTAGGTCGTAACGGCTCCGTCTTCCGCCTCTGACGTCACAAGAAAAAGACAAAGTGAACTTCCTTCTCTCTCTCGCTGCCTTTAAAATAAAAGGGGAGAGAAAAAAAAGTGGATGTGTGGGGCCACCTTATTAGCACATTCTCCCCGCTGTGCGCGGCGTCTAATGCACCTCACTATATTAGCCTGCTCGGGTGTCTCGGTGTAGCATTACGCGGACGCTGCTCCTTCATCCTCCCGACGGTGATTTTATTATCACTCTCGTCCCGTTGGTAATGAAAAGAGCCACAACTCCCTGATTTATGCAAGGAACTGTCTGCGAAGGATAAAACCCCGTAAAAATCAGAACGCTCCCTTCCAGCGTCTTCCAGGCTTGGGAAAATGTCTTCCCGCCGTCTTCGCCCGGCGAAAGACCTGATGAAAAGCCTGATACAGATTTATGGCTCCGTGACAGGGCCGGATAGGTAGCCCTTATATTTTCCAGAGCGGATGAAGTTCTCGCGGGAACACAATATCCTCCTCTCCTCTCTCGCATCGCAACACCTCCTTCCACTTTTGACATTGATTATTCCGCGTGTTCAAGCTTCCTCTGTGAAATCTTACCGTTATTGCTTTGCAATCCTGAGACCGTAGGTTCGATTCTTGGATACCTGGTTTCATCCGGAGAGATAAAATTTTACCTATGCAGTTGGATTCTACGTTAAGTTGCGTGTAAATATACCTGATACCACGATATAATTCTTTTTTAAAAAATGGCAGTTTTTTATTATCTAATGTGATCAGAACGATGGCAACTTAATTACGATACTTGAGAAAATATAATTTGCCTTATTTGTTTCGTCTTCTGAATAATTTCTTAGACAGGTATATATGTATGTGTATGAATGTATGTACGTCAGGAGCGTATATTCTAGGCTAGCTAAGCTATCTGCGAAGCCTGACGTCTAGAGAATAAAATTCAGGAGAAAAATCGATCAGAAATTGTAAATATTATTATTCATATCAGTGAGATCATGATGCTGATTCTGGAGTTGGCAACCTGATTTCTAGGGGTTGGCAACCTGATTTCTAGGGGTTGGCAACCTGATTTCTAGGGGTTGGCAACCTGATTTCTAGGGGTTGGCAACCTGATTTCTAGGAGTTGGTAACCTGATTTCCTATGAGTTGACAACCTTATTTCTTATGAGTTGACAACCTTATTTCTTATGAGTTGACAACCTTATGTCTTATGAGTTGGCAACCTGATTTTTTATGAGTTGGCAACCTGATTTCTTATGAGTTGGCAACCTGATTTCTTAGGAGTTTGTAAATTTATTTCTATTCATAGCCTAGGAAGACCACGTGACACAGTGAGATAACCCAGATCTTGGATTCAGTATACGCCACTGATGTACGTATGTATGTGTTGATAAAGTGACAGAGAGATACAAAAAAAAATGTGAAAGTTTGTTTTGAAACTACAGACTAACTGGTATTGGACCTGCAGTTTGAAGTGAGATCCGAACCACCGTGCAAAGTACATCCATGAGGGATCAAACCCGGAACCTCTTAATTACAAGGTGACAGCATTACCACGCCATCGGGAAGGCCCGAGCGCGCACAAGAGAGAGAGAGAGAGAGAGAGAGAGAGAGAGAGAGAGAGAGAGAGAGAGAGAGAGAGAGAGAGCACAATATTTCAAAGAAACAAATGTTTATTTTTAACAAAGTTGATATTGAAGAAATTCTATTATTATTTTTCAGAGTTCGAAAACAAAATACAGGAAGACGGGGATTTTATATATTTAGATACTTTTTATGTTATAATACATCCACTTAAATTAATTAAAATAGTGTCCCTACCATAACAATAGCAATAAAATGTATTATTAAACATATATTTATTAATATTTTTTTTAAAAATAAAATGTCATGTAAATATAACTTATTATTCCACGCTTCCTTCTGTAACTCACGATTTGACATGCCTCTAATACAATGCATCTCTTTACCACCACAAACTAATTTCTAGTTTGATGAATGACCAAAAAATATAACTAAAGTTAGTAATATATTATATACATTTATCTCCCGACGAAAATTCAGAGGAGAGAATCTCTGACGCTTCGCTCCAATTCGAATACTAATTTTTCCCATTATCACAAAAGTGCCTTTTGATTTCACCGTAATTCTAACCTTGGACTTTTAAACATTGCGATTGGGACAGAGCTCTCCTCGTGCCCAAACTCAAAGAAAATCATTTGCGACGCCACCGTTACCTTAAAAAATTAAGATGACGTCAGCGTTGCTCCATTGCTGCAGCCGGGGGTTAACACTGGTGGGATCGTGGTGATGCATAACCAATCTTCCTTCTGCAAACAGAATCTGTCACAAAGGCACGGGGGCACAGAGTGCCAAGAGGCACTGGGAGAATCTTCTTGTCGTCCTGGTAGTAATTGATCGAATCAGGAAGCCCAGCCTTTAAAACAAATACTCCACGCGGCACATAGAATCCGGGGCAAGGTTCCTTTTTATTTTTTATTTTAGCCGCAAACTTTTAATTAAAACGAACAGATCAAAGAGCTTGAGTTCTCTCTCTCCGGCACGGCGGCAAAGAACACTGTAACTCTCGCCTCCTCCCTCCTCCCCTTGAAAAAACTAACTTTTGCGAGTTTGTTAAAGAACAAAAACCCCTTCCAACAGCTTTTCTTGCTCCCCCGCCCCCGCTAGTCTCTTTGGTTGTGCAATGTCTCCATACGGGATCGATCTCCCAACATATTATGGTTTAATTTCTGCCAGGAGACAGACCCTATCCTGCACAAAGGGATCCGTCCTTTTGCAATTAATTACGGGCCCCCACTTTGCGGACTTTGTCGACGGCCCCGACGCCCGGGGGTCAAAAGATCTCTGCCCTCTTGTCAGAGAACTTTATACCCCCCCGTCCCCCTTTCCTCCGCTTTTCCTTATACCGACGACTATAATTGCTTGGGATGAAACGGGGTCATTCCTCGGTTTCTTGGAACGTTACCCGCAAGGACAACTAATCACGACCCCCCTCAGTTTTCGACGATGGATTAGGCTAATTTCCCTGCTCTTCATCTCCCTTCCAGTTCTCCTCCTACTGCTTCTCGGCACCGTCTCGTGATCGAATGGGAGTCGAGATTCCCCGGCGGAAGTCAAGTGGAATGTTTCCGGTTCATTCAACATCTGCTCTATTGGGAGGGTTATCCTAAGGGAATCAAAGCTTGATTTACGTCTGATATGGCAATTGACACATATAGGGTGTTTCTGTAAAGCACCGGTAAACTTTCACAGCTTGTAGAGGACAAGAACTACTTTTATTGGTAGCTTGTTCCTCGTTGAAGCCTCGTTTCGATCACATAAATCCTCGAAAAAGTTCTATCATGGGGTACATATTTAGGATATTCAAGTGTGAGTTATAGTAATAAAAAACTGTGTTTCTTAAAACAAATATGATGTGCGTCTTATAATAAATGTACCTAATGTTGTACGTCTACACTTTTATTGTTACTGTGTTGGCATAATTTGAATTGACTTCAGTCTACTTATGCTCAGTAAGGAAAATCGGTGATTGATTGATGTGGTAACTTTACGAGGCTTTTCTTACTGGAAAATAGGGACTGCACCTACAATTTAAAGTGGGATGTGGGATCTGAGCTACTCTGGGATTGAACCAAAGATTACAAGACGTTTTAGTTGGGACTCACCATATAGATTTCAATCTGAATTGTTTTAAGTTTCACTTTATGCACAGATAGGCTAATCAGGACTGGGCCTACAACTTAAACTGGGATCCGACCGACTATGTGCCTTCATCACCAGGTATCGAACCGGGGAACCCTTGATTACAAGTCGACGATCGGGGAGGCCCCGACTGACCATACAAATAGTAGTCATTTACTCTATACTTAAGTTTTCTAGTAGATGTGACATAACATGAGACTTCGAGGTAAAACAATTGAACAATTTGATAGGTTCAGATAGCCTACCTAGGAGGCTCATTAGCTAGCGGAATGAGCTGCAGTCATGAAGTCAAAGCTAGAAAAGCAAAAGCAAAAGCTTTGGAAATGTGGTTATGGCGAAGAATAGACAACCAAAGTGTTTCTGAAAGAATAAGGACAATGCTGGAAGTGATCAAGGAAATCAGAAGAAATTGGGTGGAGAACTGGTTAAAATGGTAGCTTGCAAGCAATAGAAAGGGTCTGAGAAACAAGATGATACCAGCCAATAGGTATCTTAAGCGTACGGCGAAATATCGAAAAACCTGATGGTTGTAGTGAAAAAGTGTCCATTGGACAAAAACAATAACTGAATGTCTTTAGGAAGGTTTCACTTCATTGCTCATACATGACAGTGTACTTTACTATCTGCATAATGCGACAGTGCCTCTCCAAGAGAGTATTAGTTAAGACTGTTATTTCAAGCAATGATAACTGAAGTCCACATGCTGCTGTTGAAGGCATTTACTGGCGGAAATCCTTGCTATCGTCTCAGTTCCTCCTTCACCCCTTGCGTACACACACGCACTCACACTCGAAGAGTTACAAGGCAGAAGCAGAAACCAACTGCCCGTGATTAATAGAGAGTTTGCTCGTGGGAGATTCGGGAGTTAAATTGGCCATTAGCGCGTGTTTGCCCAGCGGATCCGGGCGAGATCCAAAACCCCCTCAGTGCAACCGGAGCGGAATCATCTCAAACAGGACCAGCCATTCTTTTTCCCGTTGCTTCTGCAGATCCCTCGCCTTGGAATGGCTAAGCTACATTTCAGCATTCGACCCTGTGTTCCCAGAGCGTCATGGCTGGATGCAAGTTCAAGATATTCATAACGTGCTCGCAGAGTCCTTTGTTCTTTTCCCGCCAACATGTATGACGTAATGGCGCTGACGTGAGCCTAGGAGCCAATCACCTCCAGTTATCCACTGTTGGGGACTCATTGACTCTTCTCCTGCCGCGCTTAATCTACCAAACGCTGTTTCTACTGACGGCTGACCCTGGCTTCCATCATCTTAGAGGGTGCTTGCGCTGGAGCGGGTGGCAATCACAGTTGTGGAGACATTCTAAGAAGACGAACGGATGTCCTGTAGCTACGTTACCAAGCGTAATCATGTCTTTGGCTTGTTGCCGTGATGGTCCTTCGACCTCTGAATTTTCCCGTCCCTGAGAATCTAGTCGTAGGCTCTTCAGCAATCCTCGCGTTTACAATATGTGTGGCAACTCTTACATATTTGGTTCCGCGAGCAGCGTTCGGTAGAAAAGCTCATCAACATTAGCTGTAATAACAGAAGTGGTGAACTCCCTTCCCATAGAAGTCTAACATTATCAATGAAAAAAAAAATCATTCTCTCCCTTTTGACGCTTAAAATGTTGACAGCTTTCTAATATACGTCTAGGTTTCAATAAATTGCCAACAGTCATACGATACATTTCGTTATCGTCTCACCTTGTGAACATTTAAAAATAGATGATAATCTCTCTTACGCATACCACTTTTGGCTAACCACACGGAGAGAAACATGGATAAATAAATAAATGATGTGGTGTTTCCAAAATTTTCAACCTGAAGAGGTGCGAATGTATTTTTAGGAGAATGTGACGGCAAGTTTAGCAACCTTTTTTGGCTTCTTAATTTTCGAAAAAAATTGAGGCGGAATTTTGTTGCAGTGTTGCGAAGGTGTTAGCGATGTGTTGAGGATGTATGGATAAATCACTCTATGAAATTGATGAGTGACAACCACGGAAGGGAACCCATGCCCAGATCGAGAATATTAAACGCGCTCTGCCACAGTCACTTGAAGAGTATTTTCTTTAAAGCTGGTGCTCCCAGACACAGCTTGGATTTCGAGTCCCTTACTCCTCATCTTCGCGATTGGAAAAAAGTGGCAGAAAAGCGAAGTAAAATAAACCCAATCAATCAACCGATGCCGCAGTGGTAACGTCGTCGGCTTGTAATGAAATGGTCCCGCGTTTCGTACCCGGTGGAGGCATGCTTTAAACTGTAGGTCCAGTCCCGATGAGCAAACTTAATCTACAACAAAGTTTCTACAGTTGCCTGTGGAGATGCCTTTTATTATTTTTACTCCTCAGTATCGTCCCTGTAGTACCTTCTTGCATGCTTATTTTTGCATTTCGTAATGTCCATAAATCCGGGATCTGTTCATCCATTATAAAGATTGAATTGCAGTGAGGTTGGTAACATCATCAGGATAAGAATGTTAAGGTCTGAAAGGCATTGTGTTACTCGTGAATTCGTCGTAACTACTCCCATACGAGAAAGAATCTTCCTTTCACTTACCCACCTCGTTACCGCATTGTCCTTCCCAATTGGTCGCTACAAAGCCACCAGAATGGCAGTTACAACAGTTAACGACATTGGACACACGATATTTCGTAACTCCGTGCCACACACACAAAAAAGAGACCTCAGCTACTCAGACCACCCACATGGCAAGCTTGTATGTAGATACACACAACCAACCTCCAAGTGCTTTATGCAAATCCAATGCGAGGACAACCATCCTCCCTTCCCTCATCTCCCTCCCTCTCTCATCTCGTCATAACCACCCCGCCCCTACCGCTCTAATGTTTGATTCATAAAGTATTCTGACAATGTGTCCCGCAGTAGCGGTTCTAGCGGCGGACGCACAAAGCACCGTTGGCATTCCTCGCTTCAACATTTGTCAATGCTCGGGTTCCAGGGAAGGCCGCAACTTCAATAACCACGGGAAACTCATCGGCTCTTAAATATAATTAGCACTCAGGAATGCGTGGACTCTGTGTGTGTGTGTGTGTGTGTGTGTTTGCAGTGTCTGCGTCGGTGAAGGGGAAAGGGGGGGCTAAAATGATTGACAAGGAGGGGTCGCGTTTTGCATAATATCTCTGTTGCCGATAGTTGCCCTCGTCCGAGGACGACACCCGACCCAGAATTCCATGTATTTCATCCGCGCTGCATTGGCGGCAATATTGCCTTGCTGCAGAGCAATGTGAGAAATTTCTAGTATTTAACGAGGCATCCACGCCACCCGCCCCCCCTCGCTGTTGCGCATCGAATATCCCCCGCACAAAGAGATTTCTCCGGAAATTAAAACTTGGTTCATGGGGAATTCTTTTGGGTTACGCCCAAGGAATATCACTCCACAGGGGAATCGCAATGATTTTGCAGCCTGCAGTGTTATTGCTAGATTGCGAAATCATCATATTTATATTAATTATACAGGGTGTCATTTTAATGGCGCCCACGGACCACGGAAACGTATAGATGACATCAAAACAAACAACGTTTCTCAGTAACATTTTTCTCGTTGGTGCGTCGTTTCGGCGCTAAATTCGTTCAAAAAAGCCCGTTTTCGTAACCACACACAACATTTGATTGCATTTATGATTTCATATCCCGTCGTGGAGCGATGCCTTCCAGGGTTGCCAGGAACACATATATTCTGTGAAAAAAATTTCATAGCTACAATCAGCCACATTATATACCGTAAAACAACACGAGAAACACGTTCTGTAACCTAACAGGAAGTAATCAAACGATACGATGTCTCAGCTTACATGTCAAATATTTGCAAATCTAGTTACCAAGTTCGCATCTACAATTTAGTCTATCCACTTCGTCCTTCTGATACTATAGTTGTCTGTGACACACACACACACTGAACAGATGACAAAATAGAAATGAAAAAACTCAAAATTTCAAAGGTAAGCATCACGTAATATAATGTATATTTAGGGCATTATGAGGCAATTGGCAAAAATGGCTGAAAATACAGGGATATAAGTAGTAGTAAAACAAACTCTCAGACGACTATGTTTATCTACGCACCGGATACACATGTAATAGTTTGCAACTGTGAACAGGGCAGTATATTCTCTACTGATTCATAATTACATTGTTACTGTGGTTGTACGTGTTTTAGCCGTAATGTAACAACGTGAACCTTGGATACTTCCGTTATCTGCACAAAAGTACCACAAGGCATCTGGACACAAACCTGTAGATATAAACCTTGCAACGAGATTTCCAAATATAATTGACATGTAGCTGAGCGTAAACAGCCACATGTAAGCTGTATGTCCAATAAAATGTATTGTTGTTGATATTTGACATGTAGACTGAGACAAAATCCGACATTAACACTTCATTTTGAATACGTATTTTACCATTTCTCATATCGTTGGTTCACTTCCCCCTTCCCCTGAGATGACTGCTGATCTTCTGGCTGGTAGGCTATGATGTTCGGTCTACTAGACGCTTTCTCGCTTCGTTTTACAGCTGATTTATGTGGTTGGTAGTTTGTCATTTTCACAAAATTTGTGTGTTCCTTGCAACTCTGCCGTGCGCTGTTTCGCCCCAGGAAATGACGTCACAGATACGATCAAATGTTGTGTTGGTTTGGCAGCATCCAGGCGGCAAAACGGTATTTTTTGAACGGCTGTAGCGTCGAATCGACGCACCAACGAGAAAAATGTTACTGAGAAAAGTTGTTTGTTTTGATGTCCTCTATACGAATCTGTGGTCCGTGGGCGCCATTAAAATGACACCCTGTATAATCGCCTCTTTGCACTTAGTACGTACCGCCGCTTCAGTCCCTGAATGTGCTGGAATCATGATCTCGGAACCAACTGTGCCAGGTTCTAGTCTTGCCGCGAGCATGAGTAGTGTTCCTTTGTGTGTCTATTTATATATTTTATCTGCTCATTCATCCCCATCGTTGTTAGCCTAAAGAAGCAGAAAAAGCGACGAAAAATAAGGCAAAGATAACCTCTCGAGCTCTATTTTCCCTTTTTCACTCTTCATTCTCTTTCTTTGTTTTTTTCCTTATCCTTCGCTTTATCCTGTCTTATGCCATGGTGTCAGTCTCTTCACCTTTCTCTCTCCCCTTTATCGCGTTTCCTCTCTCTTCTCCCCCCTTTGGCTCCCTCTTTACTCCTCTATTCTCTCTCCGTCCCTTGTCTACATTGATTTCTCTCTCTAACTTTTTGATATCCTCTCCACACGCACACTCTCTTTTGCATGGCAAAGTGATAATATTATCGACATGTAATCAAAGGGGTCCGGATTTCGATCTCCGGTGGAAGCACACGGTTTCTTGCATCGCACTTTAAACCGAAATCGAGTCCCGATTAGCCTACCTGAGCACAAAGTGAACTCAAAACAAACTTTGACACAAAGTAGCGTCCTATCTCTCCCACCTTCTCTGCCTATCTACTTATGTAGTTTTTCTCATTATCTTCCTCTGTATTGAAATCAATTAACTTAGAACTAAGAGCAAGATGCACGCTAATTGTGCATTAAAGGTGGTAACATCATAACTTTATAAATATAGTACTCGAGCATATAAACGTTATCCTGTAGAATTCCGGACATCCATTATCAAGCCCGTTTTCAAACTATGAATGTTTGAAATTACCTGGTTGATCAGATTATCTTGCTTGATTGCTGCCATATCTATTTTCTTTCGGAACAATATAGGCACTGAACCATATCTCACGAAGGGTATGGTAAATGCATACGGGTGAGGGTGCAGGACTCTTGCTTCTTGATGTACACAACATCCGGTCTCCTCCATCTCCCGGGCAGAAAATTCCATAGCAAACTGAGGTGACAAGGGATTGGGCACGGGCTGCTATATAAGCTAAGGATGCCATGAGGCATGGTTCTTTAACGTGGTGTCCATACAGTATAGTGCAATAGAGATTCCACCAACCAGTGCGTCACCACGACGCTGAGGTAAGTATTGACGCACTTCCCGACGTCCTAATTTCCTGATTTTTACCTGCGAAGAGTCCTCTAATAATTCTCTGGTTGGATATTTAGTACAAGGTATGTTCCATAAGACAAAAGTAGCATTGTCGTGACAAGTGGGTGGTGATCAACTTTTTCAAAAAGCAAGTAGACTTCACTGGGACGTCAACCACCAATATTTTCCCTTCTCCCTGGCGATTACCATGTAGGATTCGTGTACCAGAGGATTCAAATTTCTCTCTTTCGGCAGTTCTTATCGGTCAGCCTGAATAAACAAGCAGCAGAGAACAAAATCAACCGCTGACACCTTGTCAGAGAGTGAATAGAAAGAACGGAATTACTGTATATTATGGAGAGAGAAAGGTGGGCTCATCCTTTGTAAAACCAAAGGGATAAACGTGTCAATTCAAAGCTCTCAAAAATATTTAATAATTCACTGTTTGGGGTAGTGCACAAGAACTTCAACCATTTCATTCTTTCAACACACCAGATAATCCTTCTGAAACTCTTTCTCTGTGAAAAAGCATTGCGGGTTTGTGTTGGATTTCGAGTTGGAAGAAGAATGAATCGAGCCTATCATGTCAGAAACTGTTTTTCCTCGATCCATCTACTGGTGCAGTTTCAAACCAGGTGAGCGTAGTGGTGGTGTACGAAGTGGAGAACAATAATACGTAGTTCAGTTGAAAGTACTGAAAATGATCAGGGGATCTACGATGACGAGACTCAAAGGACTGCGTGGCTCCAATTAACGAAAAAATAGTTTTGTCTATCTTTTTTTGGTACCGGTAAACAAAAGCTGCTTGATATCCTCTTCCAAATTGGTAATTTTGACTTAATAACTTGGTATCCAAAGAAAAATGGGAAAAGTTTCAATTTTTTCGAAAAGGTTTTAGCTATTGGTTGGTTGGTTGATTTTGTGTTTTAAGTCCACTTTATGCACAGTAAGGCTAATCGGGACTGGACCTACAGTTTAACGTGGGATCCGAACCACTTGTGCCTCCACCGGGTATCGAACCCGGGACCCCTTGATTACAAGGCGACGACGCTACCACTGCGCCATTGGGGAGGCATATTTTTAGCTATTGAAAATTATACTGTAAAATATGTTGTAAAAATATATCACAATATCACAATATCGCACAATATCAGCATCGAATATTAAAGTTGAAGGTTCGAGTCCTGGATGGGCATTAGTCTATCTTCATTCATCCTCAGCGTTGCAATTTGCCAGAAATGGAAGCAAAGCGCCAGAAGACAAGGAAAACCCCCCTTCTTCATTTCCACACGGACTGAGGACACATCTCGAACGGCATGTTCATGTTGTGCAGTCAAAGGCACTTATGAATTGTAATGATCCAATTGAAAGTCAATATGGTCGTTGCAAATAAGACGTGTCCGTGATTGTATACATCAACACCGATGCATAAGTCCAAGGTTCAGATTCCACTATGGTGATCTCCGAAATAGTGCATTTCCTTTGGAAAAGACACCAAAATCCTAGCACAAGATGAGATCTGCAACAAATCAATCAAAGGTTGATAATCTAGTACTTACTAAATCCATTTCCGTTTGAAAATGACCAGTAGCGGACCTTTTGTGCACACTGCCGTACATCATACCTTGCACAGTACGTTCTTCAATGTGTATCTGTTAAACAGTGAGCTTTCATATTTCATACAACCAGAGCAACATGTCGAAGTAATTATGGGTGACATTGCATGCCCGCGAGAGGTAACATGCGTTTTGAAAAGATGGAAATTGGAAAAGAAAAAACGTGTTCCTCCGAAGCCAATTCAGAATACCATAAACTGTAGGACGTCCATCCTTCATTCTAAGAGCGAAACATAATAACACCCTTTCTTTGTAGTTTTTGACACCTGAGAAGATTGCAACTCTCCCCCGAGACGATTCGGGATGGAAATTTCTTCTAGGTGGAGGAGATGTTGGTATGTAAGGAGGATATCCGTCACGTAATCTGGTAGTTTTGCCTCCCGTTCCTCAAAGTTTTGTGGCCGGGGCAAAGAATGATGATGCAAGTGGTTTCTACGAGGATTTCTTGCTCTGCGTGTGTATATATTTTCCCAATTCCTCTGTGTGTGTGTGTGTGTGTGTGTGTGTGAGCGTCTTCACAGCAAGAGGCACGCAAAATTACGATTTGTCTTGTGGACCACGATGATCCACACACGTACACCTCTGCAGGTTTGTGGAACTCACGTTGTGCGGCAGTCACGACAGAGAGGGAGAGAGAGAGAGAGAGAGAGAGAGAGAGAGAGCAAGGTAATCACTTTGGCACCTGCCTCTCTTGCTTCACGAGGCAGAAAAAAGAGGGCAGGATGTGTACATATGCGGGAGGATCGGCTACCTTGCGGTGTTCGCATATGATTTTTCGGAATCTCCCAAAAACAGTTTTTACCTAACCGTACCCTGACGTGCGGGTCATAGGTGAGCTAGGAGGTAAAAGCCAGCTCATGAATGAAATTTTTGAGGACGTGATTTATCCTTTTGGAATCCATTGAATCAAATTTCGCCTCCGATTGAAAATTTTTCTGCCAAGACGAGAAGGAATTCGCTGCTATGGCTACGGTGTAGCACAAGAAGCTGCAGACGTGTTGGGAATACTCGAGTGGTTACAGTGGAGACCTTTATGTTAGAAAAATCAAAACGTGCAGGCGCTTAGATTGTTCTCTCCATGGTAAAGTTGAAGAAAGTCGCACGTCTAAATACGCGTAGCAATAACTTATAGCAACTTAAATTTAAGTTCTCTCCGGTGTATTGCACTTAAGTGCGAACGCATACTTGGGATGTGGATGCACACCTGCAGGAAATTTTCGATGTCTGCCATAGTGGAGAAGATGTGATCAGCACCACATTCCGGATGTCTTTACCCTCCTACCCCACTTCTTTCATTGTTAATCGCAAGCGGGTAGGGTTGTGTGTGTCGATACCAGACCATTGGTTTGCTTGCTAGAATATTATTAAACCTACTCGCGGTAGTGGAAAATTTCCAAAATTTACCCAGTATTTTTCTCTATATACGCGGGAAAGTGGTTAAGTTCGCGAGAAACAAAAATTACGTGAAATACCAAATTGAAGTTATTTCGCATGATTTTCAAAAATGCATTTTAAACATCTCTTTGTCTGGTATTGCAAAAAGCTATTCCCCCTGCATTACACCGTATTATGAGGACACGTAGGGAACGTGGGTGTACAGGAGATTTTAGACCGAACCGACAATCGACGCAAAGCAATCACTCACCGCGCATGCGTTAACAACAGACCGAGGCAACACGATACACGATATTGGGAAAGGGTCTCACTCACAAGACAAGCAACAACGAACGTCGTGTTCTGACGTAAGCGAAGAATGCTTTCGTTGTTAGGTTAGGCTTGTTAGGTTTTCTCTTAGAACAAATAATATATCTTGGTCAAGCTCAGATAAATTGGCAGTGTATTTATACTAGGAGAACTAAACCTAACAACGAAAGCATTCCTCGCTTACGTCAGAACACGACGTTCGTTGTTGCTTGTGTTATGAGAGCCAAAGAGAAAACGGCCCAGTTCAAGCGACACGTGCAACTTGTCGTGTCGCTTCGGTTCGAAAGAATGAATTCATTACTGAAGGTTGCTTCCAAGCAACACATGTCGCCTGATAATTTCACCAATCGAACGCAGGCTTGTGCGGCCTGTTATGTGCCTGAAACGTTGCTCTTGATTGGCTCCTCGCCAAGCGACACGTGTCGCCTGTCGCTCCGGTGTAAAATCCGATCGCGGCCATAACTGCAGTGATGCGATCAGCACCACGCTCATGTCGGCTTAAAAACTTAAGACGAAAACCATGTCACTGCGTATCGACGACCTGTATTGCTGAGAAGTATTGGCCCCAAGGGACATCGACCTGTCGGTCCGCCTCCGACACAACCTGTTTATACAGCAGCAAGAATTGAATCAATACCCTCTCCCCGGACGCTCTCCAAATGACAGAATATTATATCACAGCGCCGGGGCACCAAGCGGGGAGGAAACCCGAACCCACAGGGGCGACCGAATAACAAACGACATGGACGCGGAGACGGATCTCCCGTGGCATCAAAACATACGGCTATTGCTATGTGGAAATAATGTCGTGTTGGCCAGATAAATTAAGCCATTAGCTTGCTGAGATCGGCTTGTAATAATTGCGGCTCATCACGCAAAAGCTTCGATGCCTGATGCTGCACCTAATATTCATGGTCATCTATCACGGGGCAGAGGAGTGGCGCCGCGATGTACAACTTTATTACTTCAAGGTGTCTGAAGTGCTCGACGTGCTGCGGCCCTCTTCACCTCGGCTTGCGCGCGGGAATTTCCAAAATTTCGCTTTTTGTGTGCAGGAATAGACAACGTGAGGGTATTCTATATCAGATTGCGGTTACCGCGATCATAGTAGAATTTGAGGGGTTTTTATTCAGTTTTTCGTTTGAAGTCCACTTTGTGTACAGAAAGGCTAATCGGGATTGGACCTACAGTTTAAAGTGGGATCCGAACCACAATGTGCCTCCACCGGGTATCGAACCCGGGAACCCTTGATTACAAGGCGATGATGTTACCACTACGCCATCGTAGAGGCCTATTTTCTCCATTATGATCTTTTGCGTAGTCGTAGTCGCCTTGCAATCAAAGGGGTTCCCTGCTCAATATCCGGTGTAGGCACATGACACACTGGTTCGGATCCTACCTCAAACTGTAGGTCCAGTCTCGATTAACCTTTCTGTGCATGAAGTGGACTTGAAACAACAACAACTCAATTATATTCGAGAAAATGATTGTTCGAATCAGCTTGACGAAGATGATAATTCCTCTATGGCGATGTGATTGTTTTTTTAATCCTAAGCAAGCGAAGGAAGCGTGGGCGATGCAACCAGCTGCTTGCATTGTTTCTGTGCCCTACCTTTTCCAACTATGCATCACTTTCAAGAGGCACGAGCGAAGGGTAAGCAAGAGGAGAAAACAAATGACAAATCCACAGGTTTGCCGGGAGCATTCTTATCTTGGTTATTTAAGGTATATTTGTGACGGCAACACTAGTATGAAAATGTGACGCAGAAAGGTTTAACAATTTCAAACTCTACAGTGGTATGTTGTACAAACCTACCAGATGTAGAGGAACCATAATTAAATGGCTTTCACTCGATGTCCAGTCAACTCTGGTGTAGTGAACTCGGTTATAGTGAACATTCGGCTATCTGAACCTACATCACTACTCCGAACCAAATATATTAAGTGAACCATCAACTTCGGTTTTTAGTGAACCTAAAAAATCAAATGTCAATGGAAAAAATATCATTGATAGCACCGTAAGTATAGGACAGAGCTTAACAAACCTTGTAACAGTAACTTGAAGAAACAGGTTTCCTACTGTATTATACTTACTTTGGAGTCCGGTAAGCAGTTTCTTGGCCATTGAATCTACAGAAGTGATCAGAATCCTACAGCTCTGAAACAAAGAAACATTCTGTTACACCTCCGCATAATTAAGCTTTTGGACATTTAAACTGCTGTGACTAAAATATAATACTCTTCCAATGGTATGACGTCAATTCTAGATTGGCACTTTATGTGGCTCGATTGTGTAATTTCATAAAATGGTTGTGAACTAAGTTGCAGATTTTCAATTGCTAATGAAAGACAGCATGTACAAAATATTATGAGAAGGTAGCCCACCTGGCGAATGAGTGTGTTCTACATGCCGTAGAGAGGTAGAATCTCGGTTCTGTGTGCCATTATGCATCACTAATCGTAATACGATTCTTCAACTATGCGTTAGTCTTCTGAGTTCAGAATAAATTTAAATGTATGCATATAAATATTTTTGGGTTACTCTGTCCCAGAAGTCTGTGGAGCAAGAGAACGAGAACAAGTCCTCTGCGCAAGTACTGACTTGAGAGTGGTCAACCAATGAACACACGAGACAGGGAAATGAGTGCATGAATGGTCTAACACGACTGCTGCTACCAGACATTTCCAGCAGCGCGCAAAACTTTTCTCAGCACACTCGCTTTCTTCCCTTCTATAACGTTATGCGCGGCGTTGCTCCACAGACTCCTGCATCGGAGTATAGTTTCAATTGTCTGATTATACACCATGAATGAAATACCCCTTACATGTATGTAACCTGGACTTACATTACAGTTTGTACGGGTTGTCGAACTTTTAGGATATAGAGTTTTTAATGAAGTTCTGACGAGTCAATGGATACAATTGAACCCTGTAACACCAAAATAATGACACACGTTTTAGGATTTTAGAAGGCACTAAACGTCAGTGTCGGTCTCCGATCGCCCCCGACACTTAGCGCAGTCTTATCCTGTATAGTCTTCACAAATAAAATGTTCAGAACTTTACAAGAAACTATAAGTAAGGTTTTCCTCATTGAACCAGACTCGCAAACATAGTAAAGCAATTTCGAGTGATGATGTTTGCAGTGAAATTTACATTCGAGCAGTACGTTTTGATCTTGTTTCGATTGTAAATAGGTGCGTCTCGTTTTCGAGCTCGTATCGACGAGTCTGAAAGGGTGGATCTCGTTCTCGTCTTCATAACAATATGCTGTTGTAAATATAACAAGACATGATGACCATTAGTGATGAGCCTCATACGTATATTTACTTATTTTATTTATGTAGGTCGATTTTACTGCTGAAAAACAGCACATAAGCTTAAAACAGCAGTTTTACATAAAGGCAACAGATACATTCAAAAGTACACAAAACATTTTATGAAGACAACACACTAAAGGTACACTAAATGACAAAAATTTAATAGTGCACACCAAGCATGTTACATTAATCATGTGGATTGTTTACCATTCTTCAATTAATCACTGTATTGTGATAGAAGAAAATTTAAATATCTATTGTTTATACAATCTGATATAATAGAAATACGATAATAAGTAGTCAGATAATGAATGTGGAATGTCTAATTGCGCAATAAGTTATTTACACATATAAATTGCAACGGTAAACGTTTCTAACATGCTCTCAATATTTAATACATTTAATCGTGATGGAATCTGAATTTGTAGCACAAAAATGAAATTAATCTTTTCTGTACATCCTCCATTGTGTTTTTTTTTTAAATTTTCATATTCTCTGTGTTGCATGCAAGATCCCACGTAAGTTGCACTGTATTACATTATATTGTCAAACATATCAAAATTAATAGACTTGGCTGGGTCAAACATACAAGGAACATACGAACACTTACAGGAGTCTAAAGAAAGCGTGTTCAGTGAAACCAATAGGACCAAAAAAAAACTTGGAGACCGGAATTGAAATGGAGAGACAGCATGTCATGGGATATGAGGGCACAGGATGATAGGAACTTGAGAACTTTAGTAATTATGTTGATGGTAATTATTGTTCAAACAAATATGTGAGGTGTAAGGGGATACAATTTTCAAAGAAACTCAAATGTCTACCTTTCTTCCACCTAGGCTGTATTTTGCAGGCTAGTGAGGCTCTGGCGTCTGTCCACTCGGCCAGTATAATCATCTGTGAGGCTTCATCCTCATTTTCGCGATTTGTAAAAACTGGCAGAAAGGTGAAGTAAATCAAATCCACCAATCTAACAAACAAACGTGTTGTGTGTGCGTGTGTGTGTGTGAAGGGGCACTTCGGTTTCCAAAAACGAATGTGTGAAAAACTTGCTTAATTGAGACCCACTGGAGTTAGAAATTAGGCAATTTATGCCATTATAAAGCACAACACGATTTAACTAATTTTATAACCTTGTTTCTTACTGCACCTAAATTTGAGGAAGTTACTGAAAAAGAACCAACGCGCTAGAATTACTGTTGCTTTGATTCCAAAACTAAGACGTAGCTGTGACTTTCTCATGCAATATGAATATTTAACTGTTTACACAAGTATCCCATCTGTTCTGTGTAGTGCATGTTGTCTCAGTGTAACTTTACACACACACACAAGTTTGAAACAACACAACAAAGCGTTTATCGTCCTGGGAATTAAATCCTCCAGTTCTGCAATTATGAAGGTGGCGCAAGTAAATTAACGTAAAGTAACGAAGTGTCGTTACAATTACTCGTATACTTTCGGTAACTGGTTTAACGTTGCGTTACGCACCCACGAGAGCCAGAGCATTTTGAGCGCGAACAAGAACAGGTCATAACACATTGTTTGCACTGAGTGAAGTTCGATCATGCACTGTTGAGCCAAACGCAGCGATCAACATAAATACACTCTCAGGTGTTAGCAGGTGTCTCGTCCTTGGAGATCCTCGCACACCACAACACTGACACTTGTGGCTCTTCCTGTCATGGACATTAAGTTGCTCAAACACCGACCAAACAAACAAAAAACCAACTCCCTGAAAGGATGGAGGCCCTGGAGGAATGCGTTGTGTACCGAGGAAAACGATACTCGCGAGGGAATGCGCGACATGCCAGTAGACACTCTGGATACAATTAGCCCCGAGTGTATTTGTGGCGTGTTTGGACAGGAGAGCGTCGAGTGGATGGGCCTTTTCCACAGATGTCACCGTTTCCTCCCACGGACGATCGTCTCCATTACACCAGGGTGATATGGACCTCGTGAGAAAGCAACTTGCTTCTCACACCTTCCAGTGGATCCAACAAGCAAGAAGGAAACTGTTCCGTTTCTCCGACTGCAAGTCAATATATAAATGACCCATCGCTCCCGTGAGGGAGAACAATGACACTTAAGGATTCCCCGATAGCGTAGTGGTATCGTCGGTGGAGGCACACGTGGTTCAGATTCCACTTTAAAATGTAGGTTCAGTCCCGATTAGCCTTAGTGTGCATAAAGTGGAGCAAAACTCAAACTAAAGAAACTCCAACAATGACACGAAAATCTGAAATCACCTCAGACGTTGGGAAAACTGTAGAATCGAATGCCATAGAGTGTACACCACTGTACGTAGTTTGGTTCGTTCAGCTTTAACCCTGCTACCACTAAGGATGAAGATTGATGTTGCGATGTATATATATATATATATACCTATACAGGGCGTCTCAAAAGTAATATCGCAAACTGACACAGGTGAAAGTACACGATAATAGAAGCAAAAAAGTCTCAGACGTCTGCAAACGAGCCATTTACGATATAATCGCGAATATGTGATTACAGGCCGCCACTGACTTCGTTGTGTGTAAACGTCGTACTAGTTGGTAAAATGCTAATAATGTGTGCGAATGTGTGGTTACAAGCAGTCATTAATTGCATTTTGTAAACACCGAGTGCTTTACTCCTTGCGCGGTCTGAGGTTTACTCTTTGTTTACAAAACAGAAAATTTCCGAGAGGTGGAGTTGTAATCAAACAGGATGGATACAATGAGTCTAATCGTACTGTGGGAGTCATTTTCCTTACTGTATTATTAGCATTTTACCAACTAGGGCGACGTTTACACACAACGAAGTCAGTGGCGGCTTGTAATCACACATTCGCGAAACTGCTCTTTTGCAGACCCATCTTTACTGAGACTTTTTTGCTTCTATTATCGTGTACTTTAACGTGTGTCAGTTTGCGCTATTACTTATGAGACACCCTGTAGAATAGATAGGATAGAGATATTCCTACTATACAGTTCATCTTACTGTTAGAAATTAAAGGTCGCGAAAAGTTGTGACTAAATTTTACATTAGCAGTAAGCAAGTGCAAGTTGCTCGGAGACTGTGGAAGTCTGGTCCTTCTAAACTAACTAAAGCGAGGATTTTCAAGCTGGGTGTCACATAGGTTGCAGCTACAAAAACAGAACCTAACCGATATTGTATCATGAAACGCAAAACACATACATAGATAATATACCAACTTTCAATACGGTTACATATTTAAAGAATGGTACATGCAGAACTGAAAATGTGTTAATTGACACACGATTGTTTTGACTCCAATAACACATTTAAGTGCAAAAATAAATAATGATGCATTTATGGTGCATTAAATTGGACAGAGAAATGCATCAAACAGTGCTTTTATGAGCTGCCTGTTCCGTGTGGTGCCTTAAAAGTACATCAACCGGACAGATCAGACACGAACATTTCAAAGAAACCGAAGTTACATATTTAGCTGTTTCGAATGATACATCATTGGCTTGATGCATTGCGAGTGTTGATGGTACAAGAAAAGTCGCCATCTCATATCTCATGCAAATCATTTCTAACATCAATTTGTAATTCTATCTGGTTTTGTATTTTTAATTTCAAATCGGATTTGGGTACTTTTTCTTTAATTTTTGGACACAGGTGAAGGGTCGCGTGGATTCATGAAGTTTGAGAACCGCCGAACTAGACTAAAAAACAAACTCTCTCTGGCATTCCTAAACCGAAGGTTTTCATCAGTCCTTATTTTGAGCAACATCAATCAATCCATGTTCCACCGTTACCAATATCTTTCAGGTCAACACGGACGTTGTAAATTTTTTTGCCCTCTTTCACGACGTCTTCTTCATAGGGTGTAAGTGAATACTTAGGAAAACAATCACAAAAATTACTTTAGCTTAGATTCGAATTCGGAACCTCTAGCTTCGAAGTGCCGATCAATCAGTGTTTCCTACGTATGGTAAATGTTGAAGTGTGGAGTACTGGTAGAGTTTCCAAACGTAACAACTAACTCTTGGCATTTATTGTAAGATACAGGCACAAAAAAGTAGACAACCTGGAAAATGCGATTTGTATTCACCGGAGGTATTTATTAGAAAGCCGATCGAATCTTCTGCGCTTTCGAAATACGAGATCGGGGCAGTGTCATCTCAACAATAACCATCCACGGATGAATAACAAGAGGCGACACCTTCAGGAAACTCGTGGAAACAAAAGCAATTGTTGCACCCCCCCCTTCCCCTTGGGTCCTATCTCCAGGAGGCTGAAGAGGTAGCCGGCACCACACATTAATTACGCATTAAAAAGAGTTCTAAGTGCACGTTCCTTTCAATTCGGAGGCCATTGTTCGGCTGCGGTCAAGTGACCATATATCTTCCCCCTTGCCACACTTGGTTGGCGGCTTGGTGCGAAGAAATGTGAAAGTTCATTGTGTATTGTTCACCGATACACCTGTTGATCTTTCCGTATGCCGCCCACGCAGTGATCCAGACTTCACTATTTATTGAACTTAGTGAACAAATCACGTATGGAGCAGCTAGCTCGTTTTCATAGCTGCGAACTTCGGCAAACAGTCGCTAAATCTGGAGGATTTGTTATGCTTTTTGGCGAGTTTTATGGTCACTTTAGCTACTAATTTTGAAATTTCACATAGAAATTTGCAAGATTTATACGTATTTACTCCCTATAGCACGTGCATTAAAAGGACGTTCGGATATGTGTAGCTAACTAACTAACTCTCTAGCCTTCTTAAACTCGAAGGTTCATGGCTGCAGCAACACAGGCCTTCCATCTTTCCCTATCTTGAGCAAGTTCTATATACTCTTTTCCATCCCTACAAATTTCCCTTAGGTCCATCTCAACGTTGTCCCTCCATCTTCGTCTTGGCCTTCCTAAAGGTCTCTTACCATCAGGTTTCCCAACAAGAATCCTGTAAACTCCTCTTTCCTCTCCCATTCGTGCCACATGACCTGCTCACCTAAGTCTTCTTGATTTAATCATTCTAATAATATCTGGACATGAATACAAATTATGTAGTTCTAAATTATGTAACCTTCTCCACTCACCTGTCTCCTCATCCCTTTTAGGTCCGAAGATTTTCCTAAGGATCTTATTTTCAAATACTCTCAATTTATGTTCCTCTTTCAATGTAAGGGACCAAGTTTCGCATCCATATAATACTACAGGCAAAATTACTGTTTTGTATATTTTAACTTTTAGTTTCTTAGACATTAAACGAGAAGACAAAAGTTTATGAAGAGTGAAGTAACATGCATTTCCTGAATTAAGCCTACTTTTTATTTCCTCTTTAATATAATTTTCATTTGTTAATATTACTCCTAAGTATTTGAATTTGGAAACTGGTTCAAACGAGTTGTTATCAATAATTAGATTTTGATTATTACATAACACTTGGTTTCGGCCTGTAAGCATATATTTAGTTTTCTCTTTGTTAACTTCCAAACCTATCTCTTTAGCAGTTTTGAAAAATATTTTAGCATTATTCTTAATTGTATTCGCATCATCCCCCAGTAAGTCTAAATCATTTGCATATGCTAACAACTGAGTCACACCATTTAATTTTAGTCCATCTTTAGTTTCTTTTACCTTCCTAACAGCATATTCTAAGGCAAAATTAAAGAGCAATGGAGATAATGCATCTCCTTGTTTTAACCCATCATGAATTGTAAATTTGTCAGACATATTAATACCCACACGAATTTTACTTTCTGTTTCACTGGTGCATATTTTTATCATACTAACAAGCTTCTTAGGTATTCCAAACTCTACTAATATATTATATAATTTATCTCTTTTGACCGAATCATATGCTTTTTTGAAATCAATGAATAGCTGATGGACATTTTGATTATATTCCCACTTTTTTTAAATTGTCTGTCTGATGTGAAAAATTTGATCTGTAGTTGATCTGTTACGTTTAAATCCACATTGATAATCACCTATAATTTCATTAGCATATGGTGTTAGTCTTGTTAGAAGAATGTTAGATAATATTTTGTATGTGGTTGAGAGTAGAGAAATTCCACGGTAATTATTGCAGTTCATTTTATTACCTCTTTTAAACACAGGAACAATTATGGATTATTTCCACTGTTGAGGGATTTCTTCTTTATTCCATATTAAACAAATTAATTTATGAATTTGACATATTAATGAATTTCCACCATATTTAATTAACTCAGCTGGTATTAAATCAATGCCAGGTGCTTTGTTATTCTTGACGGATATGTGTAGATTTTGTGTTAATTTGTAACATTCTGTACATTGATGAATTTTTACTAATTCGAACATTTTGATAAAACTGATATCCATGTTTAATATTCGCCAGCGGTCCTGAGTTCGAATCCATGCCTGGAAATTGGTGCTCTTTGTGAGTGTCCCTTTATCAATTTCATTATATCATCACTCATCTTCATTTTCTTGATTATCCAAAAGTGGCAGAAGAGGGAAGAAAAATAAACCAAATGAATCAATAAAATAAATCAAAATAATATTTAATATTTTAAATCTTCGATACTTAAACTACACTGTTTTTTTTAGATTGAATATAATGTTTAAAAATCTATGTATGCACATACACAGGGTTTCGCCGGAAAGGCCCAGAGTTCAATGCCCCGGTGAAGCCACATTGATCAGTGGCTTCAGCTCTCTCTCTATCTCTATCTCACACACACACACATATATTGGCTGAACCAATTGGATATAAGATGTTCTTCATGTTTCTGTTCAAACAGAAACTCTTCTCTTGCTTGTAACGTTGTCGCCTTGGAATCAAGGAATCATGGGTTCGAATCCCAAGGCGTTGGATAAAAGTGACAAGTCTGCTATTATCCTTAACATAGCAGGAAGCAGAGAAAGGAATGCTTAATAAGTAATTACTCAAACCATTAGGGGACTGACTTGAGAGAGGGGAGTTGGCGAGTGAGACTGGATCGGGGATGAAAGGAGCAGGGAGTGAGGAGAGTGAATTCGGACAGGGTGGTCACACGTGTGACGATGACAATTGACATGGTTGAGTGGACAATCTGTGGAAATAACCTTCATCCCAACGTCAGGCAAGGAAGATCCTTTTCCTAACAATGTCCATATCGATTCAGTCGTGGAGAGTGTAAAACCCATTTATGGTACTTGTCAATTCTTGCCACTCTTCTCGAGTGCGACCTCTGGCACATCATACTTTAGGCCAAGCGAGTAATGTCTTTCGGAAGATTATTGATGAATAGCTACGCCACCCAAGAGACGATTCAGGGTCTATGGTTCAATCCCGACGCAACAATAAGATTACGTTACGATATCGTTCATTGGTTTGGATCCAGCTTTAAACTGCAGGTCCGGTATTGGTTAGCTGACCTGAGCGTTAAGTGGACTTTAAACAAACACAAACTTCGATCTTTGGCTTTAGAACGACACCACCATAGAATTTTCAAGCTTTAAAAGTTTTAAAAATCACACTGAAAAATATGGAATTGGGGCATTTCATTGTCACGGGTGGGACACGCGGACTACGTTTTCTTATATTAAAGTAACTATTCTACTGATAGTTAAGCAATATTTTTCTTAGTCTCCCTGTGCAATGAAATATGAAACTTAACACTGTTGATTAAACATAACCACAATTAAAATACTTTCCCAGATTTAGAGCTATAAGTGAACAATTTTGTGTCACGGGTGGGAGGACAGACGATACACTACCTCTTCACTTAATAAGAAATTTATTTTAATTTCCGTGAATTGTGGAATGATGAAAAATAAATTATTTAAGACAAATAGAGGAGGTAATTGACCTTTGAATATTCTAGTGGAGTTGAAGGAGAAATGTAAGAGTTAAAGGAGAAATTATTTTTTTTTTGTTGTCACGGGTGGGACACAATACAAAACACAAGTAAATGAAAAAGTTAAACATAAATGAACAATATGTAAAATACCTTCTACCTTCTAACTTAATTATGTATAATTCTTGAAATTTTATGCAAATGGCAATTTTAGATTGTTCACTCACAAGTTAGGATAAAGTTACAACGTTACAATTATTTTAAAAATTGAGGTTGAGGTGCAACCCCAAATTTATTGCAGTTTATTTCGTTCAAATCAACAATTTGCTAGATTAAATTTTATTATTTTTTTACAAGCTAATTTTGCATATAGTTTTAGGAAATTCGAGTTATAATCGTTGGCAACACTGCTTCAGCAATGAAAAGAAGAGTTCCATGGTGGTCAAGTGTGGCGGCCCCGTTTTTACCACTGGGAGATAAATCACCTGAAGGAGAATGGCAGAGCAAAGAAAGGATGATACGCTATGTTCTCTATCGCATCATATTCTCGCGCTTGAGCAAACCAGTGCAACATCATGGCGGACCTCGCGTTGGCTACGGGTGTCGATCCAATGCGCTTAATCAGGTGGGTATAATGTGAACAAATCACCAGATAATCGCTGTGACGCAGCACTGTGGAATCGCCAATGAAGATTCTACAGGTCTGTAGAATCTGCGTCTTGTTAATATGTGATTAGTAGGCCTCGTCTTATTTTGTGACGTCATGGCTTGTTTTCCCATGCTGAAGTTTATTTAAACACCTTTGTAGATTTTGTGAATATGGCAACGCTGACTTTATTATTGTTGTTAAATTGGGCATATAAATGCATATTTTTACCATATTTCGTTAAGATAGGTTAACACTATGAAAAAGTGTATCAAATTAATAAGCTCATTATTGTTGCTTCGTTTGATGATGGAATTATCAGAGAAGTCAGAGGTCTCAGATTTGAAACCTAAGTAACATACAATTCTGTTTGTCCCATCATCCATTTCATGCGTTTATCATTCATCATCATAGTCGCGATTATATCAATAGGCAGATATTTGACATAAAATAATCAGAATAGAACTGAAAGGAAAGGATATATTTAAAGTGAAAAGGGTGCATTAATACACTGCAACGTGTTTACTGCCCGATGACATCATTAACTCTGTGTGATTTAAAGATCAGAAAGTTTGCCAAACTTATAGCAAGCATAAGGTGGACTTTGTGCTGAGATAGAGTAATCGGCACTGGACTTGCAGCTTAAAGTGGCATCTGAATCATTGTCAACCCGGGATCACTTGATTACACGGCTACAGTGTTAGCTACTCCGGAATCGGACAGCTCGTATGTGATGATTCCTTGGTTTATTTTACTTCGCCTTTCTGCCACTTGTGGTTACTCGCGAAGATGAGTATGAGTGATGATATGATGAAATTGATGAAGGAACACTCACGAAGAACACTCAAGCTCCGGCCGGATCCCTTTGCGTGCGAAGGCTTCATTAGTTTTGCTATTCATGCACAGGGTAATTATTAACAGCAAGTAACATTATTATTACACACAATCTGTGCCTTCATCACTAACTCGCATTACAGCCATATCAAGTCAACAAAACAGAAACTAACTCCATAATATATTTTGGTCTGTGTAATATGAACCTATCAGTACAAATATCATTATCGGTACTTTTCTTACTATATGTCGCGTTTCGCCTTGTCTAGTCTACTCACGAAGATGAAGATGAAACGGATGAAGGTGCAATCGTAAAGGAACGTCCAGACCCAGTCCAGGATTTGAACCTAGAATCTTTTGACTAGCATGCGAGACACTCGGGTTCGATCCCTGGCGGGGAAGACCCAGGATTTTTTCCACCTGTTGAACCTGCTCCGGCGCCCACCCAGCGTCGTATAAAGTGGGTACCTGGAGGAAACCCAGGGATGGGGGGGGGGATAAAGGCGGCCAGGGGTGTTGTGCTGATCATATCATCCCCACCTTCAGCCGCGATCAAGAAAGTGTACGGCCCCAACTCCACACAACCTATACGCCATTATAGCGTTGTGCAAAGCACAGGGGAGCACTTTAATTTTTTTAATTTTTTTTTTATTATTATTTTTTTCCGTCGGAGGCGAAATCAAGAGTCGTATACTCGACACGAAGGCAGCGCCAGTGCGTAATATTCAGCTCTATTGCCGACATCTTGTTGATTCAAGTTATACTCGGATTGTCGTAATGAATAATTACGAGGCTGCTGTGAAATTCAGTGTCACCTCCAGGGCACCAGCTGCTCTACGAGGACACTACGGAGACCGAAGCGTGAAGATATGGAGACAAGCGGCCCAAATACAGATACAAGACATCGCCCCTCCCTGGGTGCTAATCTAATCTCCAGCGCGGAGAATATCTCCAAACATTAGCCATTACTTTTCGTAAATGCGGAGGTGATTGCTTTTATAGCTGGTCAAACGGCCCAGCAGGGTATTAGGTCGTGCTTTATAACCGTCAGGGCTCCTGCGAGAGAACCGTTCGCAGTCACGGCACGTCCCAACCGACAAGCTAGACTCCGTCGTCTGACGAGCAATTAAAATAAATCCACTACACATTCACAGATGTCTCCACGGTCGCCGCTGATTTATTTCTTAACGGTCAGCCGGACCTCTTTAACTCTCTCTCCCCCGCTACCGGAGCAAGGTGTCAAGGTAGATCGGTCCTTTCTTTCCGAGAGACGCGAGCCATGTCGCGACACAGGCTTCCTTACGGGGATGGACGTCGATGCAGGTGTTGGTGTCCGATGCGTTGTCGTGCCGTGTTCGACAAAGTCCCTTTCGGACGTTTGAAAGCGGTTCTAAATCTAAAATGGAGAAATTAAGACGTTCGGGAATGTAATTTGAAAGCAACACGCATTGTTTTTACTCCACGTACATGTGTGCGCATACAAAAGAGGGAATTGGATTCCTTAGTGCAATCAGACAATCGTTTAATGTACTCGGTCCATACTGCAAGCACTTTCATTATTAATGCACGATTGAAGTAAAGTCCATTGTTGTAACCATGCAGATTTTGTTGCGTGTTACTCCTTCATTGTTCTTATCTGAATCTGAGGTTGGTTCGCTCAGGCTCTTTCTTCCCTGATCACTTCACAATTTCCTTCTTTGTTCTTTTGTTTCCTGTGCCTTCGTATCTGTGAAATTGGTTTATAATATATCCTTCTTACTTTATTCAATTTCTCCATTTGGGGTGTAAGGGGGTAACCATTTCGGATGGCACCTAAATTTCACTTCTCTTCCACTTAGTACACTCTGGACTGCATTTTGCAGACTAAAGAGGCATCTGGACTCACAGCTAGTATAATCCTCTGTGGGGCTCGTGTCGTGTGCTATGAGTATCCTTTTATCCATTTCATCTTATCACCAGTGGCGGCAATTAGGGAAGTCAACCTTTTGCCCCCGCACTATGGCCTCTTAATGCTAAGCCTTTTTTTTTTAGCCTTATTGAGAAAGTAAACTGTCCTACCTCTCTCCAAGCTTTGGCACCCAATCACTGCTACTGCTTATAACCTTTCATCATCACCATCCTCGCAATTAGTCAAAAGTTGCGGAAATCATCTTAATCTATCTGGCCTCCCCGATAGCGTAGTGGTAGCGTCAATCAAGAGGTACCGGGTTCATTAAGTCCCGATTAGTCTTACTGTGCATAACGTGGATTTAAAACACCAACACATCTCAATCAATCAAACCATTCTCCATTTGTTCCTGTCTTCTGCTAATGCCTTAATTTCTCTGAAGCTTTCGCAATTCACTTGGACAGCTTTTACCTCCAGAACAGTCTTCCTCAACTTTTATTTATCTTCTCAGGCCCTCCTCGACTTCTTCTACCAATAGTTTCTGTGTCTTTCCTTGTTTCTTCGGGTTTTTCCTCTTCCCTACAGATTTAAATATTTGGAACCAACAATTACTGACGAAAATAATATTGCAGCAGAAATTAATAGATTAACAGCTGCTGGAAATATATTTCTCCTCACTTCCTCCTCATCAAGACTCAAAGAACTAGAGATGCACATGTACAAAACTGCTGGAAAGTCAACAGTGACATACACATCTGAGCTACTATAGACTAGGAGATAAACATATTGAGAAAATTCTTTGGATTATTAAACGAAAATGGTGCATGAGCAAGGAATTACAGGGACCTAGACAATGCCAGTAATCTAAAGAGAATTGATCCCATCTTGGAAGGAAGAGAAGGAGCTTTGATAACGGAGTAATCCAGCGAGCAGAAAATACCAATGATGTCATCTAGAAAGAGGAGGAGGATCAGTCAACACGGTATGACCATTGCGACACAGCCTCTCAAGATGTAGATCTTGTGTCGATCGGCCTTGTAGCTTGAAGTCCTCGATCATCTAGACACAGTACTCGGTTGGCAGTTGTGTACATAGCTCTGGCTGGTCTCGCTTGCCCAACATGTGTCTTGTGTGGCTTCCAGACGCTTCGAATCACCTACTCGTGAGTGCTGGGCGTCGACGGGCAAACAGAGAAAGTGTCAACCCTCGAACGAAGGTAACACATCCTTCAGCACGATTCCCAGAGTCCTTTTACACTGCCTTTTTTTATGGTTCCGTCACATTGTTACCATTGTTGACAGTTCGGAATGACGGCAATGTTTCCGGAAGAGGTTAATTTGCAATTCAAGAATTGATCGTGTTATTTATAACATGCCAACACATCTCATTAAGACTGTACTGAAAACGCTGGACTTGATATGTTTGTATGTGAAGATAACAGCTCATGGCTTACGTATACAGTCTGTGTGCTTGTGTGATGCTTAGATAAACATACTCCGCTTGAGCAAAGAGTACTCGATGGCACTTGAAGCTTGGTGTATCATTTTCAGCTGGGATGCAAATTCAAGCCAACTCAGCAAGTTGAGTGAACTATTTGTATTGCAGTTTCTGACAATTCTAAACCCGAAGGTTTATTGCTGAAGAAACATAAGTCGTCCATGGTGTTAAATGTATAGTAACACCAAGCGTGCTTTACAAGTACTCAGAATTGGTGTAATAAAGCACTCCCTTTTGATGTTAATGCTAAATTACCGTTGTTCAGGGCCATCTTCGGTGCATTTTGTTGTTAAAAAGAATCCGAGACACTATGTGATTTCGAAGGGTATTAAACCCAGCACACCTTCATTACAAAGCGGCGACTTTTCCACTACGCCATCTGGGAAGCCCGATTTGGACTGCGCTTGCACAGTACCTCCACTGGCGATCCAACCTTGGACCAGCTTTGCCACATGAAGTGGAATTTCCCTTTCCACGGAAAAATTGAGGAACGATTTTAGTTGATTAGTGAAAAGAGAAATCTAATGGAATGTGGCAACAATGTGGGCAAATTTGAAGAGATACGGTTCCACATTAAATTTAAGTCCATCAAGCATATGGTTTACATTCCCTTTCTTTTGTCGCATAATTTATTTCCCCCTACACGAATAAATTAGACATTTTAATGGCGTTCTCAATACCATCTAATATTTAAAACCAATTAATACCACTGCTACTGTTCTATTGTTTTTAAATTATTCATCTTTCGTATAGTTTTCTCAAATGTACAATTTGCTACCAATAACCTTATCGTATATAATTACCTCCTTATTTTCATCAATTGCAATAGAAATAGTAATTCCACTACTACTACTACTGCTGCTGCTGCTGCTAACAACAACAATAGCTGGTAAGCTTCTTGTTCGTGATTTCAATTTCTTTAAAGTGGATAAATTTGGGTGGAAAAGGGAAATATTTGCTTTTGTAAAAAGGGATATTGACTTTTCTGTTTGTGGTAACACTTCTCGGGACTCTTCGAAGGCAACCATGTAACCACTACACCATCGGAGAGGCCGCTGGTGTCTTGTTACACCATTGGCTGTCAAACAACACAAAACCTTCAACACTATTGGGTGCTGCACCAATTGCGATAACTACTAACGTGTCTTCACTTTTGGTGGAAACTTGGTAGCACTGTTTTTGAGAGCGCCCTTGTCTATATCCTAAGTAAGAGTAATCCAGTCTTGACCTTCCGTCATCCCCTTTTTCTTGGCCTTTTCACCATAAGGTTATCTCACTAGACTTTACTTTACGTGCCACATGACTGATTTTGACAAATATGCAGGGTGTCTAATATGTGTAAATGATTATAACTTCTTGCTGATCAGGTTTTTTGAAACGTGTTATTATTCAAGCATGAGTAAGGGTCGTTAATCGGCCAATGGCCTTCGTTAAAGTTATCAATCATTTCATCATTCACCTGGCGTGTCTGCAAACAATGGCTGAAGAAAAGCACAGGATGGTCGACTCGGTAATATTAGTGGATTTCTGTTGAATATTTAGTGATATATGTGCCTTCATTCTTCTTGATTCAAAGTTGTGGAGAGTGAAAAATCTACATTAATACTATCATTGTAGTTGCCTGTACTACAAGAACGCTGGCAAGGATGATATCAGGACGATGCCAAAATGAAGAGGATAACGAAACGACTTTTTGAGAGGGTTGAGATGAGATAAAGAATGAGATGAATCTTTACAAACGAGAGGTAATCGTCCAAAGGTTCCAGATTCGAACCCTGGAAGTACGTCATGGACGTATCATTGTGCTTGTTCCATCACCTACTTCATCATTCATCCTTATCCTCGCGGTTGACCCAAGAGGTTGTAATGCGACACAAAATGACAGAACTAGAACCGAAACGAAACGTCTTGTCTTGTCTCGATTAGGGATGGCCAAACGGATCCGGATCCGAAAAATCCGGATCCGTTCGGATCCGGATCCGGATCCAAAAGTTACGGATCTGGAACCGGATCCGAAAATTCCGGATCCGGATCAAGGTCTGAAAGTTTCGGATCTGGATCCGGATCCGAGAGTTCCGGATCCGGATCCGGGTTCGAAAGTTTCAGATCCGGATCCGGATTCGAGAGTTTCGTATCTCAATCCCATTATAATATTACCACACCTTAAAAGGTATTATGATCTTCGATTACAAATACATTTTTCATTAGTTAGTCCTACAAGAATTTTTTCCAAGTGTTGTTCCTAAAATACTTTGCTACGCATCGGCTAACACACTCGTGCACAAAAATAATCTTACTTGTTTAACATAAAATGTCAGAGGAGATTTTGTAAATGCCATTGAAACGAATATGTATTCATTCGAATGTATTGGAAATGAAAACACACATAAATGTGAGACATTCCATTCCAGGATGAAACCTTTAACACATTTAACAAGATAGAAATGTTATACAAAAATTATACAATTGTTTTACAGTTACAGTTTTACAAATTAAAATAAAACATTATAATATATGCAGTGTTATATAATTACAAAGTGTAAGACTAACAAGGGAGGTTATCTAAGTGTCCACCTCCGATTTCCATGAAACTTGACAGACGTATAGTGGGCCCCAAAGGAAGAAATACGTGTTTTTTTTGTTTCAGCTAAAAAACAGTTTTAGGGGGCAAAACCCCCTCAAATGTCAAGATGAGGACAAATTGAAGTGGGGATCTGACCCATGTGTTCCCCTCCGATTTCCATGAAACTTGGCAGGTGTATAGTGGGGCCCAAAGGAAGAAATACGTTTTTTTTTTGTTTCAGCTAAAAACGGTTTTACAGGGCAAAACTCACTCAATTGTCAAGATGAGGACAAATTGAAGTAAGGATCTGACCCCTGTGTCCCCCTCCGATTTTCATAAAACTTCAGAGGTGTATAGAGGGGCCCAAAGGAAGAAATACGTGTTTTTTTTCGGCTAAAAAACTGTTTTAGGGGGCAAAACCCGCCTCAAATGTCAAGATGAGGACAAATTGACGTGGGGATTATCTGACCCCTGTGTCCCCCTCCGATTCCCATGAAATTTGGCAGGTGTATAGAGAGGCCCTATGCTCCCTGTTTCTTCCTATGCCATATTTACGTGGTTTCGGGGTCAGATCCCCACTTCAATTTGTCCTCATCTTGACATTTGAAGGGGGGGGGGGCTCTTTACACCCGCCAAGTTTCATGGAAATCGGAGTGGGGGACTTAGACCTCCCTTGTAAGTGTATTAATTAATTACAAATCGCGCACACACACTATATATATATGTGTATGTATGTATATTATATAGTATATATATGTATATTAGCATGTAACAATATGTTATAAACACATTCTTACTTTCCAAAGAAGCGCATGTGGGATGGCAAAACGGATCCGGATCCGAAAATTCCGGATCCGCTGATCCGGATCCGAAAAATTTCAGGATCCGGATCCGGAACCAACCGGATCCGGATTTCGGATCCGCCAGGATCCGGATCTGGCCATCCCTAGTATCGATAGCATCCGCAACCACGAAACTAATTAGCAATCTAAAGGAATAACCATAAATACTGCAAAAAAAGGTCGCAGAGAGGAAAGTTTCGTAGAGGCTGTCAACGGTGAGGCGCCATTCCAGTTAGAGATCAGAACCTGAAGTTTCCAGCCTGGCCGCGTACTAACAAATTGCCTTCTGGAAACCTGGACGTGTACGGCTTGTCGTACAAGCCCCGTAATGGGCTCGCACTCACCTGACGGTCTTTGTGTGCAACTCCTGAAAGATCCAGAAAGGTGCTCCGATAGTATTCCCGACACATCTCTACAATCTTCGTCGCCGGAATTCCAAATCGGAGTGGAAAAGCGCTCGAACAGATGTCGATGGATCTTTTGACTGGCTTGACAAAACTTGCGCCGCAACTACGTGCTAATGATTCCGAGAGTGATCTATTTTACGATCGCGATAGATTTAAAGCAGGATGCTAAGGAGGCCTTCAAAGACTAATTGATTGCGCTCCTTTGTTCTGAGGCCATTGTCGTAAAGCAGACGGCGAAGGAATGCTGTGAAACTGGAAGCCGGGATTTATTTCCCCAAATGCGTCGTGTCGTGTTCGTTGTCTGGATGGGTTGCGGTTGAAGACATCATTTTGCGAAGCTCCTAGAAAATAATGCTCAAGGACTGAGGACAACACTTATGTAACTTTAGTTCTCGGGTTTTGGGACAAAGGATGCAACGCCCATATCAATTTCTCTTCATTTACGTCGCTCTTCTAGCTCTTGGATTAATCGCAACGATGAGATTGAATGGAAAACTGATGTAAGCAACGATACACCCATACTTTATTCAGGTTCAATCCTGGGACCTTTCACTGTGTGGCGCATTACGCATAAAATGAAATCCGAACCACTATATGCTTCCAGCGGGCACCAAACCCGGAACCCCTTTATTACAAAATTATGATGTTACCCATCGTCTATAAATTTGAATCAAGAACCATAAACAGGCCAATTGCTAGAAAATGTATGCATTCTTAAACAATATTTCCAAAAAATCCACTGATAAATACAGAATGAACTATCATGAGGTTTTTCTGTCGTGGTCCGTAGGAATACCAGGTATCTGACGGATGATACTTTAATGACGGCCCAGTGGCGGATTAACATCCTTTACTCGTGCGCTAATAATAACACGGATCAAAGCATATATTGACGTGTGAACCAGCACGATTGAGAAACTACCAAAACGGTGTTTCAGAATAATCTTTAGTGTAGTTTACATTGCCTATTCAAACCATACACCAATATAGTCTGCGCGTATGCAACACATGTAGATGGCACCTCACTGCCTACAAGCTCCGAAGACGAGAATAGGAGAGAGATAAAGACCGCATTTGGTATTCGGAGCGCGTATGAGAACACGGCATTCGCTGACTAATTATTGCATCGTGATCTGCCCCCTACGGAACAACGACATGCTCTGGTTTAACAAGACTATGTCCGTCGCATGCACGATCCACACAACTCCTTTTATCCCAAACGGAGCTCGAAAGTTGTCAGCGGCGAAAATTTAAATCAACCTGTTTAGCCTGATCGACTGTAATGACTAACAACTTCATAATTGTAGGCGGGCGATCAAGGTCGTATCAGTAGTCACTTGAGAAAGCATTCCTTGTTTTCGCGCAAAAGGTATGTTTGCCAAGGCTCCGGATTCAGGTCTTAGGTAAGATATAATTGACTCTATTTGGGAGGAGCCTTGTTTCTGAGCATTCACATCTCCGAACTACACGAGGCAGAAAGATTAAACGGTAACAGAAGAGGCTATCATACGGGATGGTAGAATCTATTAAAAGGTACAGTAGAGTCTATCTATTTGTTATTTGACGTTGGTTTCCCGCCACTGTTGACTAATCGCGACGATGAGGATGGGTGAAGATTAAATGAAATGGATGAAAGGCACTCATCAAGATATGAACGCAAATACCCTGACCGGGACTAGAACCAGGGAACTTCTGTGGCGAGGTAGAAAGTTGCGACTTAACGAGCTCATCCATCGAGACGGTAGTAGATTTTCATCTAGACCCTAGAGTCTTATCGAAAGGAAAAGGAAGGTCCTATCAAACGGAACAGAAGTGTCTTATCAAATGAAACAGAAAGATCTTATCAAACGAAAAATAAGGGTCTTATCAAACGGAACAGAAGAGTATTATCTGCGGGACAGGAGTCTCTTATAGATGGGACAGGAGAGTCATATCGAACGGAAAGGAGAGTCTTATCGACGGGACAGAAGTGTCTTATCGAAGGGACAGGAGAGTCTTATCGACGGGACAGGAGACTCTTATCGACGGGACAGGAGAGTCTTATCGACGAGACAGAAGTGTCTTATCGACGGGACAGGAGAGTCTTATCGACGGGACAGGAGAGTCTTATCGACGGGACAGAATAGTTGTATCGACGAGAGAAAGAATCTCATTGAGTATATATATTTTTTAGAGTCGCTATTCTGCCACTTCTTGCTAATCGCGAAGATGAAGATGAATGAAGCATACATGAAAGTGATTAAAGGAAATTAACAAAGAAACACCCATGGCAAAGCCAGGACTCAAACCTCGGACTAACTGTGGCAAGATCATGACTTGACAACCCAACGCGCTCAGCCATCGAGGTGACAGAATACCTTATGAAATAGGATACCCTTTTTTTTATTTTTCCATTCTTGAACCTCGGATCTTTTGCAATTTCGTTATTTTGCATTGGTTATCTACTTGAGAAGGTTACTGGCGTGAACGATAAATTATTGGAATGGGAAGGATTGAGTAAATACGAAGACCACGCCAGTATCATATATATTTTAACAGAGATTCCGACCAAGAGTTCTTGCTGTACGACAAACACCCCATCAATGTGATCCGTTGAGTTTTATGTCCATATGCACAGATAGGCTAATGGGAACTTGATCTACAGTTTAAATTGAAATCCAAATCACTACATGTCCCCATCGGGTATCTAACCCGGAACTCCCTGATTACAAGGAGACGGCGTTACTACTACGTCATCGGGGAGGCACAAAATGAAATCAGCTATATGAGGGGGGGGGGATAGGCCTCTGGGTACGTGGTATGTAAGAACATAGATGTTCTTTTTTTCGGCACAAGTAAGTAATATGCCAGTATTAACACCAGTTTCCTGCACAGTTTTTCTTGCCCGGGGAGAATATTCTTCGTGATACAGCAAAGGGTGATTTCTTGGTTATTAACCTCAAAAATTGCGTCCACATAACACCTCGAATTCCGTGGAGGTTAATTGTGAGAGTTCGTGTTTCCAGTTTTCGCTTAAAGGTCAAGCTGCTCTGAACATATGAACTTCTAGTGGTGATGATCACAGAGGATGACATCACACATCCTGAAGGCGACTCGCAACATCAAGCCCTCCTATGCCACTGTAGGAAGCTTTTGAAATGTCCTGGAAAATGTTGAAAATACTCTCCATTCTCGCAAGCAATGGTACTTTTTGGTATTCGCTGTGCAGCAGTCCAATTCTTAAGTGCAGACAATTAATTATTCTTTCACTGTCTCTGTCTCTTCGCTTTTTCCCCTGTTTCTATCCTCTCTCTTTCTCTCCTTCTTACTCTGTTCTTCTCTTTCTTTCTATCTTTGCATCTTTCTTTCTGCCTCTCTTTCCATCTCTCTCATTCTACTGCACTACAAAAAAGAGGAAAACCCTCTGGCGCTGTAGTCAGATTTGTAACCCTAAGTGAGCGAAGAGAGCTTAAGTGATGCAATCAGCTGCTTCCCATGTAATTCTGCCCTGTGTTGCCAAAATGTTCGGAAATCTTCAACACACACAACCGATGGGGAGCCACCTGGTCTGCGGTGGCTGCGATAGAAGTAAACAAATGATTGTCTATTTTAATTCCCTAATCAACCGAGGTTTTTCTCTCCTTGGTACAATTGTACCAAATAATTTAGTCAAAACTACAAAATTTAATAAACGTTATCATGGTAATGTCAATCTACACAAACAACTTTTTCTTTGTTGGCTTTAGAAACACCCTCTCCTCTTCCTATCTCTCTGCTTCTTTGTCAGCGTCTCACTTTCCATCCCTGCCTTCTTCTCTCTGAACTTCATAGCTTTCTTCCTCTTTTCATCTCTCACGTCGGCCTCCGTGACGTAGTGGTTAGCACAGCGCGCTACAACGCCAGGAGATCCGGGTTCGAATCCCAGACTATACATGAGTCTTTGTGAGTGTCCGTTTCATCAATTTCATCATATAATCACTCATCCTCAACTTCGCGATTAGCCAAAAGCGGCAGAAAAGCGAAGCGAAATAAACGAAATCAATCAATCAATATTTCATCTCTCACACTCACATTGACAGGTCTTTTAGAACTATGAGAATCTGAAATGCTTCTCCCTCAGTTAGTGGTAAATTTTTCATATATTTGATCAGATTTCCTAGCCATGCAAGTTTGCTTTGTTGAGAAAGTTGGTAGAAATCATACTGGAAGGGCAAAATAAATTGATTTTCGGGATGAAAACGAAATAAAATTAAAAATTCCAAAACAATGGTTCGCAAGGCAGATCCTTTCTCAGTGCTCACGTGAAAGCAGAACGTTCTCGTTGCCTCAGGTCTCTAGATAATCGCGAACAACGTATAATCTGTAAGGTTTCATCAGCCTTCAAGTCGCTCATAAACGATTGAATATCCCCTTAAAGCTCAGAAGGTGTTACGAATTCTCTTTTCACACATTCGCCAGTGGACCTTACATCCTCGTAGCTCTCCGGCAGCGACTCCACATGCTTCGGTTGCTTTTCGGGTGCCCCAAGTCATGTGTGAAGCTGTCTTGATTGTGGAGGAAGCGGTCACCTGCTTGTGGTCCGAGGACGTCGACCCCCGGGCTTAGATTTTGTCCTGCTTCACGAGGTCCATTCGTCTTCCCAGTAGATACTCCATCACCTGCGAGCCATTTCTCCGATGACAAGGACACGGTGTGGCGCAAGACAAATGCGTATCTGTGCGGCGATTTCTTATTACGGACGTCCCTTGCTTTACGATCATTTCTTCCTCGGTGACTTCTGCAGTGTTGCCATCCGGATGAAAATTTCTCCAGGTGCAGTAAAATTTCTTCTATTCTGCCAAAACCAATACTCAATAATTTAAGCAAAACTAAGCGCTCCCCCAGGACTCGAACACAGGTCTCAAGCATACCGTAAGCTACCAAACCAGCCCTGGATCCGCCTAGTTAGTTCGCTGTTTCACCAATGGTCTCAGCCAGTGGTATCGCAATAAGATCCGTTGCCGTTGAAACATTGATGACGTAGACAGTGTCAAGTATATCCCAGCGTGGATTTGCATAGTACTGTAGGCTTCAAAAGAGGTTTGCAGTTCGAGTTTTTGTTTTAAGTTCACTTTATGCACAGATAAGCTCATCGTGTCTGGACCTATTGCTTAAAAGTGGATCCGAACCACTATGGGCCTTTACAGGGTATCGAACCCCAGACCCCTTGATTACAAGGCGACGACGTTACTACTAGACTAGGATATAAAACAAAAAAAATCAGACGTCAACAGGTTCAGCTCGTTCGGAAGAGCCATGGCACCGTATGCCAGAGATTCCGGTTGGAGTCCTAGCATGTATGGGTTAATTTTTTACATACTGTAGCACAGTCACGGATACTTCTGGGTTTCAATGTTCCCATTGTTCCAACCCAGAGGTGTCCCTATATATACATTTCCTATGTGTGGCAAATCGTAAAGAAAACTACTCTTGTATCTCAAAATTTCAATAATTCATCGGAAAAGATAAATATTCATAAAAAAGTAACAATATTTTTGGTTCCTGAGGTGTAAAAAGAGAAAACGTTGGTGTTCTGAGAGGAAAATACAGTCTTAGATTTAGTAACACTGCTTCTGCAGCAACCAGCTTTCAACGTTCGCTTTTCATACCAAACACGCGATCTTGAATCCAGTTGTCCCTCTTTTTCAAAAAGGGCAAATGTTGAATGTCGTTCGACGTTCGCCAAAAACCAAAGGAAAGGAACGCAGATGTCTCAAGCAGCATAATAACTTGAGAGTAACTACTGATCCCGCTACGGAATTTCGTTAACAACTGGCATTCCAAGGACATTTGTGAATTTCTCTTTACTCACCATCAGAGAGGACGAAGTAATACTATAAATTCCCGATCCCCTAATAGATAGAGCAGGAGGATTGTTGAAGTTTTGTTCTTCCAAACATGAAGATATAAGAAAGATTCCCACTTCTGTTAAAGTGCAAGACACTGTAGTGTCTTTTACAGGCTGAGCTCAACCTTTGGCCTGCACTTGAAACAAACCGCCATGATATTTCAAATTTTGAAAAATTACAGAGCATTCTAGAGCATTCACGTATATCTTCACGTGGTTTGATTGATTGAATTGGTATTTAAGTCCACTTTATGCACAGTGAGGCTAATCGGGACTGGACCTACAGTTTAAAGTAGGATCCGAACCACTATGCGCCTCCACCGGGTATCGAACCCTGGACCCCTTGATTACAAGGCGATGACGCTACCATCACGTGGTTTACTTTCGGTGTTGTCTAGATATTTGTGATCGTTTCATAAGCCTATCTTCTATCGAGAGACAACAGCGAAAGCAAATCACACGAAGAATCACTTGAATGCTCCAGAACGGATTCTAAACAGTTGTAATTTTTCAGAATTTAAAATATCTTGGGAGGTTTTTCAAAGGAGGGAAATTTCCGAAAATGGCGTTGCTAATGCAGCCCAGAGCTCTAGCGGCGCCTTACAGGTGCTTTTGGAAGGAGTTAGGAATGGTACCAGGCCAAGCCTTGGTGTCGTTTTGGAATTCAAAATGAAGCCAAGACCATAGTTTAAAAATTGAGACGATAACAGCAGAGGCGTGTCCAATGGGAGCTTGGTAGGAATAGATGGCAGAATATATATAGGGCTCATTACTAACAACAGAAGACTTAACCACCCTCATATCCCCCTTTAAAATACACCACTGGTTAATACACAGATACAGGTGCAAATAAAGTGAGGAAAGGAAAGGGTGGTAGAGTGAAGGGACTTGTAATAGACAAACTACATGAGGACAAAGACATGGATGGGATATGGAAAAATGGATGTAATATTAAGGAATGTACGACCCTTAGGGCTCATGCTAGATAAAATAAAGTTCTACTATATACTCAGTTCTCCCCTATGGATTACACCGTGACATGAAAATATATCAGGGTAGGTTGGTTGGTTGCTTTGGTGTTTCAAGTCCACTTTATGCACAGTAAGGCTAATCGGGACTGGACCTACAGTTCAAAGTGGAATCCATATGAGGGTAGGGCCGCACATATCTCTATCTCGGTCACAGTGGTCAGCACTACACTCTGGTCTCCTCCGGTAATCATGGAGGACAGGCTGGGTAAGCCCAAGAGCTGCATCCACCGCCAGGAATTGAACCCAGTTCTATTGTGTGACAGTCAGGCGCTCTACCTGAGTAGGTATCTTAATTGGTAAGGGCCGCCTCATATGGGATACCTGGTATCTCTGATGTTTACAGTTTTGTTTTCCTTTCATTCTTCCAGTATTCTCTGTATACCGAGACAAAACGACTGTATGTAAACTGGTTCTCCCTTCGGCGACCGACATGAAAGAGACGAGAGACTTTTTTGGAGTCTTGCGTCCCAACAGGCAACTCCTCCCTCGCCGGAACATATCCCATACGTCCACGTTTCCGATCACCGCCAACACCCATTTCCCCCTAAGATCTTGACGTAGGCCCCCACCAGGACGAATCGCGATGTCCCGACAGAGGGGACCGCCGCTCATGATTTTCATTATTTATGAGCGTTATCAGATGTCGGGAAAACAGGCAGTGACCTCTACGGGAGACATCCCTAACCCGAGGCTGGGCAAGTCTCGTCATCCTCCAGTTCTGCGTAGACATCTCCCTTACGCCCGGAGTGCTTTGGTGTTGATGGAAAACAAAACCTCGGCTCATTTCGGTCTCTTATGGGTGTCCGCTCGGGTTGAAGCCAATTTGCAGTGTGTCCGGTTGGTCCCGGGTTGATGTCAGAGACCAGTTCCTGGAACCGGGAAATTTCCTTTCTTGAAATCTCCGAGGAACTGGTTTCAGAGTATGTGCTTCTACGTCGCAAGAGTGTACATCATCTTGGTCGTATGTTCTTTGTGGATCATCTCGGTAACTTGCAGGACAAGCTTTACTAGTACAACGGACAATATGTATTTTTATGAATGAGTAATTTTTCTTGGAAGATCCCTTCATACTACACAGCTTGTAACAAATACAGAAAAAAAATGTTCTGAGGATCCTGTTCTTAAAATTGTACTGGCAACACGATGTAATCGAGATTTAATTGTGGAATCTTACACGAGAAAGGGATTACATTTTGATATTCAGATCGGACTGAGATCAAGTCATTCAATTACAATGGAGTGGAAGTGCTTATCTTTTTCCCTGGCCTCCATTTACTCGTATCCCCATTCATGCAAATGCTGCTTATCCGATATGAAGATTTTTTCTATCAAAAAACGATTTTGCAAGTTTTTTCCAAAACTATTCAAGACAACAGATGCGTTAATTAGTTAACTAGACGGTCATTAACACACTTAGGTGTTTGTGGTTCTCTAACACCTTGTGACATGTGGTTGCATGTACAATAGAAAAAACTGTCCTTTGTTAGAGGTTGAAGCGCTGACGAGGCTTCAATGGGAAAAGGATTCTTATTAAGGTAGGTTGTTCGCGTTCCTGTCTCGTGAAACATTTTGTTGTACAGGGACACCATTTGTTCCACCCACTCATTTCTTTCAACTCCTCTCCTTTTCCAGATTTTTGCATTTCTTTCCGATTAAGTTTCGGTAGACTTTTGGCCTGCTGTAGCCAGAGAGTTTTCGAAAATTCCTCTTCTTTCAAAAACCCACTATTATATTCCAAATCCTGAAAAATTACATTTGCTTAGAATTCCTTCTAGATAATTAACTTGAATTTTCGCGTATCTTGCTTTCGCTGTTGCCTAGATATCTGCGATGAAAAATAGGTTTACATACCCAAGCAACTATTGCGAATATATCTCTGGAAATAATTCTAAGCACATGTAATATTTCGGCATGTGGAATATCATAGCGGTTTTTTGCAAGGAGAGGAAATTTTGCAAAGAGCTTCGCTGACGTAGGCCAGAGGTCCAGCTCGGGTCACAATCCTGTCATTCCCGTTAAGTCTCGTGCGAGACGCGAACACCAAAGAGACCAGAAAACACACGCGGGTGCAATCTCTATATCCAGCCTGACTTGCTGAAAGACCCCGTCCTTGCAGTGTGACAAACAACAAGCTGCGCATTAGAATATTCATGAGAATGCGAACAGCAGTTTCATTTTTTCTTGAGAGACGTCTCGTGAGTTGTCAAGCTACAACAATAACTTGATGAAATGAAGGAATGCATATTGATTGTTGAAAGACAAAGGAGAAAAGAGCACGTTGATCTTTGCCCTCAGCTAAAATGGCGTGCACAGCAACTGACGACAATAGATTGTGAAGTGAGAACAGGTATCCATTAATTTCACACCTTTACATTTGCATACAGCTAGAATCTTTACAGATACTTTTTGAACCAATTTTCAGTATTATAGTGTTTCTTTTATTCACGTTGAAAAACTAGATCTCATAGGAGGATTCAGACAACTAGAATCTGCAGAAAATGTTAACCAAGAAAACAATCAAGAAATTACAAAATACTGTACATATGGTTGTGTCCAGGACTGGATAACTATCCAGCCAAAATCTGACACAGATGCTTTCCAGTTGGAGAAAGTGTCAGAGAACGTAAATGACATATCGGATCACAAAAAAAAAGAAACAACCAATAAAAAATATGAAGGATAGCAGCAGGGAATCGGATTCTCCATTTGCAGATTGAGACCGAGTTACAGCACCACCAATTACCAATCGTGGATCCTAGCGAGTCGCTGACCTCATCCCTCAACCCTTATTTCTTACACCCTTGCTCAAGCTCTACACTGATAAGCTCGTTAGCTATACCGAGTTTGGTCCAATCTGTTAGTTTTCTCGCGCTAGAGACCGCTCAGTCTTAGTTGCTGGTGAGCTGTACGCTCGTTCGTGATTCCAGTGTAGCTTACCCGTGCCCTGGCTTCCTAACAACCTGGAGTTGACAGTTGACAGCGACAACGCAGGCTGGTTTCTGCTAGAAATGTCAATATTCGGCAAGTACGGGAACAGCAACAGTTTAGGCCAAACGCCGTTTAGAGGCGACTCACGGTCAAGCTTCTAACCCTCGCCCTGTGTTTGTACGGTAATAATGGCCTTCCTTCTTTTTGCCTCTTTCCCAAATACACAGTAGCTTGGCACTGACAGTAGTGTAGCCAGTGGTAGTGATTCTCACTAGATCAATATATCTGCATTTTACCTAAATCAGATAATCAATTTTTGCACTGGAAAATGCTCACAGAAGTCTTGTGTTTCTAGGAGCATTACAACACTTCTATAAAATGCTTCCGGACTGTTGGTAGAAAAACAATACATCGGCAACAATGTGCAACAGTGCATCGATCCAAGGAAGTTTACAACAGTTTCTTAGGATACGGACATCAGTAGAATGTGGCCTTCACCCGCTTATTTAAAACTAACAAACTTTAAACTCCTGCAGTCAGTTTGAAACAGGAACATACTCTGAGTTTACCATACACTGCTAAACAGTTCAATATATCTGATAACTCGCAGCACAAAATTGAAAATCCAGAGTAATACGACCACTAATAACATGTGGATCAGAATGCTGGTACATGACCAACTTGGGAGCGCTGATGCACAAAAGGCCAGAACTCGAAACAAATTACAAGAAGCTGCCTAAAGCGGCTTGGAGAAGTGGAAAATATGGAGAAGAGCAGAGAAGTGAAGATGGACTTCTCTAGAATGTCAACAGGTACGAGGATGAAGATAGGGCTGACTGGAGAATGCAGAACCAGTACTGAAACAGCGTGGAATGACGCGCTGGGGACGGAAGACTAAACAAATCGTTAGACTCTTCAAAGGCTATACTGCAACGGGACAGAGTAAAACCTCAGAATTCGAGCAATTTTTGCGAATTTTCCCGAAATTTTGCCACAATAATGTAAGTGTAGTTGTTATTTATAGATTTTTGGCGGCCGAATTTTGAAAATAACTGTAACGTTTGTCGATGTGCTTTTGTTTGTCAACATATTTTAAGTTTATTCTTTGAAAAATACAGCGAAAATAGTAATTTTTCTGCTCTGTAAGTTTCATGTGTTCGATAACAATCTGCAAAATAGTATATTATGAGTATGCCTAATTGTATCAGTACTATTTTCGTCAACAATTTCTCCAAAACACTATTTTTTTGTCCAAAAGATTTATCACCTCCCGAAAAATTCCGACTACGCTCTTGTGATCGATAAATTCAGGGAAAAAAACCTTTGTAATACCTATTCCCTCTTTGCTGATTACTTTTGTTGTTTTCAGACAGTACTGCAGATATCTTCTGAAGTTGGCTACAGATATAAATTCCATCTCATAAAAAATTGAAAAAAAATATATGGGATACTTTTCCATGCATGTATACATATCTCTGACCCAAAAAAAAATTTCCTTAGCTTCGGAGATTCTACCAATATCTTAGACATACAAGGCATATTCAAATTCCTGTTTCGAGTAAATAGAGATCCTACCTTTTCACATGTTTTACCTGTCGTAAGGTAAGTTGTGATACCAACTTTGTGGCTTTACTGATAACACTAAATATGGGACAATTAGTGATCAGAGTTACGAAGTAATGTAACGCAAACAACGAGTTACTTTTCTGGTACTCTAGTAAGTAAGAAATTGCGTATTTGGTAACATTGACGTTGCTATGGTTAAAGAAAACAGTTATGGTTATGGCTGATAATCTGGGTTTACCAAGAATTGGTTCGCTGTATTTTCCCTTCTAGATTCTAATTCCAGTTGTTTTAGTAGTTTCATTAACCCACATAAGTACATCTTCACAATAGCGTGTTCCTGGAACATTTGTCCTGTACAGAACTTAATTGTGAACATGAGTTAATAACAGTCCACAATTTATGAAGTATTGTTGTTCATAGTGCAAAGTAAAGTTACACTGAGAAAAAATAGACTGAGAACAGATTTGATGTTTAAATGAACAGATACGTATATTATAAATGTACTTATTTATGACAAATAAAGGTAACGTGTTACTTTTGGAATCAAAGTAACGCCAACTATAACGCGTTACTTTTTTGGAGTGAATTACCCAAATCTCCTCGCCACCCATTCATTCCACTACAAAGGAGAGAATTAGTAGGTTCTAATTAAACGTATTAAAATCAATTAGAACTCGATAGTGCAATGGTCTTTTAAAGATCACACCTGTCTTGCAGCTTCTGATTGGGTGACGAGTGGTCAGAGCATAGAGTGACATCGCCGCTGTTATCTGGCATTCTAGAGTACCCGCCTAATTGTCCTAAAGATGAAACGTTATGGATTATACCTCGTAAAGTGATGGTAAATGGTACATTAATTTGTTTCTTTATATGATAACATTGAGGTTCAGACATCTCGAATGTAAGTTGTGCATTAAAATCGTTGTTAATGTGAATCCTCGTAGTGTTTGCTATACGAAGACGAACCAACGGGCACGTATATTGCTTAATTTCCTCTGTCCACATACAAGACACATCAGGGGCTGGAGGCCAGGAACGCCAGAGCGCTAACCACTCGGCTACGTGGTCAGATCTAATTAGAAGAAAATGTTTAATTTGATTGGCGAACTGGTCGCAAGTGACCTAAGAGTTAAGCAAAATGTTGTTTTTTATATGCATGATATTGCCCAATGATAGTGACCTTCTGGAGAAAAGAAGAAAAGGAACCAAGATAAAGTGAAAAACGTGAGCCACGAGTTCAGAAAGTAACGCAGGAATTGCTTCTCCATAATCTCTATTGGGTCACGAATTTCCAACAAATCTTGATCTGAGCTTTCAAACTTAATTGAATCTCTCTTCGATGTTGAATTTTAGTCTCAGGTATATAAAATTCTATAATAGCCTTTAAAATGTGGTGAAGAAAACACAAAATGTGTAATTTAACACCACTCATGTGAAGACAGAATTGAGATTGCACTGGGCAACGCTAACTTTGTTGTCTTGTAGCGAATGATGACCAAGCAATAATGTACTGAAGAATTAGGTCATATATTTTCTGGGAGCATATTTTCTTTTTCAAAAACTTTTTTCGCCTGTGATTCAACACCGGTGCAAAATTCTCAAACAGTGTATGTTTATGGTATGTAGAGTTTCAGAGAATACCTTTTCTCCCTATATATTTCTTCTAGATTTTCGTCTCAATTTCTTAGTCTTAGGAACTGGTTGTTCTTGCTTAATTCTCTAGTTTATTATTTATTTTAATTAAAAGTGTTCTGACTTGTTTTCTATTTCTCTCTTTCTCACTTTCTCTCTCTCTCTCTCTCTCTCTCTCTCTCTGCCTGCCTCTCGATTTTATATATATATATATATATATATTACATGCATTAGACATACACACATTTTCCCTTCATTCTCACTTCTCTCTCTCTCTCTCTCTCTGATATAAAACTGGCTTTCTTTGAGCCTATTTAATGCGGTCGCGAGTTATATGTAGGTTATTTTAAGACATGCATTGCTTTCAAATCTGTTTGTCGAAATGATTCTCAAACAAAAAAACCATCAGGATAATTATATCAATATTTCGATGAGCGGGGCATGTAGCACACATGGGAAAGGAAAGAAAAGTTCACAATATCCTTGTTGGGAAGCCTGGTGATAAGAGACCTGTAGGAAGGCAAAGGCGGAAGGACAATGTTGAGATGGAACTGAAGGATATTGGTAAGGACCGGATGGATCTTGCCAACCTGTATTGCTGCGGTAGTAAACCTCTGGGTTTAGGAATGCCAAAGAGTTGATGTAGTGCATCTACGCCGTAGAGATTTGTATGCCAGCGCAAGGGTGGTAGAGTAAGATCCAGCATCTCCTCACCTTCCATACCCTGAAGACACAAGCATGTCACCTGTACCCGTAACCTTTGCATGCATTATTCATATCCAGCTTTAAGCCTTTATTTTTTTCGCATTGGCTTTCTCTTTCTCACGTTTTCTTACAGCAATTTGTCCCGTAAGTACAATCCCCTGTGCATCAGGGCTCTTGCCTTTTCAAACCTCGCCGTCATCCACAATAACCGGACTCATGTGAATACTTTTCAACCCATTACTTTGGCGAAATGACGCGTAATGTATAGCCTGTGGGCACAAGAAAGGTTCCTAGAGACATTCAACCGCAAAGCTAGCGTCACATGCGCCAGGGCGAGCCGCGTGTGTGTGTGGATGGATTGGTTCGGATCCCATACGGAACTCTTGTGTGACAATTCGTTCCGGGCAGTTTTTTTTCGTCCCTTTTTTTGTGGTACTCCTAATGTACACCTGTTCTGGACTTGAGGCATGAGCAATAAATCGGCGGTTCGTGATGCCACAAAGAGGAGAAAAAGTTGGGCGAGATGGTAGATTGTGGCCTGGCTAACCGGTGCACGACAATCAAGCCAATGAGATCAACGGTAGTCGAGGTCCTTAGCCCGGTTTTGACTTCACGACATTTTCTCGGAGGAAGCGGCAATGAGGTTTTTATTTTCCAAAAGCTCGTTAATAATCGAACTTGTTTAGGCTGCGACCTCCGTCTCAGTCATTGTTGCCATCTTGGAGACAACCATGTCACTGGGACGATTACATCAGGAATGGCCAAATGACTATTCGAATGTGAGTTTTCACCAGGGCTCGAAATGAGAATTTTCACGAAACGTAACGCATTGCTTTCGTTAACATGCTGTTGTCTGTTTTTGTCTCCGATTATGACGGTGACGAGACGGAAGGGGAAGGTTTCAGCTAATCACAAACCAGAGTCCTCAAGAACTTTGCCGATGAGCCTTCAGAAGTTTTGCCGATCGCGTCCTCATGAGCTTTGCAGATCGCGTTCTCAAAAGCTTCGCTGATCAGCGTCCATAGGAGCTTTTCCGACCAGCATCTTCAGAAGTTTGACGATCACTGTCCTCAGGAGGGCCAATAAGGGTGCTCAAGAGTTTTGCCGATCAGAGTTCTCAGGGGTAGGGTGGCAGCGCCAGCGAAGAGGAAGATAAGAGAGCCAGCAATGTGGTGCGACAGATCTGCAGATTTACCTTCCAAAGAACCTTTCCTCCCAAGGTTACAATCATCTTACATTACAAGGAAAAACTACCTCGAGTGATTCTCTGCACGCACAACCACCTGAACACATGCGTATCACACCTCACTGCGTTACACTTTAACAAGTAGCCCACCCACCCGATCTAGTTAACTCTCATTGCACGGGGTATCATATTGCGGAGGCCTTGGAAAGGTAAAACCGGGAGTGTTGCTTCTACAGAGGTAGCAGATGATGTATGGCCCCGAGGACGATGTGGAAGGAGGCGCGAAAGTGTGTAAACATGATATCAAGCGTCCTCAAAGAGTGTGTGATATTCTTCAGAGCATAGATACCTCACGGAGGCGGTTCGCGAGACTCTAAAAAGAACATATTTTAAAATGAAATTAACTAACCCTCTGGCATTCTTAAACCCGAAAATGTCATTGCAGCGGCTCCCTTCTGTCCCTATCATGGGCAATATTATCTACACTTGATCATTTTCTCCAATATCCTTTAGGTCCATTTTAGTATTGAACGCCATCTAATTGTTGGACAACTACAGTTGCACAGCTGAAGTTTTGTAGAGATGGCACCAAGAGGAATCCGAGACCAAGATGGCTTTCCAAAAATCGAGACAAGAACAAGAGCGGACCCTTAGAAGTTTGGCGAGACGAGACGAAGAATGCCCCAGATCTCTGTGAAATCGAGACGCAACAAGACACTGTGTCCTTGATTCTCGGGGTTAATAGAGACTACTGAACTCTACTTGAAAATTTATAAATACGTCCATATATTTTGATATTAGTAGCAACACGTGAACCTGTCCAAAGTGGTTTTTCGATCGTGTGTCACACCACATGTCGCTTGGAAAGAGTCAATCAACAGCAACGTTCCACGCCGTAGTGCCATGGCAGGCCGCACAAGCCTGCGTTCGAGTGGTGAAATCGGCACATGTCGATTGTCGCTTCGGTATGAAATCTTCCTTAGGAATCTTTCTGATCAAATTGACAGCGTCACGCGACAAGCGCCACGTGTCTCTTGAAAACAAACTTTCAGAAATAAATGTAATTTTTTGAACCGATGCGATACGACAAGTTGCACGTGTCGCTTTCGTGTCGCTCTGACTGGGTCGTCTACTCAATATCGAGCATCTTGTCGCCTCGGTCTGTTGTTCGCTCATGCGAGGTGATCGTTTTGCTTTAGACTGAAGGGGCCCACGTCGCATGTCGATTGGTTTGTCGCGTGTCGCTTCGGTCTGAAAGTTTCCGTAATGCGCTGTGAACATTTGAGCAGCCACTCACTGCATATGCTGATTATCCTGTATATTTCGAGAATGGAGACGAGACTTGCACTTCGAACCGAGAAGGGTGTTCATAAATGGACGAGCTCATACACGAGAAGAGACGAGAATGTCAACCCTCGTCTCGATACCAGCCTTACATATTTGTACTCGCTTCGAATTTCGGCGTGAAAATGTCAAATCGTGGCCAGCAGCAAGAATTTCAATTACTCCCTGGAAGACAAGGACGGACAGATGATGCGGTGACTTCGGAATTTCCACTACGTCACCCACTTTGATGAGCACCGCCTCATCAAGAGTGACATTTGAAGATTGCGTGGTAGTGCCTCGGGTTACCAGTTTCCAGAATTATCCAGGGGCTCAAATTTGCTACCGGAACATACCCAAAACAGTTGCACTCTGGGTAACCACCGCCTCGAGTGTACGGGCAATGCCATCGGTCCATATGGCGGACAGCACAATCATTTTGCAATCAAGTGACCAGAGATGAATTTTCGGGAAGTCATCATCAGCGCTTGTCAGAAGGGACAATGGGACCGTCAACCAGTATCTAAAAGTAGTAATCAAGCGCTCTATGCAAGAAAAAAAGACGACCTAGATTATTGAACTCCCAAGAAACCAATACAAAAAAATAAGCATGAAATGACGGGTCTAAAGGGTGAAACACAATATCAACCTGCCAGTCTAGGAGAGCCAATGACACCTGGAGCCTCAATGCAACAAAAAGCACGCTCGCGTTGCTTTAAGCTCCTTGATGACACGTTGAAGTCTTGCGGCCCTCGCTCTCTTCGGACGAAAATTATGGCAACCGGCGTCCTCGATCAAATGCAGAAAAAAACAAGATTGGGAGCAGAGCGAGGGAAGTGAAAGTTCACCTTTGAACCTGCTGGAAGCTGTAGTCATCGCCCACGCGGTTTTTTCTTTCTAAGCACGACAAGAACTTCTGGTCCGTTTGCACGTCCCCTGCACTCTCGAAACCGGCCTTTGCGGTCTAAAGCCCTTTCCATTCATCACAAGTCTAACTAACGGGGGTCAGCCTCCGGACACCTCGGATCTATTCATAATTTACAGGTTTTTGTATTTTGCAGTCATCTCCCTTTTGAAAAAAAAAATCTACATGATTGACATTGTTATATGCAATCTATAGGTCAAAGTATGATTGTGGTAAATGTTTGCCCACTTCCTCCCCTCACCCCACACACACCTACAAAAAATTCTGCGGACGCCCCTCTATGACAATATGTTGTACAGTCACGGACAGTTCTGGGTTGTAACGATCTCATTGACTTACAATAGCATCGTTACAACTCAGAAATGTCCGTGACTGCACACCCGACAATTTACAGGTGATGTTATCATCGGCATAACTTGGCAGGGGCAAAGATATACCCCCCACTCCGCAAATTTTCAGCTTTACTAAAATTTATAAATTATGGTTATTTTGCTAACCTTCTGGGACAAGAGGAACAAAAAAATATTTTTTTTTTATGATTTCTCAGATACTTTGTTTTCAGTTTTTATTTTAAGTACACTTTATGCACAGATAGGCTAATCGGGACTGGACCTACGGTTTAAAGTGGGATCCCAATCGCTATGTACCTTCACCGCGTATCGAACCCGGGAGTACTAGATTACAACGCGAGTACGTTACCACAACGCAATCGGAGAAGCGATTTCTCAGATATAACAGATATTTAGTAAAATAGTCCTGAACGTTGTTTTTGTTTGATCAACAATTTTTCGATTCTACCCCTCTAAGTAAAGGCTCAAGTTCGATTCTGTCCCCCCAAAAGTTAGGTCCGAATATACGCCCATGGATGTTATTCTAAGTATAACGTTGTTACCGAAACTCTATGCCAAGTCTTGTCTGTTAGGGAAATTTTTTGACCACCAGATGGCAACACTAGTCTCTCGCTTCTGAGAAAGCACAAACTTGCAACAGCCTCTTAGCATCGGATCTCAACAAAAGCAGACGCATCTCGCAGTCGGACAAGTATCATCCCGACCGTTATTAAAGCATCACGCACCGGTGGGGGGAGGGGGGCGGGGGTAAGAGATCTGTCGTGCAAAAGAAGCTGGGACAATTACCGATATGGCGGAGAGTCCGTATCAATTTCCAGACCGTGTAATTACCGCAACATCCGCATGCTCCGAGAGTCATTGTTCTGATCTTCTCTGCTTCTTCAGTCAAATAAAGACCAGCGGAGCTCTTAAAGTGTTGGGCAAAAAAGCAAAGTGATATTGCAAGCTCCAAATTGGACGTTAAAACGGTACTTAGCTACCAGGCCTATTTGGAGGTAGGAAATCTCTGAAGTCAAAGTCATTTTACTTGCCTTGCAGTCTGTATTTTCCCTGCCAGCCTCTGTGGCGGAGTGGTTAGCGTAGCGCCCTCTGAAGCCAGGTATCTTAGGTTTCATTCCTGGGGCGTTGTACTTGTTCTATGGTTTAGGACTCAGTTCATCAAATGGAAAATGTATTTTCCTTATTTAACGTTTTTTTCTACCTCTCTGGGATGACGAGAATGAATGGTAGAATGATGAAAAAGCACAATCAAATTACCTCAACTGCAGACAGGCACAATCTTCCAACCACCTCTCGCAACTCACACTAGCTGGCCCTCTAACCCAGCTAGTCAGTCATTTCTAAGCCTGGCATCTACGTATATAACAATCCGGGCCAGGTGTTCTCAAATCTTGAGTATTATTCCAAGGCTGATGTTATGTCCTCTTAATTTTTTTTGTTCTTCCTCCTTTGCATACTGACTAAGTGCTGGGTGCGATAATGTCCCTGCTTCTTCAAGTGCATATTATCTCATTGATTCAATTTGCATTCTTTTGAATATACTGATTCATAATTCATACAATAAATATCAATTTTACAAACGATTGAAAAATAATAAGACATATTAAAAGACACAATAATATTAATAAATTGAGAATATGTTTAAGCATCAGTGGCGTGCGGTGACATTTTCCGTTGGGAAAACAGATCCAGAAAAGTTAAGAAAACCAAGAATTCAGTGCTTCTACATGGTACGTTATATTGAAAAAATGAGCACTCTACCTGATACTGTTTCCTTAACGTCTCTAAGGGAAGGATGAATGTCCTGGCGCAGTTGTTCATATTTTCGAATTTCAGTTGGTCTGCTGTCAAACGTATTTAATGCATCAGACGATCGCGGAAGATTGAAACAATTTTCAAGATTTTCACACATTGCAATATTCACAAATCCACTTTGGCACCACGTAGTTCTATACGTAGTAAATAGTAAACAATACCAACACTAATGATTTTGAAGCAAACAAATAGAAATTCATCCGCCCGAAAAACAGTAACTTTCCATCTCGCAAAGCGTTTGAAAAATGTGTGACCGCGGCCAGCGAGTTTTACCAACTCTATTTCGCGGATGTGTCCATGGACATGTTGGCTCTCTTAATAGACCGAACGCTCTGAAACGTTTATCTTCACATAGAATATGTCATCCGTATGTCAGCAATCATACTTTTGTATTTCTCCTTTATGAATATAAATTTTAACTAGCTTCGTGGATATGCTACATCGCTGACAGTATTCAGTACACTTGACACTTAATCGTGCAGTTCGCAACATTGAGGACATCAACAGACTGAACCAATGGCACCCTGTCTTTCTTTCAGCCCTTACCGGTTTAAAATTTCCCTCCACATAGCGTACCCTCCCATTGGATTCTTCAAGGTCGCCTGTTGATTTTTCGGGGCCTTGCTGGCGTTGGCTGGCTACAGGCTGGCCAGGGTGATGTGTCGCAGATGTTTTGCCAACACGCCACGAGAGGGTGCGGATGGCCCATATCGGAAAAAGACGAACCTTTGAGGTTTTTAACCTTTACAGTTACCGCTACCAAGAGGTCTGTTTTCTGTTGTTACCCAAACGTATGTTTCTTGCAAACATAAGCACTGACCGTACTGTTGCGAGAGTCCTTCCAAAGTGCAAGCAATGGATGTCAGCGAGATATTCAAGCCTTTAGAGGGTAAGTTACTTTCCCTTCGCCAACTGAAATATCTAACTCCTTCCTGTCGGTTATCTTTTTCTTTTCTTTGCTTCGAATGTTGCAGCCAAGGGTTAAAATCAGTGTGGTTCAAATCCACACCCCTAACACCAACCAACTTTCATCAACATAACATCCCCTAAAATGTTTAACAAATACCCAATTTATGGACATTTGGACTCTAAATTAACACACCCCCCATACGAACTTACACCCTCCCAATTGGTAGACCTAATTCTGGATAAATCCCTGGTTCAAATTCCCCTCACGAAGGGTACGCGAGCTCTGGTACGCAGAGAGCAAAGTACGTGCTGGCTCCAGAGTTCCTGTTAGTGGATGGGAGCACTCACGTGATCGCTGGCTATGGCTGTCATCACGACAAACCATTTAGTGGCGGGAACTGTACCAGGATATGGGAGTGCGTGTGAGGGGGTGGATGTGGTTGTGTGAAAAGCTCCAATAATAATTTGTGGAATTTAAATATAGATTGCATAGAAACGGCTAGCTTTGCTGTAGAATTTTAAAAATGTAAAATATATTAATCGATGATTGCGAAAGCAATTTGAGAGACTAAATTCAGTTATAATTATGGAGTTTAGATATCATTATATTTCATGTAATTATTGTGATTTATTACAAACATTATCCATTTATTCCTTGTAAATGCAAAATGTCTGTTTGGACTTCACTTTATGTTCAGACAGACTAATCGAGACTGGCAGATTTAAGTAGGATCCGAACCACTGTGCCATGTTGCTTACACAGGAGATACAAACCCATGACCCTTGCATTACTAAGTGACGGTGATAGCTACCGCATTACTGGCGACGTCCTCCATCTAAAATACAAGTCTTGCTATTCTTGCCGTGCAGAAACAAACACCATCCTCCTCAAATCCTCAAAGATTAATTTGCTTTATGGAAACAAACTGTCGAAAAAAGGGCGCTGTTGCTCGAGTTATGTTGCGTGCAAGTTCAATAGAACTTTCTCAATTTCCTCGTTGCCTTATTACCGAAGTAAAGTTGTGGCGGCTACTGCACGAACATTACCGTAATCGAAAGTTTTAAGAAAAAAAGAGTTACCTCCTTACCCACCCAAATTATCTGATCTTGAGGCTAACATTTTTCGCTCCACGAAGAAATTCGTGCTAACTACTAATTGCCCTCCGAAAGTTCCAGGGTAGAAATACGAAGCGTTCCACGACGGAGCTATTTGAAACCATGGAGAGCTATCGAAGTCTTTTATCTGTGACCTTTCGCTCATATCCATAAGAGAGCCTACTTCTTGTTGCCGGGCAGGTTCCATGATGGTCCTTAATTGAAGCTGGCGTTGGCCCATTACCAAAGCGAGGTGAGCTGCGAACTCTCGCTGGGTACCAGCGGGTTGCACAAATCCTGATCCGTAATTCCTAATGGTATTCGTCGCTGTGTGTGATTAACCCTGATTTTGCATCCAGTACTTCAAAAGAAGCGACTGAAAGAACTTGATTAAAATGTTGTTTTGTCTTTTCAGTTACGTATTTCTCTGAGGAAGCACGGTCGTTTTCACCAGCCACCGTGAGAAGAGTCAACGAGAGTTGAAGTCTATCTACCAACAGAGACACAACCACGAATTTTGGTCTGGGGGGACAAGTACTAGGATAAACGTACCAATAATAATAATAATAATAATAATAATAATAATAATAATAATAATAATAATAATAATAATAATAACAATATACTAATAATAACAATATAATAATAACAACAACAATAATAATTACGTTATTTTATTACTATTAGTAGTAGTAGTATGAAAAACATTATTATCGTCATAAATTACGCTAAAAAGGTGGTAGAGGCCGATGTTAAAACATTTGTGTTAAAACAAACGATTTGAATTTTTTCTTCAAAACATTCAATTTCACATTAACTAATAATGCAAAACAAGCACACAAACTGTATTTTTAAATGGCAGAAATTACATGATAAATGCATTTTGAATAAAATTCTTTTTGAACATATAACGTGTATAATTTTCATGTACAACATATGTTTCACACATATGCAACATGGAGCGACGTAAAATAAGAAAATACATAGGTATACAACATGTATTATTTAAATACATTACATAATCAATTCATCCACCTCATAATAAACCAGTCGGCTCCCGTGGCGGAGTGGCTAGCACATCGCGCTACGACGCCAGGAGTCCCGGGTTTGAATTCCGGCATGGGTGTTTGTGAGTGTCTATTTATCAATCTCATCATATCATCACTCATCCCCATCTTCGCAATGAGCCAAAAGTTGCACAAATAGCGAAGTAAAATAAACAAAATCAATCAATCAAATCAATCATAATAAACTAACAGCAAAAAATATATATATTGTCGCCCAAATGTGCACACTTCTCTTCCTCAAAACAATTGTTCATAGATTTAAGACAAAATCAATGAAGAGAACGCTCACTTCTTTCTTTGGTAATTTACAATGCATTACAGAAAACAATGAATTTGGGAGCGAAGCGAAAACTGAAAACAATATTGATTTAATAGGGCTCATATAATTCCACGGGGTGCCATGACATTCTCTCTTTTACAACTTTTTAAATTTAGATCGTTAGGTGTCCAGGGTCGACTACCGTCGCCCCCTAGATACGTCTCTGAACTTGACGAGACTAACTAAGAAAAGCAGGCATTGCGAGCGAAGTGAGCAAGAAAATTTTACGAAATATATTTTAATTTGCGTAAAATTGGAAATCTATGGGGAAATTGCCCTTCTCGGCCCTCCTCAAGATCCCTTAGAAGTCAATGTTTGCCCCCCCCCCTTGTCCCCCTAGAATTGACGTCCTACCCAAGGTTGGAGGGAAATGCCCCCTGTGGTTGCGCCACTGTCTAACAAGCAGTTTAGCCACTAAGGCGTGCATGTGAGCTCTAGTCTACCCTCATGCCCACCAATGTAACCAATAGGTAGCCAATACGCATTATAATACTGCTTGTTAAGCTTTTATAGAGAAGCCTGATTCAAGTGATGAAAGACTGAGAGAGGGAAAAAAGAAAATGAGATAATACGAAATAGAAAAGAGAAAAAGGATAAAGAGTGAGAGAGAAAGAAAAGAGAAAAGTGAGAGAGAGAATGTGAGACGGAAAATAGAGAAAGAGAAAGGCAAGTAGAATGAAAGAGAAACAATAAAGAAATAATGCGATACAAAAACAAAGAAAGAGTTAGAGGAGAAGTAAAAAGAAAGAATATGAGACAGATAAGATAAAGAGGAAAATAATAAGAGACTGAAAAGATAGAAAGGAACAAAAGGAGAGCAAAGGAAGGAGGGTGCAAATGAAAGAGAAAGGATAAAGAGAGAAAGCGATACGTAAAAGAGAGAAAAGGAGAAAGAATGATGGACAGAAAAGATAAACGGGAAGAGAGTGAGAGACTGAAAATAAAAAAGGAGTTAAAGAAAGAGAAAAATAAAGTGAAAAACTAAGGATAAAGTGAGAGAATGTGGTACGGTAAAAAAACAAACGGAGAAAAAGAAAATAAGAAGGAAAGAGAGGGTAGAAGATAGGAGACAAAGGAGAAACTAACACTAAACACTAAATGAAAGTAGAACCAAAGGTTGCTCAGCCGGAAGAATAATTTGGCATTGAAAAGTATGCTTCCTTTAGTGCCTAAAATTTACCGATCACTCCCTTACATGTCTAGAGTTAAATAAACAGCCAATTGGAAAACACAGAGCTCTAAATGCATCTAATCAAAACTGATGCACAGTTAAACGTGTAATTTTGGTATATTTGAAATGATCGTGCCTAATCTGCATAATCATCACCTCCAAAATGGCTGAGATCGAGAATCTGTGGGGCCTTACCCCCACATCCCCTAAGTGTGCCTTGATAGCACAGTGCTATTTGCACCGGGAACTTAACTTTTCCTTTGTACCTGATTTGCATAAAAGAGCATCACACGAAACAGCACTGACAAAACACCCATCTCATTCCTTTCCTGGTGCATTTAGCAGCTGATGCATTTTGATCATGGGTGTTCTTTGTTAAAGTCCCATCATGAATTTCATCACCTATCCTAGTGGTCGAAATTAGCCAAAAAGTGGCAAATTAACAAAAATATAAATTACTGGGATCAACATATTTGTGCCAGTTGACACATTTTGGACCACTCACTTTCTAAGCGATCATAATTCCTTGATCTCTTGAATGTACCTAGTTGTCAACAAATGGGGTTGCGCTTTGATAGTCTCCACCGTGGAGTGGACAGCTTTTCAAGATGCCGAGTTCCTCCCGCACCCAATTAAACATGGCATGCTCGCATATTGCGTCAGAAGTCCGTAAAGAACAATATTCGAAGACGGTGACTAAGGTTTCTCCCTCAAGGATGAACCAAACTCTTCTTTACGCTAGAAGACCTTGCCTTTCAACTTCATGCACTTCTTCCGCGTGCCAATTTAGTCCCTGTCTGTGTTCGTACAGCCGGACGAACGTACAGTCCATATTTCTTAGCGCTATTGCGTGGGACAGGGGATCGGATACAGATTTTTACATTGTAATATTTTAACTGTTTCCCACTTCTCACTGCAGGCGATAAATCATCACCGTTTACTCGCCGCACCTTGATATTTGCGACTTTTATGACACCGGCAGAGCGCATCCGACATCTCAACATGGCAGTTTTGCCAACTGTTCGGGCAGTAAATCCCTTTTTGTAGGCGAGGATCTTCTTGGTAAGAACTTCGCTTTAATTTATGCACTGCGAGTACTAAACCTCTCTTGTTGTTATGTGCGACCATTCTGTTGTCCTGTCACGAGTCCATCCCAAGATGCACTTGTCAACATTATTGCACTATAGCAAGGACGAAGAAAGGAGACGTCTGGGCAGAAATGCGCTGGTGCCATATCTGGGAAAGGCAAAGCTAGCGAGGATCAAGGATCGTTGATTACCGCATACAATGTGGCAACGTTCACCATGCAATGTTGCCAAGTCTAAGCGTCAACTCTCCCTCCAAATGGAAAACTAACAAAGATCAATAAACGTGCATTACCACAAATGATGTGGCAACATTCAGCATGCTATGTTGTCAAGCACAAGCGTCAACCCTCATTCCAAAGGATAGACAGTTGTCATTTCCCTGATTCGTCCAGCAAATATTGTTACCATTATATATCACATGTATCAGGAGCACCAATTTTCGAAAAACATTGGGTGCACTCAACACTTGAGTTACAGGTTCACAAATAATTATAATAAATTCTCCCATTCATGTTAATGCACACCAACAATGCAGCTTTACTTATTTTTTAAATATTTACTGATTTAAACAAGCACTCCATCACGAATCACGAACAAATATATAATAATAATAATAATAATAATAATAATAATAGCAACAAAATGGCAAATTATTTGGTGGGCTCCGCGGGTTCAAGTAAGTTGGCGCCACTGACGTGTATTATAAACACGAAGGTTAATATTGCCATAAACCTACGCTTGTTTTTCTATAAATCAACAACAGATCCAAATAACATACTTCCGCCATCTTTGTCACATGACTGAAGGTTGTTTCTCATTTAATGCTCATAGTTTTCAGCATAGAATTCATTTGGAGGGCGAGAGTTCGCTACTTCTATTCTCGTAGATCCCAATTGTCCTCAAGATACAGGGTGAAGGCCCAAAGATTGAAGCTACGAGATAGATGATCGAACCAGAGGACACTCGCACCAGAGGTGAAAGCGATATCATTCGGCTACAGTAACACAGCAGTAGTCAAGTACACTCATTCTCCATTGAGTTCTTAGTGAAGATGTAAAGTGGAAGATCTACCGTTTGAATGTTTATCTCATTGAATCTTTACAGACTCAAATGTTCAGTCGTGAATCCACTTGAGTTTACGACAACCATAGACTCTGCAGTCACAGTAGGACAGGTATAGCTGATACTTAAGATATTATCCCGCCACTGCTGTGTCTTCTCAAAGACGTAACCATAAGCAGCCCACATACATCGTGTTTTCGTTTGAGATAAGAACTTGCAGAGCTATAAGCATTTTCTTCTGATGTCTATCGCAGTTCTTTATACGTTATGTCGTCTGTGTCTATGCTTGTTCGTACGAGCAGAAGTGACCCATTTGGAGATGCTGCATTGCCGTTTCGGAGTCAATAATGACACATTGTAGGCACTTATGTGCCACTCGTATGGCCAGTAAGCAAGCAGTAATATTATTTTGTCATTTTCGAATTAGGTTCTGAGTGTCTTCGACCATGGCTACTTCACATTCAGCTTCACGTTTTGATTAAAAAAACAAGCAATAATAAAATAAAAACCTCCATGGGGCAACAGCCCTCGGAGGGTCAGAATGACGCGTGGTCAGCGCATCGAATCCCATCGCCGCTGTTTTTTGGATTTCGAGACCGGAGCTCGCTACTTCTCTTCATGTAGCTCCTCAGTTGTCCTCATGTGCACACAGAAAACTAAATGAATCATATCGATTGATGCACCAGAATGCATCGATTGATGCACTAAAGTGTGTTTTATGGCTTCTTCAAAGAATCAGATTCACATTTGATGCATTTGGGTGCATTTTTGTATGTCGTGAAAGAAACATCGAAGTGCATCATTTGATTCAAGTGAGGATTTATTACAGTCGAGATGCACTTCAATGCATCACTTTTTGTTCCTTGATGCACCTTCCTGCATCTTTTTGGATGATGCACTTAAACGTTTGGTCTGAGCTACAGAGTTTATGTAGCTCAGACGATACGTTTTGGTGCATCATCGAAAAAATGCATTCTGGAGCATCAAAATGCATCAAGGTGCATCAAAATGCATGAACTGATGCATTGAAGTGCATCTCGACTATAATAAATCCTCACTTGAATCAAATGGTGCACTTTGGTGTTTCATTCAAGACATACAATAATGCACCCAAATGCTTCAAATGTGAATCTGATTTTTTTAAGAAGCCACAAATCACACTTTAGTGCATCAATCGATGCATTCTGGTGCATCAATCGATATGATGCATTTAGTTCTCCGAGTGTGGTGCTGGATCAACCACGATTTTTTCTGAGCATCCACCAGGAATCGAATCCGAGATAGCTTGCGCCAAAGGCAAGAGCGCTAACCATTTGGGTTCGTGGAAGCCCAAGTCTTGCCTTGTAAAGACGAAGAAAAATTATACTTTTTGTCCATTCCAGAGCGAATCACCACGAAGCCAGAGTTCCCAGGTTTGCATCACATCATCGTTCATCCTCAACGTCGCAACCCAAGAGGTAGAAAAGCAAGATAAAACGTATGATCAGTCTAATCGTCTGTCGATATTATTAAATTACGACTTTTAATATTAAGAAATCAATTAAATTAGCTAAGATAATTGAATGTTAGGCTTTTCGTTATTCACAATACTGTAACTTAATAACCGTGCTATGCTTTAACATTTTTAGACTCTGCTATCGTGCCATTTTCCACAAATTTCCAGTGCCTTCCTATTTGGCCAATTGTAGTGCCTAAAACGGGGTCATCAGCAGTGTAAGGGTTAGGGTGGGGCAATAGCCTACAGTAAAATAGTCTTAGCCCACCCTCTGCTCACCCAAAGGATCATACGCACACGCAGGAGGATAAATTGATAAAAACATAAAGAACGAGAGTTAGAGAGAGATGAGGAGAGAAAATGATGAAGACAAAATTATAAGAGAAGCAGGGAAAAAGAAAGAGAGAATGAGGCAGAGAGAAAATGATAGAGAAGTAGAGGAAGAAAGAACAGAAAGAAAGAGATAGAGAGATACATATCGAGAAAAAAATAGAGTGGGAAATAGGGACAGAAAATAGAAACAAAAGAGAGACAAATATAAAGAGCGTGGAAAGAAAGGACAGAAGGAAAGGTGAACACAGACAGACAGAGAGAGAGAAAAAAAGATGAGAATAGTGAAAGAGAGTATTCATGACAACCACAAATATTTCGTCCATTCTGGTGGCCATACGAAGAAAAAAGATTCTGTGGCGACACCATTGGCTAGCAGTAAAATTTTTCGCGAGAAATTGAAAATTAGTAACAAGACGAAAGCCCATAAATTCGAAATCGATTCTGAAAAAAAAAAAAATGTTACATGCTCGCCCCCACAAACCAATACTAGAGTAAACCAAATTGGGTTGCGAGAGAGAAAAAAATTAAGGACGCCAGCGCAACATGCAATTTGCAAGGGTTAAGGATATGGAGAAATTTACTGCCCGTTTCTTACACTGCCGGGAGATCATAAAAATGACATTTCCAAGGAGGCAAACAGACAGTGAGTGTCAAGGTTGAAGTAACTTCTGTCAATTACGAAACTTAATGTCGCCCTGCCACGACATTTCAAGAGAAGGGAACCCGCTTTCCTCGCGTTCGAAGCCTTGGTTTTTATAGTTAATAAAGTATTACCGCTACTTACTCGTCAGCTGTACCTGAGCCGAACTTATTCTAAATATAGTTTTGCTGCGTGGCTTTCCCGTAACATGTTACGTGGTACAGTCACGGACACTTCTGGGATGTAAAGATCCCATTGACTTTCAATAACCCAGAAGTCGTTGACTATACAAGGTCGTATTTGCTAAGTTTCTATTCCGTAGTTTGCGCCTCTGGTTGACAATTATGTTTATGATAGAATTTGGGACAATTCTGAACATGCCCGTACTCAGGATTTTTTGAAAGGGGGGGGGGGCAGAGCCGCAGGCGAATTTTATAAATGTTCTCTGGAGAGGCATATGTATATGTGTGTGGGTGGGGGAGGCTGTGTAGAGAAATTTCGACATTTCTAACCTACCTAGGTATATGTTAGCCACGTGATAAATATTTACAGTTGACACTGGCATTTGTTTGTCAGAGAGCGATTGAAAATGTAGTACGATACTGATAGACTACAGGAATCATGTGAATTGTAAATATCTCTTGTAGAATTTACGAATTTTTTAAAATGTCAAATAGCCTACGATAAGCAACATATGTTACGGTGATAGATGAGGGTTCACCCATTTAGCAATATCATAGTTCCTGACTTATCCAGTTACTTTTGATTTGATTTGATTTGGTTTATTTTACTTCGCTTTTTGTGCCACTTTTGGCTAATTTACGAAGATGGGGATGAGTGATGATATGATGAAATTGATGAATAGACACTCACAAACATCCATGCCCAGGCCAGGATTCGAACCCGAAACCCCTGGCGTTGTAGCGCGATGTGCAAACCACTCCGTCACGGGGCCGGCCCAGATACTTTTGTTTTACATAACTTTCCAGACTACTGTATAATGATTTAACTTGCTAATATATAAGAGTTGTATTTCAACTTTGAAAGTGAATCAAATGAATCAAGCCTGTTGAGCATTTTTTTAAAATAAATTAAGAATAAATTAAAGAACGTTTTTACGAGTATAAGCAACATTACTCCAAAAAGAAAGATTGTTGGGAAGTAAAAAACGAAAGTGGAGAGCTACCCCTTCATATGGTTGGTTTGTTTGAATTGCAGTCATTGAGGAACCTATTGTTTCATAATGCAAGGAGTATACAAAATATGCAAATTAAAGGGAAAAATTTGTGACACTTTAATCGAAGAAACCATTCAATATTCATTCAATAATAACCTACTTGTCGAGTGTCAAACAACTGTTTCTGACTCAGAAAAAGAAATGCAGACCATTTTAAAAATGTACACAGTATTCTGCAGGATGTTCTACATAAGCAGTGCAATGTCTGTAGTGGCGCCGCAAGAGTCTTCCTTTGTAGCAAGTAATGCCCGAGCCGAGACGAAAAGAGTCGCCGGTTCGTGGATTAAAAGGAATGGACTGTTGTTCAGACAATATCGGGACGGGACATCTGATAGCCTTGCATCAATGGTTATAAAACTAAAATTGCTAAATATTGCAGACTGCAGACTTCTGGACCCTGTCTCTCAACCCATTCATTTGTGCAAGGTCAAAATCGACAATTCGACAAGGACAATTCTTGAAAAATTTGAAAAATCATCAACGTTATTTTTGTAGGTTTTTATAAGTTCAATTTAAGATGTTTCATAGCTCGAGGGGGGAGGTCATGGCCCCCATCCCCCCCCTTGGGTACGGACCTGATTCTGGGAACTCGTTAGTGGGATGGTGAGTGTGGACTGTGGTCACATCCTGCTCACCAAAATGAGAAATTTTTAAACAATGATAATAAACAGATAACGGATTTACATATGAATACATATCTATTTTACAGAGTCGGCTCTTCTCTTTTGACTCTGCACATATTTTTCCATCTGTTTTCTACAATGACTTATGGCACTCAGCATAGGCACTGCACTGTAGTGCAATGAAACATTATATCAATTTTACATATTATACTACATTATTGTATAATTCCAATAAAGTGATCTGCTGCTAAATGTTCAGTGACGATATTAATATCCAAAGTGTAAGTCAAATCCCTATTAGGCTCTGTTTTGTTTTCTTTAACTACTGTTAAAAGCAATTTTATTTTTCTTATTTATTCTTAGATTATACCTTTTTCTGATTTATTACTGCCTCCTGTCATTATCTATATTTGGGTTGTACACTTCCGGGTGTCCGAGAAGTCTTTGTGTGAAAACAAATATTAACTGTATGCGCTATATGCAACATAGACATGAAAAAATGGTACCAAAATGTTCGGAAACTATTCAAGTTTCAGCCAACCGGAAATGTACACAAATCAGGAAAACGCTGAGTGTGTCCTGTGGTTTCACGAGAGCAGGTTACAAAAAACAGTGCAGAGACAGTTTCAAACATCGTACGGATAGGTGCTGCCCGATGGTAGGAGTTAGTGTTGCCCACGAGACGAGACTTTGGCTTGTCTCGTCTCGTGGAAATGCTGTGAAATGCTGTCTCGTCTCGAAAATATTAGTTTGTCAAAGGGACACATGATCAATCTCGTCTCGTCTCGAATTTTTAAAAGCCTGTCCCGTCTCGTCCCGTGGGCAACACTAGTAGGAGTATTAAGTAGTGGTATGACAAATTCAAGACCACAGGATCTGTTGCTGACGCACCGAGAAGTGGCCGACCATCAACCTCAGACGAAAGGGTGGAAGATGTCAGAGTGGCTTTTGTGTGCAGTCCGAAGAAATCCGTGCGTACGGCCTCACGTGAATTACAGATGCCAAAAAATTCTGTTCATGATGTGCTACACAAACGTTTACTGTTTCGTGCATACAAAGTGCAAATCCTACAGGCTTTGTTGCCCAATGACGGCAAACGTCGGTATAACTTTGCGGTGAAAATGTTATCACGCATTGACGCTCATAATGGCTATCTGGAACGTGTTGCTTTTTGAGACGAGGTGGTCTTTCATGTCAGTGGTTTAGTGAATATACACAAAGTGCGTATCTGGGGTAAATAGCCCCCTCATGAGGTGAGGGAGTCGATCATGGGCAACCCGAAGGTGAATGTTTGGTGCGCGCTGCTGCATGACAGAATAATTGTACCATTATTTTTCTGTGAGGACACAGTAACATCTGGAGTGTATTTCGACATGTTGCAATTGTTTGCTGTTCCTCAATTGCTAGAATACCACCCAGATGTTATCTTTCAACAAGACTGTGCACCGCCACATTGGAGTCTGGAGGTACGTTACTACCTTGATCAGATATTTCCTGGAAAATGGATTGGTCGAGATGGACCGACAGCGTGGCCTGCACGATCTCCAGACATAACCCCTTTAGATTTTTTCTATGGGGTTATGTGAAAGACAATGTCTACAGAACTCCTATATCCGATCTTGCAACTATGCAACAACGGATAACCCAAGTCATTACATCAATCCCTCCTGTGATGTTGGCTAATGCATGGCGAGAAGTTGAATTTCGACTAGATGTACTCCGTGCTACCAAAGGGTGCTCACGTGGAGATTTATTGATTTCTTTCCTATTGCCAATAAAACTTGAATAGTTTCCCAACATTTTCGTACCATTTTATCATGTCTATGTTGCATATAGCGGATACAGTTAATTTTTGTTTTCATATAAAGATCTCTCGGACACCCGGTATACGTATTAACTAACATTTAATGTGTGTATAAGAAAATATATTGCACATAGTTATAAAAGATGCAATAACAATCTTGTAAGCATAGTAACTTAGTAACTTAGTAACTTACTGCAAGCATGAAATACTACTACTACTACTACTATCACCAATAATAATAATAATCTGAAACGCTCTGCATAAAGCTAAATGAATAGAAACATATTTCGATAATATAAATACCACATCCCTCATTGGAGGAGCCACACCCCATACGCACCCCTAGATTCCAAATGCTGATGCCTCCCATGAAGCTATGAACATAGCCTCAAATTATTCGCCTCACCCCGTACACCTTCTTGAAAATATGTGGGAAGGAATTGTTAAGGGTTTCTGACCTTTTACAGAGAAAGCGTATTTCATGTCGATGTTTACAACAGTAGACACGCACGCATACACACCAATACACATACAGAGAGAAGAGAATAAGAAAGTAAGTGACTAAAACAAGAAATGAAGAGAATGAGAGAATGAATTGAGAAACTGGAGAACAACCAAAACAAAGGAAAAGAAGAGAAAAGAAGAAGAAAGAAAAATTTGGGAAAACAGCGAAGAAAACAATAGAAAGAAGAGACGTGAGAAATCAGCGAAAGAAAAAATAGGAAAAAAAAGTTAAATAAAAGGAAATAACGATAGAGAACTTCACGCGCACTGACACAGTTGCAAAGTGATAAAATCGTGTCCACAGTAACAAAATTAGCTCACAACATCACACTGCAACTCTCATGATCACTTTATGGGAATTGTCCTCGTGAAAAGCCACAAGTGGGATCTTTGCGACCAATTTAGAACATGGAGCATAATCTACAACGCAGAAAACTAAGTATCTTTACATTATATTCAAGGCATAGGTTGAAAATTCATTACAAATTGTGAAGAAGCATGTGCTTTCTGAAGGTGTATGTTGGCCTTTAGGCTACTCCCAGACAAATGGATTAAACAACACACTGAACAAGATTGACGACACACTAGAATGAACCCGGAAGAGTGAATGACAATATCGCGAGCCGACTACTAACTTCGGTAGCTATTGGTATTGTATTATCCAAATAAACTTTAGTTTCTAAAATTTATCATACACTCACATTTAGCAATGAATGAATCGGAAATTTATTAGAAATTGTGAAATAAATATTGCATGTTATTTTTTTCATTCAAAAGATCTTACAAGTGTAACAGATGCATCAATCTTGGAAAAATAATACTGATATTGAGAATATAACATTGGGGATTTTACTTTTTAAGATGAGAATAAACGGTAGTAAGATGAAGCTGATGGAAGGACAATCGCAAACACACAGGACACAACATATGCTCTACTGATGATCATGCTGATTGTGAGTCCAGACGTTAGAGCCTTATTGGCCTGTAAAATGCAGTCTATGGTGTTCTACGTGGAAGAGAGTTTGACAATTTGGTCTCTTCCGAAAGGGTACTTCCTTGAAGTGATAGCGCCTGAACTCAATTCATACATTTTTAGTGCATCACATTGCATGAATGTTCCCTTTGATGCATTTCTCTGTGTGTTTTGATGCATTATTTATGCACTTTAATTCATTTCAAGAGTTAACATTGGTCTCGATTGACATACTTTAGGTTCTGTGTGAGATGTGAGTGTCTACGGCGTGTTTCTAAGTTCATCCACTGAAGAAAGTAGACCCACTAGGAAGCACTATATAAACTGAGGAGTTGCCGCAATACAAGATTGGTAGACTCGCCTTCATCTTCATGATATCGGGGTGTGTGACCGCCTCCTATCTTCCAGTACAAGGTTCACTTCCCTTCCTTGATAAACGAAGCCATATATCTTCTAAGGTCGGGTGAGCAGCGGCCAGTGACACGTCCCGAATCTACGGGTGTGGCCGGGTGACACGTCCACTGCGGGTGCCGTAAATCGTCCACGACGGTATTTTATAGCCAGCAAGATCGAGTGTCAGGTCGAAAACGTCTTCCTCGATTTTAACAGCCGGGAGTAACATATGCGGAGGGCACGACGCATAAAGGGAAACATATCGTGCTGCACGTCTGTTGCTAGGGCTTGCATTCGGTCTTGTTGCACAAACTGTTGCAGTGTGAATTTTAGTGTTTCCGGTGGTGTCGTGGAGCGCTTGTAATTCTTCTTTGGGCCAGTTGTAACTGTCAGAACTCGGAGTGGATTACACTTGGATGCAGTGCATGAAGAGGGACCGCATATGTTCACGTAGACACCCCACGAAGGCAATCTATCTGCATAGCACACCGTACAACAATGTCCGAAACTGGAATACAACGACATTTATAATGTCTTTTTGATCTACATTGTTAGAAGTTACCGGAATTTACAATATTCTACCGTTACAATTGAACAGTCTGTCTGTTAGTTTACAAAAATGGTACAACTTTTTTTTTTTTTAAAAGTCATGGCACCTCTCTGTTCCGTGGTTACAATAAGAAATAAACATGATGTCTGTAACAGGTTGTAATATTAAAAACAGACACACTCATTCATGCTGTACACATATGCCTCTTGTACAGCTCTGCGACACATAAGGAAAAAGCTTTTCAATTTGAATTTGAATATTATATCTTGCATAAAGGTAGCTAATGATTGCAAATTGCAGTTGTGTGCACCGTACAAATTAATTTACATATAATTACGCGTATGTAATAGCCGTTTTACTTTCGAAACGGCTGTGGTCTTTTTTTATGGTAGTTGGAATGCAACAGAAATTGACAGTTTTGTTTCTCCAGCTAACCTTGGACTGTTCTCTTTGACAGCCTGTCTGCTTTCATATGCAGTACATGGGGTCCATTTTTACATTGAAATTATGAAAACAACAATACCCCCTCCCCTTATTTCGAAGCATTTTTCTTCGATGGCTGACCGGAAGGCGTACGCTGAAAAAACATATCAACACTTATGCATACACATAGTTGGACATTTTGTATTGTAGAACTCAAACATTTTATTTTTCATGTGCTAATGACGTCAATTCTAGTAGGTGAAGCACCTCACAGTATGGTTGTTGAAAAACCTTTAGATTTTTGGCTACAAAGATTACATGTCATGAAATTGGGTGGAAAATCTCTAATAGAGAGATCTTTTTCGAATTTCCATTGTAGGCTTCGTGTATACAAGAGATTTCGCATAGGCACGCTGAAGTGGAAATGCCCGAATGAGTGAGTTGCAGCGAATACAGTTTGGTATTTTGCATTGGACCGATGACATCTAAACATTAGAATTGACCAGAAGTTAGTCTCCATTTCGATTATGAAAAGTCATAATTAAAAACAAATTTTCTTGACAGTCCGTGGCAGAGAGGAACCCTAAGTTTGAATTCTGGAAAAGTGATAGACATTGCATTGTGTTTCTACGCATCTTAAAAGTTTATCAGTCTTCGTCGTCGGGATGCAAAAATAAAGGAAGAAACCAAAATGATTATCGTTTTATAATCAATCCAAAACGACTTAATTTCTAAATAAAATACAAATTTTGGTAGCTAGAGCACTAGAACGCCAAACGTTTTCTTCTTTCCGTCACAGGTATGTTCAACAACCCAAATAAGTAAAATAGCGTTACTGATTCACCCTTCCTAAAAGCATCATAAAATTTTGAATTCTGATTATGGCTGTCACAAGATATGAAAATACTTATGTGCATCCACAGATGAATACATTCGCAAAATACGATTAGTGAGGATGGTGCATAAATTGATGACACACACATTTCTTGTGAAATTTTGAACTGCTGATGCCAAGGGGAACCAGTGAGGGATACAAACCAGAAAGGATCGATGAGCTTTAAGAACTGTCAGCAGCAGCGCGTACTGCTCGCTCCGCCCACTAGCTTTCTCCCCTTTCCTCCGTTACGCGCGGCCTTGCTACACACAGATCTCCGGGACAGAATATACAACATTCTGTATCAAAAACGAACTTCTGAGAATTTTCAGGCACTGCACTCTGTCCCTCACCTGCCCCTTACAAGACGAACCTTTACGCATGACGTGGGGGGGGGGGGGGTTAAAACATATAAAAACATATCGTTTACAATGGTGAAAACCATCACGTGGTACTGACGTTGCCAAAGTTCAGAAAGACAAAGAAAATATATATAGAAATAAAAATAGAAAGAAATGCATATGTAGATAGAGAAATAGAAGAACGGAGAAAGATAGAAAAGTGTAGAAATAAAGAATGAGAGATAGAAATAGATGTGTAGGTAGAGAAACAGACAGAACGGAAGTGGATAAACAATCAAAGAAAGAGATATAGAACAGGAGGAAGAGAAAAAGAATCGTAGAATGAGAACGAGGAGAATCGAAGGAAAGAGATAAGGTAAGCAGCCATGATCACGGAAATCAAAAGCCCCATCGAACCCATCCGACTAAATTTCACTCTACAGCCCGTAAATAATAAATGAGATATAATAATCCTATATTGTTGGAAAATGTATATCTATACTCTATACCGATAATCTCTGGAGCAAGGAGACGCATAACGGATGAGAGGTGGAGAAAGGGAGTGGGCCTAGCGAAGAAGTACACGCCGCTGCTAAAGCTGATAGCTGAAGTCGCTTTTCCCTCTCTACGCAATCCCGTTCCCTCGCACTTGTTCGTTGGTCGATCCTATTCGAGTCACTACTTGTGCAGAGACTTGCTTTCGTTCACTTGCTCCAGAGACTCCCAGGCTAGAGTAATGGATATACATTTGTCACCAAAGAAAAAAACTCCATCGATAATTCTCTCACCCGCGAATCTTAATTCGACATTGTAGACAACCAACCTATCATCTACTCAAGGGACACCAACCTAACCGACTCCTCGTCGTTGTCAATCATCCACCTAGTGCAGAGTGTCTTCCAATATAAAACCCTTGCAAATCACACATTCGGGTCCATCGAGGATGTTCCAGTCCTCTTTATGTTCGCCTATGGTTTGCGAAACAGTAACCCATCAACTTTCACCGTCATGGTCCAGCGGTTGCGCTAACCATTGGGTGGAGCGATAAAAGCTGCCATCAACTAAAGTATGCCATGTCCACAGAGCCTCATGATAAACCAGTCTCGAGCGAGCGAGGCAGTGACAATGTCCACCTCCGACAGGTGGCTCAGAACTCGATCTTCCACGGTGTGCAAACCTTGGATTAGTTCACTAGGTTTGGCCATTTTCTTTTCATATTCTTCTTTTCTGTTTTACATTTAGTCTGCTTAGATGGCCAAAACTGTAATGGAACACTATGCAATGTGGCTCCAACTGGTATCAACCGAAGACAATTTGATTACAATGAGACAACGTTAGCTGATATGCTATGGTAGGGAACCTCGCCCAAAATTTGGGTTTCCCCGATGGAGTAGTGGTACCATCGACGTCTTGCAATTAAGGCGTCAGGGTTCGATACGCAGTGGAGGCACATAGTGATTCAGATCCCATTTTAAACTCTAGGTCCAGTCCCGAATAGCCTACCTGTGCATGTAGTGTACTTAAAACAAGAACTAAAGCACACAAACAAACTCGCGCATACCATTTTTTTCTTTAGTTTCTCAGTACTTGACTGGCATTCGTTAAAGTTACGTGCGTTCATTTATTGTTAATGCTCTTCTGTTGTTGAGTTTTGGGTCCACTTTATATACAGATAGACTGATCGGGACTTGACCTACAGTTTAAATTGGGATCCAAACGAAGGCAATGTGCCTCCACCAGGTATTGAATCCGGGACCGCTTGGTTACAAGGCGACGACGTTACCAGTTTCTGGCAACATGTTAAAATCTACATTGGGAAGAGCATTTCAATTTTCTCCGTCTTGATTGCACATAACTACAAGGTGTTTTTTAAAGTTCTCAACATTCATTGATAGTAGTCTGTCAGAGAGAATGTTTTTCATAATAGAAAATGATCTTTCTACTTCGACAGAAGTTATTGGAGCATACATAAAACAAGCTAATGTAGCTGGACTCATTTTGGTAACAGCATTTTCACCTTTTAGAATATCACAAATTGTTTAAATTGTTTCAAGTCCTCATTTGCATTCATTACCCGTTTGCACTTTTCCACAACAGCTGACCCCTTTTCTCCTAGCACTTCCATCATCTGCTGCATAGATTCCTCGTAGATTTTCATGGATGCTATAATTGTAATTGTCTCTGGCAATTAACCATAATGTGCAAAAATAAACTTGAATAGCACAGGAGTTATTTCACTTCATGAATTGAAGCCGCTTCATTTTCTGGAAGAGCATCTATCACCTCACTGATTTTTTCAAGGTTGTTAGCATAATATATAGCTGCTGATATCCAGGCTCCCCATCTGGTCAAGACTGGTTGCGGAGGTAAACTAAGCTCAGATGCAACTTCCTTAAATTTTCGGGTTCGAGAGGGAGATTTCAGAAATATCTTCTTTGTGTTCGAAATCAACCTGTCCACTTCAGCAGTCAATCATGCACAAGGAAATGTTAACCGAAAGGCAATATCCTAACTGAGCATGAAATACATTTTTCTCACACTTATCTCCTTCAGCAATGTTGAAACATGCATGAGTTCAATAATAAGGCGAAAATTATTCACATAATAAATGGAAGAAAAATAAATGCCAACAACGTTTTTTTGGGAGAAAAATAATTTATATAGGCTACACATTTTTTTAAAGAAATGGTCAAATTTCGTTGAAAAAGGCAAAAAAAGGCATTATAATTAAAAATAGGCAGTGGGGTCTCAAATAGGCAAAATAGGCAAAATGAAAAGGCTTCTAAAACATTCGAAACAACATAAAAAACGTATATCCCGAAAATTTTTATCAATATATGCAGTAGATAAAAAGAGGCATTTTGCCAAACTTCCGGGCTCTAGTTATCAGGAAGGCCTTTTAATGTTCTTCTTGTCAACTGTAGCTATCTCAAACTGACAGCTATATAAGTTCACCCCATATGTTCCGGATTCGAACCCTGTCCGAGACAGCGTTGTGAATGAACCTTTATTACTTTCACGTAGCCTACAGAGGCATAAAAGCGACTTAAATAAGAAAATCGCAAAAACAGAGAGAATAAGATTCTTTGTAGGACACAGTATTCACTGGTCGATAAACTTTATGTTGGTTTCCTGCCACTTTTTTGCTAATCACTACGATGTCTACTGTAGGCGATTATGTGACATGGGTGAGGAGATAATCATACACACACACAAATTCCGTCTACAAATCGAGGTGAGATTGAGAAAGAGACTGGAATTTGTAACTCGAGATGGAATCGGGATTGGGGACGAGACAAGTATTTGCAACTCTAGACGAGAAGGAGAACGAGACAGGAATTTGAATCTCAAGCCAAGACCGGGAACGAGACAGGAATTTACACAACAAGACGAAACAGGGAACGAAACAGGAATTTATTTGCAACTCTAGACGAAATTGGGATCGAGAATGAAAAAAGTATTTGCAACTCCAGATGAGAGCGAGAACAAGAAAGGAATTTGCAATTCATTACGAGACCGAGAACGAGACTGAGACTTGAATTTGCGCTCGAGATGAGACAGGCCGAGAAACTTTTAAAAACAGCTGATAGGCAAATTCGGAAGTAGAGACCAGCAAAGAATGATCTCGCGTTTTCTATCCTGGTTGAGCCCCGGGACATGCGTCGCCTTAATGGTGATGTGTCTGGAACCAGTCCTGCAACACTGTCACTGCTTCAGAGGACCCCGCCGTGTAATTACACACCGCCGGAGGACCGGTAACCTACAACAGCACAAATGCTTTCCAGGAGAAGCAGAGAGAGAGGAGGACGGTCGTGAAATGTCCAAAATTAATGACACCTTACGTCCCGCCGCAAAACTCATAATTTAATGACGATTGCAACCGCTCATTTGCCCAGCAGGAAAAGTTGTCCTGGCACTCAGTCCTCAGTCACGCGATACCAACTCTCAAAATGGACCAAAATCTTATTGTTGCAACTTTTGGAAATGGGCAGCGTGGCGTGACGGCTTGCGCTCTAAAGGACGATGGTTTACAATTCGCATACTTTCTGGCATGTCCTTTCGAACCAACAGAATCACAGTCTGATTCTAAGTATGTAAAACTAATGACAATCTTTGTGTAATGCATTATCTTTTTTAAGCTGGCCTCCGTAGCGGAGTGGTTAACACAGCAATCCACGGGGTCCCGGGTTCGATTCCGCATTGGCCATTGGTGTTCTTTATAAGTGCCCCTTCATCAATTTCATGGTATCACCTCATCGTCGCGCTTAGCCAAAAATGGCATAAAAGCAACATAAATAACCTAATTCATTCAATCAATCATAATTTTATAAAAGTAGCGTTCACTTTCTCTGAACATAAATTATATCTGTGTAGTATTCTTCTTGTTGTGGTGTCTCTATAGAATTTCATTAGAAAGAGCTCAAGGCTGGAAGAAATATTTTTTTGGTGGGGTCGGATTTGGCAATAAAAACTACTGTTCTTTTCTCCTTCGCTCTTTCTTATTTTTCTCGGTCTTTCCCCTTTTCTCTATCTCCTTATTTCTTTATTTCTTTCCTTTTTATCTCCCTCCATCTTTTCTTTCTTCGCCTGTTTTCTTATTCCTTTCTTTTCATCGAACTTTCTTAACTTTCTTTCTTCCATCCCCTGTTTCTCTATCTCTTTCTATCACATCACAATCATTCTATCTCTTTATATCAGTATAATATAAATAAAAGTATATATATATATATTATTAATATTAAATATAAATATTATGTTACTCTGATTGATTCTGATTTCACGTAAACAATTTGAGAAGTCCACAATTTTTCATGGGGGGAGTTTGAACCTAACCTTGCCTCCAGAGGGCGACGCCTCTTCTATCCTGCCACTTTTTGTCTAATCGCAACGATGAGGGGTAAATGATGAGACGAAATTGATTAAGGGACACTCACACGAACACTCCTTCCCAGTGCAGGACTCGAACCAACGTTAAAGCAAAATGGTTCTACAGGGAACCATGCAGTTGTACAGCGCTGTATGAAAGATCATAACAAACGAATTGTAAAAAGAAGAAGAAGAGCGTCATGGTGGAGAGAAAAGATCAAGCACGGATAGAAATCCCGTATAGATTTTTTAGTAACTTTTGACACTGTAGTACTCAAATTTGTTACAAATTAGTACACTCAAAGGTTACTCTTGTCCTGTTCAGTAAGTGTTTGGCGTATGCAGTCATGTGTCATTTACAGGTAATATACACAAATATAATAAATGACAATAAATGACAGTTGCATGCACCATAAATATACTTTCAAAATCACATACATTAAATTAATTACGGTATCTGAAAAGAGGTCATGGTCATTTGTTGACTGGAGAATTGACGGTTTAAGACCGTCAATTTCCGCTGCCATCCACTAACGTTAAAAATGACCATGACCGTTTTTAAGATTTTAACGATCATTACATAGTTAACTTAATTATATGCAATTTTAATTAGTCAGTTCTTAAAATATATTTATACTACGCATAACTCCAAATTATAATCATCAGTTACATTTTTACTTGATAAAATATTGAATTTTAAATGAAAGGCAGCTGTCTCCCTTTTTTGTAAATTAACAGGCAGACTGCTCAATTTTAACTGTAGATTATTGAAAATTGTACGGTAAATTCCAACAGTGTAGTTGGATGGCGTGAAAAATTGGGGTGCAAGGGGTGACCCTTTCGGAAAGCACCACAATGTCAACCTCATTTCCGCGTATTACACCCTGAACTGCATTTTACAGACTAGCGAGGCACTGGCGTCAGGACCTGCAGCCAGGATAATCCTCTGTAGGACTTCTGTAAAATAAATCAATGCAATGAATCAAGCAGCGACAATTTACGGTTTTAGACCGTCATTTCTCCAGTGAACTTTTTACGGCGCACCCTTTCTTACCCAACCCGTTTTGGTAAACTGGATCTCTATGCTAGACAGTTTGGGCTTGACGTCCCTTGACCGCGTTGGAAGGCGAAGGAAATGCCGAACAGCTTACCGTACCACAACAGCAAACACCAGAAAGCTGCATAAGAGCTATTTCTGCATGACTGGCAGTTCATAAAGGGTTATGGAGATCCACAACCAAAAAGTGTCGCTCCTTTTTTTTAATCGTTTCTCTTTAACACCACCTGCCCCGGTCGCCACCTGCCCCCATCGTTAGCGCAACCCTCCCAATCAACCCAGCGTCGACAGGCCCCAGCGCACCGTGGAATTTTCGGAAATATTCCAAACTCATGCCAACACATATACACAAAGGAGTGCCATACACAGCGGAGGGTGTGCTATAAATAGGAAGAAAATTCTCATCCGAGAATTTTGTGTATTCCGGAGTTTACCTTCTAACTCCTATAAATAGTTCCCTCCGCCGCGTTCAGAACACGTAGACACATTACAGCATCATAAACACCGGTCATTAACCATATAGTTAACAAGATGATATGGTTGAACCAAGTAAGGAAGTCCCCTGTCGTGCGATGTCAACTCAGTCCTCAAAACAGACAAAAACTATTTTATTCGTAGTTAGTACTAGCCTCCTCGATAGCCTAGTGGTAACGTCATCGACTTGTAGTGAAAGAGTTCCAGCTTAAATACTTGATGGAGGCACATAGTAGTTCTGATCCCATTTCAAACTGTACATCCAGTCCCGATTAGCCAATCAATCGTAGATAGCGTGTCAGATTGCACTGGAAAGGATGGAGGTTCACATCTTTACCGAAGAATGAAGAGTCGGGGACATCAATGAAGAAGCTCTTTAGCTGGAATAGATCTGAAACCCTCCACCCTTTCTCCCCCTAGATGGGAAGATAAAAACAACGGAAAATAGTTTAGGGATAAGCTTTAGCATTGCCACATCATTACTGTGCCTTAGTGTCAAACATATGGAAAACATTGTGCAAAATCAAAAGAAATTAGCCACCGACCAACTCCGTGGGGCGCTCTTCCTATAGGAATCGCTAACATTGAAGTATTGAGTGGTGGACACGTGTCACTTGACACCCAGTAAAGAATGGAACTAAGATAAGGATCAAGTTTCTTCCCTAGTGTCCAGAAGTGTATCAGAATCTGTTAGCATCGTTATGGCAATGCTGTATGTGTTCCGTAAATGGGAGAGAAAAGCAAATGTATTTATGCTATAGTTAGCATGACTTTCTTGAATAAAATAATTGTTACTCTTTGAAGGAATGTACAGTAACAAATACTTAATAATTCTTTGAGGCACCTTGCATGTCCTGTCTCTATTAGTTGGCCTCCCCGATGGCGTTGTCTCCTTCTAATCAAGTGGTCCTGGGATCGATACCCGGTGGAGGCACAAGTGGTTCTGATCCCACTTTAAACTGCAGGTCCAGTCCCGATTAACCTTACTGTGCATAAAAGTGGACTTAGAACAAAAACTCAAACTATATTAGCCTATACGGGTAAAAAGTGAACTTAAATCGAACTTTTGTTACTTCTCATTGCCACGCTGAAGATCCAGGTTTGAATCCCAAGATGGTGAGAATTTTAGGTGGGACTTTTGCCGATAATGTATCTGCACAGGGTGAATCTGGTGCTCACACAGTCTCTCTGGATACCTGGAGCGTGGTGCTTATCACATCACTTACAGTATGGCGAGGTTGAAAATGTGTAGGCCATATTCCTTCACGGAAAGGTGCAATGCACATCGCATTCCTTTACCTTTCATTTACCCCAGTTGTGCACTCCAAAGCTGCTGCACCACAGATTTTTTTTAAAAAATGTATAGGTCCATATCCAGTTTAGAGTTGGCGCCACTGCTTAATTTTTTTTTTGTCATAAGTCGATGTCAACCGAAAGGCACGATCGCGCTTCCTGGTCCATCAGCAAGCCTTCAAGAAGCGGTCCCAGGACATTGCAGACGTCCAAAGCAAGACACGTTCTTCTCCATGTCGCGCAGCATCGCAGCGGGGAGTCCGTACGCATTCTATTCAAGAACATATGAATTGTAAAAGGAAAGAAGAAATAAAAAGAGTTTCCCTCGTGGCGGGACACAGCTGCCGGACGAACAATGCTGAATTTCGCATGGGGCCGCGGGCACTTTTTATTTCCTGATTGATGGCCGAGGACAGCGTCTGGTGAAGGGGAGGACATGGAGTGATGGCACAAACCTTTATCCTTACAAGGAATATGTATTTTTGCTTCTTTTTTCCTTAAAGCCTCAGGCAGTGCTGCACACGCAGCGACGTGGCTGGCACGTAATTTCCATCAGGATTCAAAAATACCGTTCCGTTAGATTTGCAAAATTCCATCTTTGGGTGAGCGTCAGGGGAATCTCAATCTACCCACTGCCTAACAAACTTTCTAGGACCAACACCAGCTAAGCGACTTTCATTTGGTTGACTCATGGTCAGCATATCAAGTGCCATCGCCGCTGTTTTCTGGCTTTGCACGCTACTACTGCTTTCAAGTAGCTGTCCAATTGTCCTCACGGTGAGGGGGATCTTCACTTCGCGGGAGATATAAACCTTGCCCGCTCGATAAATTTTTTATCATTCTCATTCCATTCCAAAATTGTTTGTACTAGTTCCACCCACTTTTCCAGGCACTAATTTTTTAATTTTTTTTAGGCGGGTAAAGGCCACACTCAGAGGGCTGCATATCGGTCAGAATCGCTTACTCGGCCCGCCTGGCTGGTCGGGCGGGCGAGTAAAACTATAAACCTGGGTTTTGACCCATCAAGCATCGAAAGCCCACGGGTAACTGGAAGGCCTTGCAAGACGAAGCTCGCTTATCTTCAGCGAACGCTCATTCCGGTTTTGCACCGTCTCCAGATACATGAGTCACGCAGTCACCGTTGCCAACTTTTAGATTCTAAACTGTTCTAGGAGCACTTAAAAATGTTCATCACTTTTATTCCTTGGCAGAAAACATTTGTATCACTCACACCCAGTGGCGGCGATTGGGTTCCAAAACTAAGGGGCCAAGGTGCAAAAGTGTGTGTGGAAGGGGGGCAAGGACAGTTTAATTTCCCTTGACACATGAGGTTATCGTGGTGCAAAAGTGTCAAAAAGTCGGGGCGGGGGGGGGCGGGGGGAGGCAACTGCACTCTCTCGGCCCCGCCCCTAATTGCCGCCACTGCTGACACCTGTGAAGGAGTACGAACTATACCAAATAAATGAATGAATCAATCAAACAGATTTTCTCTCTGGTGTAATTTTGCCAATTCAATATCCGAATTAGTTGCTCAAGTTCCCCCCCCCCCCCACTAAGGCACGATGGTCCATGAAATGGAACATGAAATCAGAATTTGCATTATAAAAGGTTTTTGAATATTGTCATCTCTTTCAACAACTCGTCGTTCGCTCATGTTGTTGTAACACCATTAAGCCTTGTTTCCATGATATGAAAAACTCAATATGCTGACCAACGCAGAAATTTATTTTATTTTAAAACATAAACTAAACGTAACATTTTCAACCTTCTAGCAAGGTTTCCTTTAGACTCTGTACCCAGTACCAAAAAAAATGTTGTTGCAAGTTCTACAGACCGCATTGATAGTAATACGATGCAAAATATAATTATTGTTAGCTTGTATCTTCATACGGGTGCAAATAGCAGGCAATGCTATTTACACATTTCAACAAACGAAGAACGTAAAAATGAAACCGAGAGGAGATTTACGATTTCAAGACCAGAAAAGTGACATAAAATGTACAAGACACACAAACCTATTTCAAGACCTTCGAAACAAATTTGGAAAATATGTGGTAGTTGGTTTGACATAATAATGAAACTAATTTGAGAAGTTACAAAAATCTTAGGTACATTGGCGTTCATATCGTGAGACCCTGGGCGAGATTAGAATGCAAAGCTCCATCCGTTCTTTAAGTTTGAAATATCAATGTGAATCGATTCACAGTCATCAAGGAAACGTCTGTAAATTATTATATTTATATAATAGCCTATTATAATAATTAATTTCTGACGAAAATTATATTTAATTAACGTTTAACGTTTTTTAAGATGTTCTTTAGACACTAAGACAACTGAAATATCCTTAAATAAGAACCTTTAAATATAACCTATATATTATTTAATGAGTCGTTCTTTGTTTCCTCATTTCAAAATTTGTAGGATGTAAATGTCACAAACCATGGCTTAAGTAGAAAATATCGAAGGACGCACATAAAATGTCTGTGCTTGATAGAGCGGGTGGAAGGGGCTGCGCTAAACCACAATCCTGTCTAGGAGCCCAAAGTATCTACCTTCAAGGTCTTCAACACAATCGGTTTCAACATCAACAAATCTTAAAACGATAGTCATTTGCACCATAAGTGTGAAATCTTTGGTGTAATCAATTGATACAGCTAATTTGACTTTTTAATTAGCAATTTTGACTTTGTTGCACATCAATTGTACCAGTTTACTTTGAATTTTAGGGCTTAGATGATAATAATAATTGTGAATCTCATTTTGTTGTTACGTCTTAATATTCTTGTAATATTAAATATTTGACGCAGTGGCGTAACAAAATCGTAAAGTACGCGTCCGCAAGAAACAAATTTGGGTCAAGTACAGTCAGATTCTTCCAGGAAATGTATGTAATTACTTAGAATGGCTGGTTGTGGCTACAGTTATATTAATAATTATACAAATCGATGCTCTACCTCTGAATTTTCACATATTACAACATATCTTTCTTTGACATTTATGTATTCAAAAGAAGAAAATACAAAATACTTACTTATCCCCTTCACCACCCCTCTTAACAGCTGGGTGGATAAAAATAATGTTTTTTTAAATAATTTTTTATATATATTTTTTTTAAATCGATCTTTTCTTTGGCATCGTACACATAGACATATTAATTAAGAAAGGCTTTTTTCTGATAAACGGCCCTGTAAAATATTTGAACAGTTTGATTAAAGCAAATAACAAATTACATGTAAATATGTTTCTGGGACTGAACATAATGAACCTAATATGAAAATGTTTGTTAAGTGTGTTAATGAAACTATTAAAATTTCAGTAACTTTTCTTACAGTGAAAATATAAATTCTGGATGTACTTTATAATTTTAACTTAAAATAATATTTACAGTCCTTGTAGCCGAATTTGAGAGGTTTTAATGATAGTTAGCCAAATATCAGCTACCATATTTATTTACAGTTTAATGAAAATGACACTATTTACGGTTTAACATGATTAGTATTTTGTATATTATTCTATTTAAAAAATGTGATATTTTTGCTTATAAAAATTATTGAATTTTAAATCAAGGGAAATGTAAGTGTTTTTTTTCAGATGACATATTAAATTTATTTTCGTATGAGCTTCACTCCATCAGGACATATATTTTGTTTCCTTTATTTCCTTTCTTAGAGCATAATAAACACCATTAAATGAATACGAGATTAATATACTTTCACAAAAAGTGATTCTGATATCTACAAATTTCTTGTGTACATTATTCTGTAATTTTATTTAAAGTGATTTCAATAAGTGATTTTTTAAAATAGAATTCCCCAATTTAAATCTTGATTTAAATCAAACCACCTTGCTTAACAGAAAGCTGGCTTCTGGGCAGCGAATGACACTTTTACATTAGATCTTGCTCTTTCTCGTTCAAAAGTGAGATTACTGAGTCCGGTAAATTTTGGCTGAATCATACCATTCGACACTACCTTCCAGAAGTTTCTCCTAAGTTTCAATTTTAAGAAATATAGTTTTCTTTTCGTGGTTGTTACTTGAAGAGTAGGAAACAAACAGAAGGCGGTACAGGATACAGAGAACACAGGAAGCTAGTGTAGAGCTATCAAGGGGAAGAAACTTTGTCAAAGCACTTGATTTCAGATTTAAGCACATTCTTGAAACGTAAAACTTTATCAGGATATTCTGAAGATAAATCATCTTTGTGCCCATTACAGAGGGCAATAGCTGCATCTGAAGTTGTAGGAACGAAGGAAGAACTGCTAATATTATCGACACCCTTCTTCAGTTTAAAACACCGGAAGCATTTAAATGCCCCATGCTTTGTTCCGTGGCAGTTTGAGGTGCTTTATCATTAACATAGTAAAATCGTGTAGGCTATGCAAGGTCACGAGACAGAAGAAAAGCCAAGACAAAGCGTTTTCTATTCAAGAAAATAATAATTGGATAAAATTGTCCAAGCAATTTTGCGTTAATGTTTCACATGAAAAATGAGAATTATTTTGACTTTTTGGGGCCCCTTAGGCTTAGAGCTCCCGCCCGCCTCTGATTTGACGTATTCATTCAAATTATAACGTTAAACTATAACATAAGGCCAGATAAAAAAGTTTTAATTTTATTGCCCACAAAAATTAGCCTTTTCTATCTTTCTCACTTCCATTTATTACGTTTTTCGTATCAACCTCATGGGACGGAGGCCCCTACATGCGCAAGGGCCAGGGTGGTCGCCCACTTCACCCACCCCTTGCTACGCCAATGGTTATACAACATCAAGGCACCTGCGCTGCGCCAAGCAGAAATTCAAATATTTCCATACGTAGTGAAATATAATGGCCGTTGGCAACACTGACAGCAGTGCTCGCGTCTACTTGCAAGAACTACATCGAGTCTCACGGGTCTTCTTAAGACCCGGGTAATAGAAAAGCCTGGCAGGCATCGATGCCTGTGCACAACTGTGACGTGAAGCTCGCTTGCGCGATGTCGAACACCTGGGCTTGACGTGCGTGTTGCATACTATTGTAGGCGCGCCTCCTCGCAGACGGGTTTTTTCCGGGTCTTGTGCAGGACTCTAGCCACACTCTCCTACTTCCCACCCCCTAAGAATTGTAACAGTTGCTATATCTTCCCCTCGCTCCCCTCGCTCAGTGTTGCCGAGAAACTGTTTTTCAACAAACTGACTGGTAGAATTCTACTAAATAATGGATTTGTAATGTTCTTAGGAACATAATGAAACGTTGCTGTGAGCATTTTCCAGTGTAATATAAAGTGTCATATGCAATTTAAGCGGAATATGGTCAAATTGGTTTATTTATTGAGTTGGTGTTTTAAGTCCACTTTGGCCTGTCTCGTCTCGTGGAAATGCTGTGAAATGCTGTCTCGTCTCGAAAATATTCGTTTGTCTGGGGACACATGATCAATCTCGTCGCGTCTCGAATTTTTAAAAGCCTGTCCCGTCTCGTCCCGTGGGCAACACTAACAGTTGGGCTGAAAAGTTCGTAGGCTAACATAGTAAAAATATTTTTTTGACAAAATTCGATTTTATTATTCAATATAGTTGCCTTCGAGGGCGATACAACGATTATAGCGGTCATACAATTTTTCGATGCCATTTTTTATAGTACGATTTCTCTTTAGCCTCAAAATAGGCCTCAGTTTCGGCGATTACCTCTTCATCAGTGCTAAATTTCTTTCCAGCGAGCATTCTTTTAAGGTCTGCAAACAGGAAAAAGTCACTGGGGGCCAGATCTGGAGAATATGGTGGATGGGGAAGCAATTGTATTACGGTTGAATATCGCTAAACATTGCTCCGAATCATCAAAACGTTGTTGCTTTTTATCGATTGTGAGCACGCGTGGCACCCATTTTGCACACAGCTTTCGCATGTTCAAATATTCATGCACAATATGTCCAACACGTTCCTTTGATATTTTTAAAGTCTCAGCTATCTCGATCAACTTCACTTTACGATCATTTAAAATTATTTTATGGACTTTTTTGATGTTTTCATCGGTAACAGCCTCTTTGGGGCGTCCACTGCGTGCATCGTCTTCGATGCTCATTTCGCCTCGTTTAAATTTAGCAAACTACTTCTCAACGGTTGATTTTCCTGGTGCAGAGTCCGAATAATGTTTATCAAGCCAAGCCTTGGCTTCAACAGTATTTTTTTTCGCCAAAAAGCAATGCTTTATTAACACACGAAATTATTTTTTATCCATTTTTTTCACAATAACAAAAGCTGCTTCACTCACAATGCTATATCTCACGAACTAATTATCCGGCAGCTGTGAAATTTATACACGTATCTTTTGAAGGTTAGTACTAAGTAAAAATCACATGGATTTAATTCTAGTAACGCCATCTATGAGTCAGCCTACGAACTTTTCAGCCCAACTGTTACTTTATGCACAGCAAGGATAATCGGGACATGACCTAAAGTTTAACGTGGGATCCGAACCACTTTTACCTCCACCGTGTATCGAACCCGGGACGCCTTGATTACAAGGCGACAACGCTACCACTGCTCCATCGCGGAGACCACAAATTGGTTTAGTGAGAATCACTAGCTGCACTGCAACCAGCTCACTGCGTTCCGAGGAGAGGTAGAAAGAAGAAAGTGGAGGTTACAAGCTTGACCTTGAACCGCCTCTATTCGCGTAACATGGTATACTGTTCCATGTTGCACGGTGTAACCAACTAGGCGCGCGAGTGCAGAGAGAGAGACGGAGCTATTAGGTTATAGTCACTGCTTGCAGATCAAAGCTATACTCTGTCCCGGGTATCTCTGGAGCAAGCGAACTAAAACAAATCTCTGCGCAAGTAGTGACGCGAGGGAATGGGATTGCGTGGAGTGGGGAAAGCGACTGCAATATTTCCAGCCTTCGCAGCAGCGTTTACTGCTTCGCTCTGCTCACTCGATTTCCCCTCTTCCCTACCGCTATACGCGGCCTTGCTCCAGAGATACATGGGACAGAGTATAGGTGAGTGTTTTCTTGTTAAATGTAAGTGTATTGTTTTATAGAAGCTTTCAATGAATAATTTGTAATCAGATAGTTTAAAGTATACAAGTGTTATTAATACGGAAGTGGATGTGAAAGTGAAGTAACAAAACTGTTAATAGCTAATACACTCTGTAAAAAAAAAATAGCATCACTTCATTATTTTTGGTCGTCAGCATTTCGCTCGTGAATTATCAGTTGTTTTATTAATTTAATTCGAGTTGTCGATTTGTTTTCCTAACAATTATATAAAACACTATATCTGTACAATATATTTTTATTATTTAAGTCATAGTTACGTACATAATGCACTTGACAGAACTAATATCAAAATTATTGCAAATATAGCTTGTGGAACGTTTTCGCACAAAGACAATTTTTACAAGTAAAAAGATTGAACAAAGGTTTTAAATGCATCATGATATGTTAATTTGAAATGATAGTAAGTAAATACATTGACTAGTACTTAGTGTGGCCACCCCTGGCCTTCCTAAGTGCTTCCAACCTTCGAGGCATGCTATGAATGAGATTTTGACAATATTCGACCTCAATTTCATTCCAAACATGTACAATTGCTGCCATAAGTTCCTCTTTTGACCTATACGTCTGATTACCAAGTTTTTGGCACATCATAGCCCACAGGTTTTCTATAGGATTCATGTCTGGAAAGTTGGGTGACCACCAAAGTCTTTCAATATTCATATCATGAAACCAGTTATTCACCACCTGAGCACGGTGACAGTTTGCATTATCGTCTTGAAAAATAAAGTAGTCCAAATTCTGTCCAGAAAAATGATCCCCTGCAGTTTGTAGAACTTTCCGATTCAGGATTTCCAGATATTGATCAGCCTTAACGGTCCATGTGCAAATATGCATCATGCCAATCCCTTTTGCAGAGAAACATGCCCAAATCATTACACTGCCACAAAACTTTTGAGTTTCTGAACTACAAGATTTTGCAAGTTATGACAATCAGTTTTTGTCACCTACTTTTTTTTTTATCCTAGGTTTTCGTTATTTTATATTTTTCTGTAACTTCGTATCCGCTTGAAGCTTCGGTAGAAAAACACCACGTTTCTGAACCTTTTGTGTTTCTCTGCTTTTGTCAACTTTTCCCCCTTTCGGTCGTAGGAGCTCGGGACCAACAATGTGCTGTGATAAATCTTTCACTGTTTTTGAGCGACTTTTGTACATTTGGCGACGGAAAGTCAACTTGGGAGGCCAATTACTGAAGGAACATGTTACGTACCGGATGAGGGTAGAACTATTCTTTTCACCCCATTTTAACGCAACACGTGTGCTTGAAGAAGCTGGACCAGGCAAAAAATGGACGCTTGACCACCAACGTCGTAACTTCAGATTCCCGCGCCTAAAAGTCAGTCCGTTGGATTCGAAGTTTCAAGCTGTCTTTATATAGTGGCAGAACGAACAAACAAGTACAGTCTACCGCCAGTTTTTGAACCGACAACACCTCTGCGACAGTCGGAGTAAAGATTCGGGACTTTGTCTTTTTTCTACCGCGCCGTGTATTTTATCCTGCGTGAGTGAGTGACAGTGACTAGTTGTACGAATACGCAGTGTTAATTAGTGACCTGTGCACTGGATTCGCGTTATTCGTTTTGTGACGAGGAACATTAATACCACTATGGCGGGCTAATCACGAGAGAAGGAGGGCCTTGGGTCTTCCTAGCCTGCATGAAGCCGACAACGCAGCAGATCATCGCTCAGCGTCGCGACGCCACACCACTAAAACGCCGCCACAAGCGCTACAAAAGCCACAAACGACACATCGCCACAAACGACGCCCACAGCCCGATTAGAAGCCCTGAAATGATACCGCCGAAAGCCGCCAGTCGAGACGCCGACGCCCGACGAGAATTCTACGGAGAGAGAAAGAGAGAGAGAGAGAGAGAAATTGGAAGATGAAGCGACACCAGCCCACACTTAGATCTACCGTCTAGAAGAGAAGATTGAGATAATGAAGCGACACCTACTGCGTCTTGAGACGACGCCGACGTCCCGCGTGAGATTAGCAGCGAGAATCCACGAGTACCCCCGGTAAAGGAACTTCGCCCGTTTTTCGCCGTCCCCCCAGGAAGAGAGAGAGAGAGACGATGCGAAGCAATTAATCGCTCCATTACGAGGCCGACAAGATGATCGCCGTGATGTAGAAGCTTAGAAGGAAGGTGTGTCCAAGAAGATTGCGAAGTGCCGCTACAAAGAAGTAGCGTGGGGAAGTGTTAGTGTTGCAAAGAGGACCGCGGATCGACGTCCCGCCGCCGTTTAGAGGACTACGGTAAACGTCGCTGAAACGTCTAGAACGTCGAGATGGTATAGTATACTACTGTTAATTTTCTATATGTGTGAGTGATCATCTACCCAAGCCTCCAAAGATCGGCCGTCGAACGAAAAGATACCTGTATTTAAAATTAAAAGTCGCGAAGGTATTGATTATAATTATTTCTTGCCAACATAATCTAAATTTCAAAACAATTGCTAATTAGGAAGATCGATTCACAGCATACTGTTGTTTTTCCACGCTCTGCGCCGAACTGTTGAGTAATAATTTTTATTTATGTCACCTTATATGCTTTACTCGGTAAATATTTGTTTAAAACGGCATAAATCGTGTATCTCTTGCAGAGATCACCTCTCAAGTTTGCTAAGGGAGGAAGTAAGTTAACTTCGTGCTATTTTTAATATATATTCATACATAAGTGTCTTCACTTTCCAGTCTGTAAACATGTGTGTCTTGCAGTTGATATCTAAGCCTAATGTTATTGAAGTTCCAAGGCGCATCAGTGATAATTCTACAACAATTATTTAAATGTCTAAATAAAGTGCAAGAATAAAAAGTTTACGTGTCATGCCCGTTGGCAGAATGTAATGAGCACGCGCAGAAGAAAGTTTAGTATCTTTAATTCTAAGCAAATTAACGTCTTCGGGCGCAGTTTAATATTCATAAGAAAAACTAAATATCGCATGGTGTCTAAAAAAGGGCCAATGTATTTATGTTAATGTAATTATTCCCCTGCGGTATGAGAGAGTGTGTGAATGCTTGAATGATAGTGAGGGGTTGTGTAATCTGTCTATTTTTGTGTGTTATATAATATACATTTTTGTTATTTATGATTCGACTATGATTTGTGTTCATACAAATAGTATACTAATCCTCATAACTGGTGGTATTTATATTTCAGTTCAACGTTAAGTCAGCAAAGCATTTCTGCTGGCTAACATCAATTATTATTATTATTGATTATTATTATTATTATTCAACGTCACTTTATGCACGAGTCGGCTATTCGTCGGGGGTAAAAACCGATCCGGTCACACGTACCCTGGAATCAAAACCGTTAGCTGGGCCCGACACCTAGGAAGGGGACTTCGGTCTCCGGACTAAGTGTCAAACATAGGTCATGTATAAAAGGTCCGGTGAGAAAGTTCTTCTCCCTTCCGCATCCACAGTTTAACTGAGCTATCATTCCCCAGCAATTTAAATCGTTTTTCTTCAGAAAATATCACATGTTCCCAATCTGCATCATTCCATGCGCCATAACGTGTGACAAACTCACGTCTAGCTTTTGCATGTGCGTCAGTAAGTCTGGGTTTTTTACGTGGGACGTGTTTAGAAACACCCTGTTTCTTTAGTCGGGATACTACAGTAGCATGAGTAAGATTAACTCCCACCTTATTTTGAAGTTTATGTGCAATTTGGCGTGAACTCTTTCCTCTGTTCTTCAGTGCCATGTCCTTTATCATACGATCCACTCAAGGTGATGTCTTTTTCTTTCTGCCACAGTGACTTCTCAGTGATGATTTTCCATGTTCTTGTTACTTTTGCAGGCAGCGGCTAACTGTGGATTGATGCATTTGAAGTTGTCGACCAATTTCTCTCTGAGAATGACCATCCATATGCAAAGCAAGAAAAATTCCTTGCTTACGTGGTGAAATGTCACACTTTCTGCCCATTTTTTTCGAGAAAATACGCTCAAATACACTACACAGCACCAGAACACTTCACAAATATGATAACGTATACAAACTGTCAATAATGAACATGTAGTTGCAACATAAAACACGTCACAATTTGCACTACTAACAATCGTTTTACAGATTCCTGACAATTGCTTACAAAGCCTTGCAGCAGTAACTGATTGCAACACCCTCTAGCGGACACTCCAAACACTAAATCAAAATAAGAATAACACCACACTACGCAGTGAATCCAGACCAATGCTTCAATCAATTGATTTCAAGTTGTGCAGGAAAGATGCATGCATGCGAAACTCAAAATTGTCAACATCCGTAATAAGAATACAGTGATGCTATTTTTTTTTTACAGAGTGTAATAAGGCGGCCTTCGTTGCGGAGTGGTTGAACAAATTAAGAATAATGCTCAGTCGTATATGCTTCACCTCATTAACAAAGTTCAAGGATACAGATATAGTTTTCCCTGATTTCAATTTCTTTCCACCAACAAGACAACGAGCAGTACAATGGTTGATACCTAAACACTTATTATATATATATTTCATAATGACGAGAGCAGTTTTCAGGAGAAAAAAAATCAGTATTTTCTTGCAAGAACACTACGAACAAATTCCTCTCCAAGCAAGGAAGAAATGGTATGCAAATTTCTTAATAGTGCTTTATACTTATTTTAGGTCAAACAAAAATGTAAAGGTTCTCACCAGATAGAAATACAAATTGTAATAGCAGTAATACACTTATGTAAACAACAATGTAATTCCATAACTTGTATATCAGAATGAGACAATAAAAAATAAATAATAAAAAAACAGTGGTTAGCACATCGCGCTACGACGCTAGGGGTCCCGGGTTCGAATCCCGGCCTGGGCGAGGTTCTTTGTGAATGTTTATTCATCAATTTCATCATGTCATCACTCATCTAGATCTTCGCAAATTAGCCAAAAATGGAACAAAAAGCGAAGTAAAATAAAGCAAATCAAAATCAAATAATAATAATGTCGGCATGTCCCAAAACAAAGAATAGTCTAGGGGTGTAAATTTTAAAATCCCCATCCACCCTGTTAACACCAAAAGGAGTGTTCTGTTGCACCAAGTGTGAGTATTGCCTTGCACCATACTTTCAACAGCGTACGTTGCAACTATTTACGGTTGTGTTAACCAAAAAGGTTTCAGCCAATTGACGAGATAGATGGAGCAGCGCAATACCATAAATCACGACATTTCTAGAATATGCTATTACAACTGATCACTTCGGCATGCGATTGACGTTAAAGCCCGTGAACACTGTAATTTGAATACGAATTCACATCCACGATATGGAAGTTGGAAGTACGAGATCTAGATGGCCATAACTCAGCCGTGCGGCAAGAATAGATGCCTCCTTTGGCTGTCCACATATTCAAATCACTCACACCGAGAGATGTCTGCACCGGCGGGGAAACACAAACAGCGGACATGCCGTGATAGCGTATCGTAAATCGCACCTTTATCTTGCAGCAAGTGAAACCGAACTCATTATTTGAGATTTGATTTGTTGCATTGTTGCACGAGTTGAAAGATAACCGTATCGCGTAAAGGAAGGGCAACGTGGAAAATTAATTGTAGCAAATTATACTGTTATTTCATGCTTGAGTGTCCGTGCGGCTGTGCGCCGGAATCCTGCAGTCTGCTTAATGTCGTCCTGGAAGATCTTGGGTTCATCACTTCCTGGCGGTTTTTCAAGCACTCGGCCCGAAGAAGTGCTTTCCCTTGCACACGTAATAATGTGTGAACGTCTAACATGACTTAGCCCAGAAAAATCAGCTCATCTTTGGAGTCAGAATTGGAGAAACAAAGTTCCCAACATAGATAAAACTTCATGCAAATGCATGTGGAACAACATACCAGAAGTCCTGGAAAATTCCACTGAGCTTGCTCGAACATATAGGAATATGGCCGCCAGAAGGAAAATTCGCGTATATTCAAACAAAATTGAAAGGCCAAGGAAATAAAATACAGTAGGAATGATGCATGAAGACAACGTGTTAAATGCCACAGAAGCTTTGTCCGCCACATGGATAAATAGAAGGTACAGTGGTGGAAAAAAGTTCTTCCCCATAAGACTTTAATGGCAGTAAATAATGCCGGAAAGGTAGGCAACACACATTGCACCTTTAGGTGATCGGGTGATTCTGTCTGTCTCAAGGAGCAACTCGTCTTTCATGCAATAGCCAACAGACACAGGAAATGAAGGAAAGTCACGTGACATCAGGTGGAATGTTGTTCGTCATAAAATCGACTTTTTTCAAGCCAGGTCGCAGAACCGACAAGAGTTATAGCCGATGTCCGAAAATGATTCCCCTAAAACCGTTTAACGAAACGCTAAAATAATTCTTGCCTTAATTACAAAGGCTACTATACTATTTGTGCCGCGGTAGCTCGGTCGTTAGGGAGTTTGATTACCATGCGAGAGATCTGAGTTCGATCTCCGACTGGGGAGAATTGGAATTTTGTCCACCTGTTCAAGTTGCTCCGGCGCCCACCCAGCGTCGTATAAAGTGGGTACCTCCAGGAAACTTGGGGAGGGGGGGGTAAAGGCGGCCAGGGGCGTGGTGCTGATCACATTATCCCCACCTTCGGCCGTAACAAGAAAGTGTGGGACCCTAACTCCGCACCCCCTACACGCCTTCATGGCTTGCTGTAAAGCACAAGGTAGCACTTTGCTTTTTCATTTTTTTTACGTCCCGATTTTGTCGGAACAGAAATTTCCAACTTCTACGTGGACTTTCTTCCAAGTTCCGTAGGGATGTGAATAGGCTCCAGTTTTTCTTGACACAATTCATCCATGTTATATTTCGTTATAAAAACCACGACCGATATCCTGTGTGTGTGTGTGTGGGGGGGGGGGGGGTTATAATTCAAACATGTGAGGTGATACTTTTCTCACTACACCATTCTCCGATTCTTCGTATCAGAAATAAATCTTAATTCCACACACTGAAAATGTTGCACTTCCTACATCTTATCATGCAAATATCTAGCAGCAAAGTAATGTGTAGGCACATAGTGGTTCGGATACCATTTTAAACTGTAGGTGCATTCCCGATTAGTCTTACTGTGCATAAAGTGGATTTAAGACACCAAATCAACCAACCAACACAATCCCGTTATCGTCCAGATTATCGAAACCAGCAGAAGCTTCGTCGCGAATAACATAAGCAGGAAGACAATGTGAAATTACCGAACAGAAACAGAACCTAGAACGGCTAGATTAGACGAAAATCGACGATACAGCACGCGTTCTGTAATGAAGAAGAATACGAAAGTTGAAGGACCTCGATACACACACACACACTTTTCCTTCCCTCAATGGTAAGATATCTTTCTTTCAGAGAAGCCTTTACGTAGGCCTTCAAGGACACGACGTGAAAGTGTTTTACATGCAATGGCGGGACCAAAACACAGGTTAGTTTGATATGAAAGCTGTGTTCCTCCTTATTTCGTACGTCATTGATAACAGGAACACGGGCCTCGTCTGCTAACCCTAGTTTCGTAGAGCAGACGCCTGTTTGCCACCCCTTGGTTCAGTGACCTTCGCTCGTAGTTAACAAGAGTGAATGACTCACCAGATACCTGTTGCCTGTGAGCTTATACAAGAATAGATATTTCGTTAGCGTCTGTAAGTATTGTTTCATCTGCAGTTAGGTCAGTTAACGTTCGAATTGTTTCCTAATGGTTACGTTATTTATAAATTAATTCTCGAGAGTGAGCTTTCTATCTATTTGTATGGGGGGGGGGGAGTATACAGCCTGCATGTATTATTTTTTTCCTGAAACAAGAAGAAATTCCAAGACAAAATAGGAGTCGTAGAAGAGTACTTAACAAAAAAAAAGAAGAAAACGAAAATGTAAATGTTTAAATAAATTATTGCATAGATCGAGTGAATAATATTTTCTCACGGGGCCTCCTCGATGGCGTAATGATAACGTCGTCACCTTATAATCTAGGGATCTCGGGTTCGATACACGGTGGATGCACGTAGTAGTTTGTATGTTATTTTAAACTGAAGGTCCAGTCCAGATTAGCTTATCTGTGCAGAAAAACTAAAAAAGAAATTGTCACAGTGTAAGAAAATTTCATGTTCAACCACATACAAAAGGGAATAATTTATTCCATGTTGGAGTTCACATTTATAGCATCTAACCAACACAATTATGGATCGCAACGTATTTTCTCACATCCATTTTAATTATACGTGCATGATAAAATAACAGAAGTTGAGGAAAGAGAAAGCCAAGCGAAACACAGATGCCTTCTCCAGAATTTCAAATCTCGTTACGTAAGGTTCTGGGTTGAAGTCCCGGGCCGGCATGACTTTCTTGTTCTTGCCCTTTTATCTGCTCTATTTCATCATAAATCGTCGTTATGGTTTACCTACAGGGGAAGAATAATGACAATAATTGCCAATACAAAGCCAATAACGAACAGAACAACAACTCAATTAGGAAGATGTCAAGAAAGAAACAAGACTTTACAGTGTCTCCGTCTCTCGGTTTCTCGAATTGAAAATTGCTCTCCCGTACTCGGTCTCGGCTAGTTAAATATAGAAATCGAAAAAGTATGTGAAGATACATATATTTCATATATCCCGGTTTTATAGGAGATTTCGTGAGAGATACTCTTCGATCATGTTTATTTTTATTAGTTTTGTTACGTAACATCACTTTTCTTCCTACTCGCGGACGAGTAACCATTACATGAAATTACTGACGAAATTCTCAAACACCTGTGTCAAGGACGATACTCAAATCCGGGAACTTTGGTGACGAGATGGAAGGTTGACCACTTAATGAGCTTGCCCACCGAGTCGGCTTAATGTTGCTTGTGTCAGGTAATTCGAAATAACTGCCAATATCCAACATTCATTATCATTTGTTTCATAATTTATCTTATTGATGTTATTAACCTGAAGTCGAAGAAATAGGTGAAAGCAATAATGAAAGATTGAATGTCTATGATGTTACTTCGTGCCGAATAATAAAAAAGAAGAAAAGTAAAGTGCTCCCCTGTGCATAGCACCACGCCATGGAGGCGTATAGGGGGTGTGGGGGTAACGCCACACACTTTCTTGATCCGGTCGTGAGTGGGGGTGATGTGATCAGCATCACGCCCCTGACCGCCTTTACCCCCCAGGGTTTCCCCCAGGTACCCATGTTATTCGACGCTGGGTAGGCGCCGGAGCCGCTTCCAACGTTAGAAAAGTTCCCGATTTTGAACCGGCCGGGGATCGAACCCGGGACCTTGAGCATGGTAGTCAGACGCGTTACCGACTATAATATGACGTGATATTATTATATGAATATATTAATAATATACTATGTCTAGTCATTCCATTGATTGATCCCAATTGATAATGTCCACTCCTAACCAACCTCTGTGGCGGAGTGATTAGCACAGCGCGCTACGACAGCATGGGCCCCTGGTTCGAATCTCGGCTTGGCCATGGGTGTTCTTGGTGAGTGTCCGTTGTTAATCAATGTCATCATATCATCACTCATTAGTCATCTTCATCGTCGCTATTTGCCAAAAGTGAAAGAATAGCGACACTAAATAACAAAAATCCAATCAAATGGAACATCTTCACCGATTTAATTGTATATCGTACCAAATTCCCAGTTTATTACTGCTTCTTGCTTCATTTTCCTGCATCTCAATTGTTTTCCGATTCGAAAAAAATTGGAATGTTGAGCAGTTGATTGTGCATTGTTTCGTTGTTTGGATTGTTTAATTAACGTCGCATTAATTAGTTTTAGACCAATCGTGACAGAGGGAATCGAGAGCACAAAGGAAGGGGAAAAGACAAGTTAGAGACCACGGCTCTCTTTAAAGGTAGGATTCCTTGAACACGACTGAAGTGACTGCAGAATATTATGGATAAAATTTGTTTCGCTTCTTCCTTTTATTTCTGTTTCAGTTATTTTACTTCGCTTATCTTCTACCACTCGTGTTAATCGTGTCGGTGAGGAAGAATTATAAACTCGTGAAATGGACGATGGGACAAAAAATATATATGCCTCTCCTAAGGTTCGAAACTGTGACCACAAAATATTGTGTTATTTTTAAAATTTACGTCAAATATGGTTTCACTCGTCTCTTTCTCAAGGCGTTCCATTGCCTATCCGATGGCGTAGTGGTAACGTCTTCGACATGTAATCAAAGGCTTCCAAATTCAATACCAGATAGAGGAACATTTGGTTCGGATCCCACTTTAATCTGTAGGTCCAGTGCATAAACTGGACTTAAACCATTAGCGTGTGGCATGTGGCCTGTGATGAGAACCATCATTTCAGTGAACCTTCTTGACAATGACCAGTATCACTCGAAAAATATTTTCTTACGAGTAGATCTTGTTAAGAAACCAGTTGCTCAAATGTTCTTCTTGAGGCCACGTAGCACCCAGCTGTTGTTTGTTGTTGCTGGGGCATGAGTCATGTGATTCATGCTATCAATGCTCAATCCTTCCCGAGAACTCAGATCCACCAGACAAACTTAAGCGAATAATTTGTTATTTGGGTTGCATAAACAACAGGCTTTAAGACGTTACAAAATTCTAGGTCCCGTGGCCCAGGTAATTCTTTCTCCGACTGTACATGGGAAAATGTTATTACTTGAATCTTGAATTCTAAACCCCTATACTTTATTGATTGATTGAATTCTTCTATAAAGTCCACTTTGTGCACAGTAAGGCTAATCGGGACTGGACCTACAGTTTGAAGTGGGATCCAAAGCACTGTACCATGTGCCTCCACCAGATATTGAACCCCTTGATTACAACCTTATACTTGATTTTGGATGTTGGATATGTTACCGAAGTTTGAACCCCAAACTCTATTTGAATTCTTAGTACCTGAATTTTGCATTCTTACAGACAGAACACCCAAATGTGTCAGTTGACTAAAATTTGTTGACTCCAGTAGCACATTCAAGTTCATGAACTGCTAACGACACACTTTTTGTGCATCAAAATACATGCAAAAAAACGTTAAAGGGTACTTTATCAGTAGTGTATATTAGGCGCTTCAACGCAGTACTTAGTAGGTATGCCTTTTTTTTATCAATCGAATATCACTTTTTGACATATTTTGACAATTTTTTGTCGATGTTTTAGCGTTTAGCGATGTTTTAGTACAAATTTTCACCATACTCATTTTTTTTCTACTCGTACTTGGTAGGTATATTATGATCTTACGTGATACAACTTAACCTATCCTTTTTTTACGATTATTTAATTTTTTTTACGATCCTAAGTGATATAACTTAACCTATCATTTTTTTATTTATGCACTGTTTGAACGTTATTATTTGAGGATCATATTTTGTAGGTATTTTTTTTTATCAATCGAATATAAGTTTTTGACATATTTTGACAATTTTTTGTCGATGTTTTAGCGTTTAGCGATGTTTTAGTACAAATTTTCACTGCACTCATTTTTTCCATTTATACTTGGTAGGTATATCACGATCTTACGTGATACAACTTAACCTATCTTTTTTTTTTACGATTTTTTAATTTTTTTTACGATCCTAAGTGATATAACTTAACCTATCGTGGAACTCGCAAACACCCACTCTACAAAAATTCTACTATATGATCTTTCACTGGCTAAGCTAACCTACAAATAGGAATTGGCAGCACTGACTTATAAACCCACTGGGTCTTCTTGGCATGTTTTTTCATGATGTGTTGCCAGGCTATTGGACATCTTGGCGTATACAATGTATATATTTTTGAGGGGGAGGGGTTATAGCTTTTTATCCTGTACGAATACTAAAAACTTGACAGTGACAACCAACAGAGTAAATAAACCTACATGCAGAAACTGGCAACACTAGTTTCTGACAGTGAATTTGAAATAAAATATTAAACAAAATACATGAGTAAGCACTGTGATTACAAATAATACTAGTGTTATGCCCCCCCCCCCAACTCCAACTGGGCAACTGGGGGAAATAATTGTACAACAATTTGTACCTAATTGTACAACAACTTGTACCTAACATATATAAAAGAGAGAGCCTTCCCGTAACTTACTTCATGCACAATTTATATGATTTTACAACTGTGAAAAGAAAACATATGTGTTCTGTATGCACATATTTATTCTTATTTTTCGAAGTTGAATGAAAGCATATGTTTTTACGCTCTCGTAATACTGACCTTGCCCCAGTGATTTTAAATTGCTTCCATCCGGTTTTTTTTTTCTGTGTTATTTCCGCATGCACGCAACATTCGCTTTCAATAGACAGAAGGAGTTTTAGTATAGCAGGCTCCGAGTTTTACAATTTATTAAATTAAACAATAATTTATGTAAGAATATACTTGTACTTACCGAACACAAAATAATAAAAAGCACATGTGAATCTTTGCGTGCGTTCATGTTATATGACGACTGAGTAAAAAAATAATGTTGACTCCCCGAAAGATAAAAGTTCTTGGTTCGACATCAGATGCATGCAAATTTTATGTTTTGCTCTCCAAAATCTTGATTTTTATGTTTGTGCTATTTGTCATACAGCAGAGGAGAAGAGGGGAGAGGGGAGGGGAGGGGGTACTATTAGCGCCATCTATTAGCAAACAATAGAAATAAAAAGTAGGGTCAAACTTTTTCAACACCCAAAAATTTTAAACGTCCTCGCTTAGTAATACGATCAGCAAAAGACGTTTGAAAGAGTACTCTTAGTCGACAAAGCTAATTGCTAGGGCCCATATATTGCTAAAATGTTCTTTGATTTGCATATTTCTCATACCGCCATATGTTGTTCTAGTTGACTTCTTCCAAAAAAATGCTAATTAGCGAGAGTTAATTAAGCAAGGCAAGTAAAAGAAGCAAATAGGACAATATGTGGTGGCGTGGAAATATGTAAAAATTCGATAAAATTCGATTTAAAATTGGGGGACATTTTGCAGTTTTTTCCTATAATATACAAAACATTTACCGTACATAATTTTTTCTATTTACAACAGTATAAAATAAGAGGAATGTGTGACAATATCCATATTAATTAGGAAGGTATGTCGTATGCTAGGTTAGCTAATTGTGTCTTCTACAGCTTCACTGTTTAGAGGAAAGATGGAAAAAGAGAGCTCTACAAAAACTAACGCTCTTAACAATATTGAACGCCCCGTGAAAATTACATATAAATAAGGCATAAGCGTATTATCTGCTTTCATGTCAGATTTTGCCGACCGGTGAGCTGTAGTGTTTAGGCGACAAGCGGCCTGCTCAAATATAATACCGTTGACAATATTGAACGCCCCGTGAAAATTATATATAAATAAGGCATAAGCGTATTATCTGCTTTCATGTCAGATTTTCCCGACCTGTGAGCTGTAGTGTTTAGGCGACAAGCGACGCGCTCAAATATAATACCGTTGACAATATTGAACGCCCCGTGAAAATTATATATAAATAAGGCATAAGCGTATTATCTGCTTTCATGTCAGATTTTCCCGACCTGTGAGCTGTAGTGTTTAGGCGACAAGCGACGTGCTCAAATATAATACTGTTGACAATATTGAACGCCCCGTGAAAATTATATATAAATAAGGCATAAGCGTATTATCTGCTTTCATGTCAGATTTTGCCGACCTGTGAGCTGTAGTGTTTAGGCGACAAGCGGCCCGCTCAAATATAATACTGTTGACAATATTGAACGCCCCGTGAAAATTATATATAAATAAGGCATAAGCGTATTATCTGCTTTCATGTCAGATTTTGCCGACCTGTGAGCTGTAGTGTTTAGGCGACAAGCGGCCCGCTGAAATATAATACCGTTGACAATATTGTACGTCCGTGAAAATTATATATAAATAAGGCATAAGCGTATTATCTGCTTTCATGTCAGATTTTGCCGACCTGTGAGCTGTAGTGTTTAGGTGACAAGCGGCCCGCTGAAATATAATACCGTTGACAATATTGTACGCCCCGTGAAAATTACATATAAATAAGGCATAAGCGTATTATCTGCTTTCATGTCAGATTTTGCCGACCTGTGAGCTGTAGTGTTTAGGCGACAAGCGGCCCGCTCAAATATAATACCGTTGACAATATTGAACGCCCCGTGAAAATTACATATAAATAAGGCATAAGCGTATTATCTGCTTTCATGTCAGATTTTGCCGACCTGTGAGCTGTAGTGTTTAGGTGACAAGCGACGCGCTCAAATATAATACCGTTGACAATATATTGTACGTATATTGTATTGTATAGGAGACTAGAAGCATATAATTTGGCGAAAAAAAAAACCCCCAAAGTAAGGTCATAGAAAATAGTTAAAAAAAAAGTGAGCAATTATATTTTGCATTGCACAGCATTTGGTATTAAATAACATACCCCCAAAAAATCTCTGCATTATGCGTTCTGAAAAAAATTGCCCTACGTGCCAAATTACTGTGTCAAGTAAAAATTTTCAAAGGCACTGTCGTACTTGTGTGCCGGGAAAGCGAATATGTGCGACCAAACTGTGCTCTAAGTGTGGAAACAATTTTTCTATTGACTACTTCAAGCGACACCAGCTTACTTGCAAGAGCACTGGAACATCTCTACCGCAACCTTCCAAGCGAAAGGTAGAAGTAACCTCCCTCGATGCATCGCCACCTACCAAATGCGTCAAGCTGACGAAGAAAGCAGACCGAATTGCGTTTGAGCATTTATTAGAAGACTTTAACATAACATCAGACAGCTTCTGCGATGTGCGTAGTTTTCTGGAGAGCGAGCGAGCTAAGATAATATCCATCCTTAACGATGCATTGGCTACATACTCCACTAAATTCTATGCCGTGCTATGCTGCAAGTATAAGAAACCGTCTGATGAAATACCGGTCTTTTTTCACAATGGCTCGGGATATGATTTCCATCACTTGGTTACACATCTAGGGTACGACAATGCGAGAATCAATGTCCTGGCGCAGAACGAGGAGCGTTATATTAGCATCAGCAAGTGGGTGCCGATCCCCAACTCAAGCAACAGCATCGAGCTTCGGTTCCTCGACTCTCTGAGGTTCCTCCAGGCAAGCATCGATGCTCTTGCTGGGAAGCTCAGAGACGACCAACTAGCCATTACTACATCAAGTTTCCCGAACTTAGATGTCGCACTCATCAGACGTAAAGGGGTCTACCCCTACGAATACGTCACAGACCCTTCCAAGTTCGAAGAAGAGTTGCTGCCTCCCCAGGATAAGTTCTACAGCCAGTTGAGAGGTTTAGGTATTACCGACGAGGAGTACAAGCATGCTCAGTCTATGTGGGTCGAGTTGGGTTGCCGAATTTTCGGTGATTACCACGATGCATACCTGAAGCTTGATGTGACGCTTCTAGCATGTGCGACGTTTGTTGTGGTGGGATCATTGGGGGAAATGTGATTCTCCCAATATGTCATCTGACTTACTAGCATATGCGATACGAAGAACAGGCGTGTATGTGGCTTACTAGGATTAGGCTCGTGGTAATGAGGTCCTAGTAGCTGAAACGTTGTCGGGGTATTTTGCAATTTTTTTTCAAATATGAACACGTTAAACTGGACTGTCTCGGATTTTGAGTTTTGTATTCGCCCCCGAGAAAATTCTATATAAAATAACATACCTAAAAATTATATTCACAGTAGATTCATTTTTTGAGTTTTGTAATTACCCCAAGAAATTCTATATAAAATAACATACCTGAAAATTGTATTTACAGTAGATTGAATTCTTGAGTTTTTGTATTCGCACACAAGAAATTCTATATAAATAACATACCTGAAATTCTATTTACAGTAGATTGAATTTTTGAGTTTTGTAATCACTCCAAGAAATTCTATATAAAATAACATACCTGAAAATTGTGTCGCTATATACTAGACTTTTTGATTTCTGTGATTTTGGAGAAAACAATGGCATCCACCACCAGTTTCAATCGTAAAAATGATAAAACTGAATGTGTTACTTGTGGGAAACTAATCTCAAGGAACAATTTATCGGTACACAGGGCAAGATGTAGCGAAACAGGTTCGAGAATTAATCGTTCGTTACCTTCTAAGCCCTGTGCTCGATGCGGAAAGATGATCAGCATTACAAATTTAAGTAAACATCTCAAAATTTGCAAACCATCGACCGAACAAGGAACATCGAAAAGGAAAATCGATAATTCAGAAACGGAAGCTTCCACTTCCAAGCAAATTAAATTATCTAATAAACGCAAACCAATTAGATCTGCATTTAACGACCAACTCCAGGATTTTTCAATTAAGTCAGAACCAGGTCGTGACATCCTTAGTTTCTTGGATGAAACGAAAACATCTGTACTAAATATTTTAAAAGATAAACTTGAAAACAACTCTATAAAAGTATACGTTGTTCTGTTTTCTGAATACGAGAAAGTTGATGGCACAACGAGTATTTTTTATCATCGTACAAAAAACCAGACTCTTTATTTAGCGGACGTCGAAAATTTGGACAACTTCTATTATAAAGTTTCCAACGAGCTGGTTAAGAAACATGACGATTTCGAGGCTAAAGGGTCGGGATGGTCTCTATGTGGAAGTCCTCACACGTTAACTGTTTACGTGAACCAATTCTCGCCCCTTCGCGCTTCCAGCTACGTTCCTCTTCCACCGAACATTCAACACAAGAGGGCTGTGTTAAATATACAGAACAGCGATAAAAAGTGTTTCCTTTGGTGTATATTGGCTGCACTGCATCCTGTTCATTGGTCAAATCATCCAGAACAGGTTTCTAATTACAAACAATACGAGACCGACTTTCAAAGTGTAATGTCTGACATTGAATACCCGGTGACATTGTCGGATATAACAAAGTTCGAAAATCGTGCAGGAAAACGCATCGCTATTAATGTGTATTCCTTCACGTCAGATAAATATCTTGTGCATCCCGTCAGGATAAGCGATATCGACGATGACGATACCTGTGTAATAAATCTCCTTCTAATTTCAAACGAGGATGTTCATCACTACACGCTAATTCGTTCACTATCACGTTTGGTCAGAAGTCAATCAACCAAACATAAACATTACATCGAAGTTTGTCCGAGATGCCTAACCACGTTCGACGATCAAAAACAACTCGATTATCGAAAATACACCGGACGTCAAATTACTATCGAGAAACTTGCCGAACATAAAATTTACTGCGGCGACAACAGACCGGCTAGAATGTTGATGCCCGAAACGAACGAAGTCGAAGAATTCAAAATGCACAAGGCATTGTTGGAACATCCTGCAATCATCGTCGCAGATTTCGAGGCGTTCCTCAAACCACTCTCCTACTGCGAACCGGATCCCGAACTTTCCTCCACAACGCCGTACCAGCTTCATCAACCTAATAGTTTCGGCTATGTTGTTGTGCGACGTGATAAAATAAATGAAGCATATATATACCGCGGGCCAAATGTAATCGAACACTTCCTGGAAAAAATGGTGGAGGAGGTTGAGGTAATTGGTAGCGTACTGCTTACATCAAAACCGATGGCACCTTTAACTGAAAATGAACTTCAAAATTACAATTCCACTGAGGTGTGTCCGGTATGTGATCAAAGTTTCACTGATGAGAACAAAAAAATATTCCACCACGATCATTTCAGCGGAAACTACATAGGTGGAATTTGCAACACGTGCAATCTTAAAATCCAGAAACCTAAATTCATCCCCATATTCTTTCACAACGGAAGCGGATATGATTTTCACCACCTTGTGAGAGTTCTTGGCTACGATCCGAAACGTATAGGTGTCTTGGCCGAGAATGAAGAACGCTACATTAGTCTCAGCAAGCAAGTGTCGATTCCGGGAACGAAAAATACAATCGAGATGCGCTTCCTGGATTCGTATAGATTTCTCTCTGCAAGTCTGGATGCTTTAGCGAACAAACTCACCGACGATCAATTTAAAATAACTAGAGCTAGTTTTCCCAACGTAGACGTAGAACTCGTTAGACGTAAAGGGATTTATCCTTACGAATATGTCAGTGATGGTTCTAAATTTAACGACGACGCTCTTCCACTTCCAAGAGAATTTTACAGCAGACTCAGAGAGAAAGGAATCACGGACGAAGAATACCAACACGCGCAACTCATGTGGGAGAAATTAGAATGTAGGACACTCGGAGACTACCACGATGCCTACTTAAAATTAGACGTGACGATACTCGCGGATGTTTTTCAAGCGTTCAGGAAAACGGCAACGAATATTTATAAATTAGATCCAGCGTATTTCTACAGTCTACCGGGATTAGCGTGGTCGGCAATGTTATTCCAGACAAAGGTCAAGCTGGAACTGATATCGGACGTTGACATGTTGCTATTTATCGAAAGAGGGATACGAGGTGGAATGGTGCAATGCGTACAGAGACATGCAAAAGCTAATAACGTACACATGAAAGAAGATTACGATTCAAATCGAGCATCGAATTACATCTTCTACGCCGACGTTAATAATCTCTACGGACATGCCATGGTTCAGAAACTTCCTTACGGGGGATTCGAATGGTTAGATCCCACTTCGATAGACATTATTCATTTCGACGATAGCGAGTGTGGTTTCTTCGCAGAGGTAGATCTCCAATTCTCCGACCACCTGCACGACACGTTTTCGGATTTGCCTCCGACTCCCGAAATCAAATGTCCACCCGACTCGGTTCAAGACAAGCTTTTGTTAACATTGGACCCTAAACAGAGATACGTCGTCCACTACAAGAATCTCCGGTTTTTGATTGGGAAGGGTGTTCAGATAGTAAATGTTAGAAGAATACTAAAGTTTAAACATTCCACGTGGTTAAGACCTTACATAGAAACTAACACACAACATAGAACAGCTGCCACTTCCGATTTAGACAAGGACTTCTTTAAATTAATGAACAATGCGGTGTACGGAAAGACCATGGAGAATGTTAGAAAGCACGTAGACGTGAAATTAATTTCCGATAAGAATAAATGTCGGAAGTGGATAGCCGATCCTAGATTCAAGTCGAGAAAAATTTACAACGAGAATTTGGCACTTTTCAATCTAGATATAAAATTGATGAAATTCAGAAAACCAATTTACGTTGGCGCAACGGTTCTCGACTTGTCGAAACTTTACATGTTCGAATTTCATTACGACGTGATGAAACCCTTCTACAATGATAAAATATCACTTTTGTACACGGACACCGACAGCTTCATTTACAGCATACAAACACCTAACCTATACGAAGACATAAAAAATCCTTCCATGCTTGAGTATTTCGATACTTCTGCGTATCCTCAACCCAACAGATTTGGAATTCCATCCCTCAACAAAAAAGTCCTAGGTAAACTGAAAGATGAATGTAACGGTGATATTATTGTCGAGTTCGCGGGTTTGCGTTCGAAGATGTATGCCATGAGAACAGAGAGTAGCGTCACGAAGAAAGCAAAAGGTGTGGGCAAAAATACGGTGGAGAACAAACTCACCTTCCACGATTACATCGATTGCCTTTACTCACAATCGACGATACTAAGCATAGAACAAAGAATCCAGAGCGTCGACCATATCATCACCACAAACAAAATTAGAAAAATTGCGCTGGATCCCGATGACGATAAGAGGTGCGTCCTCGAGTGTGGTATTCACACATTGCCTTGGGGACATCGTCGTTTAGAAATAAATAAGAATTGCACACAGTGCAAATAATTAGCACTCACCACCACACACAACAATTTTCACTAACTCAAAAAAAAAACATTTTGTTACTCAGTAAAAAAAACAAAAACACTTTGACTGTCATTACAAAATAAAACTTTGACCGTATCCTTAAATAACCAGCATGCCTATGAACTTGTTCGGTTTCAAAAAACAGATCTTCATGGAAACTGCACCGTCCATACCAGATCATGAAGTCTTACCTTCCGTGTTACCTAAACTCAACGGTCTGTTGATCATTCACCTCAACAGCATTTGGACGAAACTGAATGACGATGTGGGCAAGATGTTTTATGTTTTTAATAACAATTTAGATTTCTACGAAATTCCGATCGACGGGAAACTTCAAATCACCGTGAATCCGGAAAACGCAGGCGAAATCAAAATTTCTACCGGCAAGAATATTTTTCGAATCAAGCACGACAAGATGCTTTCTAACATTACGTACGATGTTTCCGCAGGAGATTACCTGTACGTGGAACTCCTCGGAGATTACGACAAACTCATTCCTCTTTTTGTAGAATTACGAATCGTCTATCCTATTATAAATAACCGTTAACCAAAAATGCCTAACGACATTTTCGGCAACACCAAGCGTGTAGACCACGCAGAAGAGATTCTCATGTTGGACATTCGAGTTAAGAAGTTGAGGACCGATTTGATCGCTTTGCAGGAGACCTTAAACAAAAGTTTAGAGTCGGAAATCGCTACGCTCCAAACGCAATGTCTCGACCCCATTCTGAAAATCGATTCCGAACTGAAAACGCTCATAAAAAATTATCTCGACGTACCTTCTTACGACAGCGTTCAAAATATACAGTTGAGCGTGGATTCGCTTCAAAATGATTTGGCCAAATTACAGCAATTTCAATCGAAAAATGAAGATTTGGAAAAATTGAAACTCGAAATCGAAGAACGAACTTCCGCAATAGAAAAGAATTTCTCTGAACTTCAAACCGTCGTGAACGATATAGATGCAGAACGCTTGCACGTCGTCGTTTCCAAATTACAAGAAGAATTCACCAGCACGTTGGAAGAAATTAAATCCAAGTTGCAGACTTTGGAAGATACAATGACGAACCTACCATCGTCGGACGAACTGCAGGTCATCGGTAAAAGCGTCGCGAACATAAAAATTCAATTGGAGGCCTATCAAGATTTCGAACACATTCAAACCACCATCGCTACGCTTCAGGCGTCCTTGGAATTGATCAACGAAGAAATTAAAAATATTCACGCTGAAGCAAAAGCGTTGACGAGCATTCAAGACACGTTGAGCACGGTTCAGCAGAAGATCGAATATTTAGAAAATTTGAACGTCGAAACGAATCTCGCTCATTTTCATCACGTACTCGACAACATACAGGGTGACTTGGAATCGTTACGGACGAGCGTACCTTCGAGCGAAGATTTGGAAAAATTGAAAACGGCGGTGACGGCACTATCCGATTCGAGCGACATCAAAAGTTCATTGAGCGATCTCGAGAGTAAAGTGGCCAATCTCCCCACCTCCAAAGAATTGCACGTTTTGAAAAGAAACATATCTCGAATGCTGAAACGACTAGAAACGGAAACGGCGAACGTGGAACAGATTCGAGACGAAATCAGTTCGCTGGTGTCGACGCTGCCCACTTCGCAGAGCGTCGCCGACCTTCACACGCAGTTTACAGAGATGCGAAGCATTGTGAACGATCTTACCGAGAAGAGCTCGAAATTGAATCAAGTCGAGAACCTTCAGAACATCGTCGTCAACATCAGAGATCAAGTTGGAGTGCTGGAATCCACGCAGGAATCGACGCTGGCCTCTTTCGGTGCCAAGTTGCAAGAACTCAACGAAAACTACAAGCAGTTGAACGTGGAAGTGAAAATCAAACCGTCGTTTTCTACCGTAACGGATACCATAGTCGAGCATTTGCTGCCCATCGAAAATAAACTCGGACAAGTTCACAGTAATCTGCTCGGCGTCGACACTAAATTCGCTAAACTGCATTTTCTGCAAGCCATCGAAATCAACAGCATACCCAATCAACAGAGAATCTCCACGTTCGTCGAAGGTAACAAACTGTACATGTTGCATCCTTATCATCCGTACTACAAGTTTCTCCTCGATGGCACGATTCAGATAAACGAATTTTCGTACTGGTCTCACGGTAGAAAAGCTAGCGTTCCCACCATGACCTTGATATCGAATCGTGGTGTCCAGAAAGCAGGAAACATTCCTCTGGCACGTTGGAACGAAACGCGCAACATATATGAAATACACGAAGACGAAGATCTCACCGTTTTCGACGTGAGTGCCGGCGATAAGCTGATCATTCAAAACACGAGTGAAGTACCACCCTCTTTGAATCCCATCACGCTGGTGCTTCTCTTAAAACGTAATCTCTAAACAAAAAAATGTCTAGGCAGGCCATCGTCGAAGAATTGCATAAACCTGCACGCCGCAACTACGAACGTTTGGCTGTGGTAACCAAGGGCATCGACGACCTCTGGCAAAGTGACCTCGTGGAGATGAGTAGCGGCAATTTGAAAAACGTACATAAATTGAACAAGGGCAACAAGTACCTCCTCACCGTCATAGACACATTTTCGAAATTCGCATGGGCTCTACCTTTGAAGGCGAAAACGGGAACGTGCGTCACGGAAGCATTCAAATTAATTTTTCGCGAAAGCGGTGGCAGACGACCACGGTTTCTGCAAACGGACAACGGTAAAGAATTTTACAACGCCGTATTCCAAAAGTTTATTCAAAAACACAAGATTCGACATTATTCGAGCTTCAGTCACATCAAAGCCAGCATCGTGGAAAGATTCAATCGAACCTTGAAAACACACATGTGGAAACGATTCACGCTTCGGGGAAATTACAAATGGGTCGACATCCTGCCGGAACTCGTCGACACCTATAATGATACGGTACACAGAACGATAGGTATGAAGCCAGCCGACGTTACCAAGTCCGACGAGCAGCGTTTAATTTCTACCGTTTACTGCCCAAAGTACACGCCCACGACAAAAAAAGCTAAATACAAAATTGGAGACCGGGTGAGGATCAGCAAATTCAAACGCACCTTCGAGAAGGGATTCACAAAAAATTGGAGCACGGAACTCTTTACGGTGGTTCGAGTTCTACCTGGAAACCGACACACGTATATAATAAAAGATAGTAGCGGCGAGATTTTGAAAGGGAGATTTTACGAAGAGGAACTCTCTAAAACGAAACACCCCGACACGTACCTCATCGAGAAAGTATTGCGTAGGAAAGGTGACAAACTGTTTGTCAAATGGTTGGGACTTCCGGAAAAGAGTTGGATCGACGCGGACGAAGTGATCTTGTAAGTACGTGGAACGTGGTGAAGCGTCTACCGGATCCAGAAAGTCAAACGAAGAAAAAGAACGGCAAGTTGCTTCCCGACAGCATCCGCTGTCTGATCGTAGGTCCATCGGGGTGTGGGAAAACGACACTGCTCGTGGACAATTTTCTCCTCGCACCGAATTGGTTAGATTGGAAGAACAGGCACCTGTACGTGTTCTCGAAAAGTTTAGAGCAATCCAAATACCAGCAACTGATGAAACTGTACGATGGTCTGGACATTGCAACGTTTGCCTCGGAAATAAAACCACTCGACGATTGTCGTGAAAATTCAGTTGTTGTGTTCGACGACGCCATCCTGGAAAATCAAAATGAAATTCGCAACTTTTTCACGCAAGGTCGTCACAAAGGAATGGATTGCTTCTACCTAGCTCAAACGTTTTCCAAAATTCCAAAACAGTTAGTGCGCGACAACGCTAATTTCATATGTTTGTTTCGTCAAGATCACACCAACCTCAAGCATGCGTACGATGACTACGTAGGCGGAGACATGAACTACAATCAATTTTCGGAAGGCTGCTCTACTTGCTGGAACGGTGACGATTTCGGATTTGTGACGATCGACATGACGAGGAAACCCAACGACGGAAAATACAGAAACAAAATCAACGACTTTCTAAACGTTGCAACGTTGTGAGAAACGACGTATATAAATAACGTCATGACGAAACGAAAAATCGAGGACGAAAATCTCAAGCTTCGCGATTACCTCGCGAAACGCTTCAAAGGTTGGAAATCCGAGAATCGCGGATTCTACGAAGAGAAGAAACGTCAGGATCAACCCGTGATCGATGCCATCAGCAGTCTAGGTAAAGAAATTAAAAGTGTCACGGAACAAAATAAAAATTTGATCAATGAACTCGTACCGCTCGCAGCTAAAAGTTACGCCGTACCCACACCCATTTCGAGCATTCCTTCGACGCCGTTCGAACTGAAGGATGCACCGGCACGACGTCGAGCCATAGGCAGCACGTCGTCGTCTTCGGATAAAATCGAGTTGGGACCTTTGGCACGAGACTACCTGAGCACGGGGAAATTCGACAAGGATGAAGTGTTCGGATTGTATCCCAGCATGGAAACCAACGAAGGCGGCGGTGTGGTGTGGAAGATTGGGAAATCGAAGGTGACCTTCGAAGGCAACGACATTAAAGTCAATTTAGGCGACAAGGATAGTTGGAACAGGTATCCGGGTACGGTGGGACTGTGGGAACTCGTCGCCAAAAAGCAGCCGAAAGATTACACCGACGAAGATTACCAAAGTTACAAGGAAATTCTGATCATGACGGATGCCTTGTACCAGAACAACGACGCCTCGCAGAATAGGGTGAAATCGAGCAGCGGCGAGAAGTACAGGAATCTCATCAAACCGATTTGGAACCAGGTCAAAACAGGCAGCGGCGTCAAACGCTACAACACGTTACCCAAAGAATTCGTTTGGGTGGACGACGTTAGGAAACTCGTGGACCGATTGTTGGTGATAGCCGGCGAAGAGAATGCAGGCAATCGTAATTTCTACAACGAGAAGGTTGGCATCGTGGACATGATCAGCACGAAACTTTCCAACTTCATCGTGAACGACGACAAGGGCATAGGTTACCTGATCAAAATCATCAACACGCTGCCTCCGAAATTTTGGAACGTGGCCGAAGGAAAGGGACTCGTGAACGACATCATCAACAAGTTACCTTTCGAGATGCATCTACCTGGCTACCAGTACTGCGGGCCGGGTACCAAACTCGAGAAAAGATTGGAGAGAGGAGACAAGGGTGTGAATCCGTTGGACGCGGCATGCAAAGATCACGACATCGCCTACAACACCACGCAGACGGATCTGGACGCACGTCACGAAGCAGACAAAAAATTGGAACATGCAGCTTTCGAAAGGTTCGTGAGCAGAGACGCATCGTTGGGTGAACGGGTCGCCGCACTGGGTACCACCATCGCCATGAACACGAAACAAAAATTGGGGTGGGGTATATAAATAACATACCGTAAAAAAAAAACTTGATATATAAATAACACACATCGTAAAAAAATAATCTTCGGTATATATAAATAACACACATCGTGAAAAACAATTAAATTTCTCTCTAACACTTTGAAATTTTTCTTGATATGACGACTGAAAAAATAAGTGATCTCCAAGCATTAAAACAAATGCTAAATTTGTCAGGTTTATTTACTCTGTTGGTTGTCACTGTCAAGTTTTTAGTATTCGTACAGGATAAAAAGCTATAACCCCTCCCCCTCAAAAATATATACATTGTATACGCCAAGATGTCCAATAGCCTGGCAACACATCATGAAAAAACATGCCAAGAAGACCCAGTGGGTTTATAAGTCAGTGCTGCCAATTCCTATTTGTAGGTTAGCTTAGCCAGTGAAAGATCATATAGTAGAATTTTTGTAGAGTGGGTGTTTGCGAGTTCCACGATAGGTTAAGTTATATCACTTAGGATCGTAAAAAAAATTAAAAAATCGTAAAAAAAAAGATAGGTTAAGTTGTATCACGTAAGATCGTGATATACCTACCAAGTATAAATGGAAAAAATGAGTGCAGTGAAAATTTGTACTAAAACATCGCTAAACGCTAAAACATCGACAAAAAATTGTCAAAATATGTCAAAAACTTATATTCGATTGATAAAAAAAAAATACCTACAAAATATGATCCTCAAATAATAACGTTCAAACAGTGCATAAATAAAAAAATGATAGGTTAAGTTATATCACTTAGGATCGTAAAAAAAAAAGATAGGTTAAGTTGTATCACGTAAGATCGTGATATACCTACCAAGTATAAATGGAAAAAATGAGTGCAGTGAAAATTTGTACTAAAACATCGCTAAACGCTAAAACATCGACAAAAAATTGTCAAAATATGTCAAAAACTTATATTCGATTGATAAAAAAAAAATACCTACAAAATATGATCCTCAAATAATAACGTTCAAACAGTGCATAAATAAAAAAATGATAGGTTAAGTTATATCACTTAGGATCGTAAAAAAAATTAAATAATCGTAAAAAAAGGATAGGTTAAGTTGTATCACGTAAGATCATAATATACCTACCAAGTACGAGTAGAAAAAAAATGAGTGCAGTGAAAATTTGTACTAAAACATCGCTAAACGCTAAAACATCGACAAAAAATTGTCAAAATATGTCAAAAAGTGATATTCGATTGATAAAAAAAAGGCATACCTACTAAGTACTGCGTTGAAGCGCCTAATATACACTACTTTTATCACATTCTGTTCTGTGCGATGCACTAAAAATGCATCTAGAACAGACACGATAACTTCAAAGAAACCAAAATGACACTTTTAATTGTGTCCATTGGTACGCTAAACTGCATCAAACTTAATCCTACAGCTTGAAGGTGGGTCAGGCCACTGTGCAATGCTCCTCCGCCGGGGACCGAACGTCGCAGCACTTTTCCATATTAGGTTTGATTAGTTAGTAATTTATTACGAATACTAATTCTATTTTCGATAATTTATGTAGCTTTTCTACCTCTTGGGTTAATCGCTTTGATAAGGATGAATCATGAACTGATGAAATGGTGATGTGGTAAACACAATTATGGATCCATGCCTTTGAAACTGGTACCTCTTGTTCTTAGAGCGTTACGCTGACAACTTCGCCACGGGGTCCGACTTATTGGAAATACACCTAGATGGGCCGTTTACCCACTGAATCCCCTCGAGAATTACGTCAATTGTTTTTAAATCGACAGATTTCAATGTTTTACGTAATGTAAAAGCGGTTCCATCTTTAGGAAAGCACAAACAACGGAGATATTTGATCCCAAAGAATGGCCCACGTAAGTTAAAACCTGCATTTTCGGAGTATTTTCGCCGCTTTTTGTTAATAAGAATTGTTTGTATGAACGCTAAAATAGCGAAAGAACACATCGAAAATAACTATCAGAACCAAACCTAACAATCCTAACCTAGCTACGTAAAATTATAGCTGCTGTTGTGGAAAGTCATTTTGGGTGCTATATTCTAACTAACTAACTAACTAACTCTCTAGCCTTCTTAAACCCGAAGGTTCATGGCTGCAGCAACACAGGCCTTCATCTGTCCCTATTCTGAGCAAGATCTATATACTCTTTTCCATCCTTACCGATTTCCTTTAGGTCCATCTCAACGTTGTTCCTCCATCTTCGTCTTGGACTTCCTACAGGTCTCTTACCATCAGGTTTCCCAACAAGAATCCTGTAAACTCATCCTTCCTCTCCCATTCGTGCCACATGGACTGCCCACCTAAGTCTTCTTGATTTAATTATTCTAATAATATCTGGACATGAATAAAAATTATGTAGTTCTAAATTATGTAGCCTTTTCCACTCACCTGTCTCCTCATCCCTTTTAGGGTGCTATATTCACTTGCGCGAAACCTTCGGGCTGTACTGCTTCACAGTAAAGTAACATGCTAAGATAACAGACGTACTTTACTTCATAATAACACATTTCCGAGGCCTAGAATCAACTGAAAACGTTCATAAACAACAAAATCTTCATAAACCATGCAAAATATTTCACTTTCTCCAGGGGGTACAGAGGGTGAAGCTAAAATATTCTTAGGCTCCCTTTAGAAACACAAAACAATAACGTAAGTAACGGAGTCTCCGCTTTTTAAATATATTTTGTGATGTTGGGTAGATAACATCAATAACACTGGGGAACAGTGAAATTGCGGCACAGTGTTTGAGAGCTAATTTAGGGCAATTTCATGCTGCTGAATAATGATATAATAATATTTTTCCTGAATTGGCTCTAATTTATGAAATAAATGCAACTAAACCAAAATGGCGGAAACATAAGATATAGATATAAATGAACTTCCAACAACAATTTAATATTTCTTTTTGTGATTACTATCATTATTATAAAAATAAATGTATATAGGCCTATGATCAAAATAATTAAGAAAATATGTACACAGTGAAGTCACAAACTATGTGAAACGTTTTCTATACGATTTCCTGCTGTATTGCTTTTTAGCACAATCCCTCTGTAAGCTCCAACAGTAGTCGGCCATCACGTGGCGATTCCACCGTCCCTGGTACCTTTCTTCCATTATCCTTATATCCTGATTGAACCTTTCTCCCCGTTCTTCACTAAAATCACCAACGTTCTCAGGGAATCTGTCAATGTGGCTATGTAGAAAATGTATCTTCACACTCATATTAGCTCCCAATTTCTCAAAAATTTTCAACGTATTTCCAACTATATCGGGGTACTTTTCTGCTCTATGATTCCCCAAAAAGTTTTTGACGACGGACACAAAGCTCAGCCAGGCCTCAGATTCGATGTAAGACATGTAAGTTGTAAAATTGGCATCATTTATAAGTGTACGAATTTGTGGTGGTCCGTCAAAGATTCCTGCCTTCAATTTTTCAATACTTAGTCCTGGAAAAGTGTGGCATATATATTTGAAACAATCACCACTTGTATCTAAGGCCTTCACAAACTGTTTTATCAACCCAAGTTTAATATGCAGTGGCGGAAGAATGATTTTGTCCCTATCTATCAGCGGTTCATGAATGATATTAGCTTTTTCCACTAATATTTTCCCTTGGGGGCCAAACTTTTATCGTCCAATGCTTTTCTCTAGCACGACTATCCCACAAACATAGCAAACAGGGATATTTTGTGTACCCACTTTGCTGTCCTAGTAAAAAATTCACCATCTTCAAATCCACACACACGAGCCACTTATGTTCAGCATATTCAATTTTTTTCTAAAACCATTTTTATGTTTTGGTATTCTTCCTTAATGTTTGTTGAATGTCCGATATATTGCCTAGCAATGCTTCATAAGTTGCCTAGCAACAATTTACAAATAAATAAATAAGTTTCTTATGGGAATTTCAGCCCATTATCAAATTTTCATATTACCGAGAAAAGCGTAGAGTAATTTTACCTCCTACATTTTCCATGGTGTGTTTATTTTTATAACTGGAGTCAATTCAACTGAACCAATCATACAATTGGCAATCACAGCTGTTTTGTGTGCTGAAACTGTTATTAAACTTTATGCCGCAAAATAAAATCTTTTTTTTGTTCCCCAGTGTAATCACAGTTCTTAACACCCGTATCAGAAAAAAAAATTCAACAGCCTTAAGAACACATTCATTTAGTACATGCCTCTTTAAATGAAGTCACAGGTCACAGGTTCGACCGATTCATTGTGTTTGTAGCTTCGTCAGTTCTCATTAAACCTCATCATCGTGATTAACCCAATAGGCAGGAGAGCAACATAAAGTAACCGAAACAGAACAAGAATTGGTTCTTAAAGTGTATAAATACAGAAAATGATATATCAACACAAATATAAGTAGCTTGCAGTAATTCCTGACAAATCAAAAGTCGTCAGGGTACCCTTGACCCTCTGTACCCCGTGGAGAAAGTGAAATATTTTGCATGGTTTATTAAGATTTTGTTGTTTATGAACGTCTTCAGTTGATTCTAGCCATCGGAAATGTGTTATTGTGAAGTAAAGTTGTTACGTACCCAATAGGACCAAGTAATGTAAATAGTTTGCCAAAGAAGAATAGAGATGGCAGCACCAGGCATGCAAGATTAAGAATTAACATAATATATGTGAATAACTTTATAAATAAGAATAAAGCAGATTGGAAAGATGAAAAACAATAGAATCTACTGTAAGAAGGTAAAGAATAAATATAAAAGAAATAAATTAATGCATGTAATCGACAAATCAGACCAGTATTCATATAGAAATTGATCAGAAAACTAAAGCAGTCCAATTCTGTATTTTGGGTCTTCTGTAACTAACAAATAGAAGCGGTTAGTTCGTATGAGCTTTCCAGCCTGGTCATTAACTGTGCGTAATTAGAGATCGGTTAGTTCATTAACTCTCCAGCCTATTTATTATTGCCTATTTTTGTGGGAGCAGGAAAAGGTTTATTATCCTATCCATTATCCAATTTGGGTCTTTGAACAGATATTGCATCTGTCTGATTGATTCACTTTTGGTTGCGCGTGTCAGTCGTTTGGCACCAAGTATACACTTTGTTGTACCCAGTCAGTGTTCGCGCGTTCCAATCGCAGCCGCAAGGAAGGATATTAGTATAATTCCCAAATCTTAAAGGAAAAGCTGGAGAAAGGATAAAGGAATTCATTAAATCGTCAAAAACATAAATAAATTGAAATACAGAGGGAAGTTCACAAAGAAGACAAGAAGGAAGTCCAGATTCAGAACGTCCATTAAGAAGGAAGTGAAGATCCTCCATATTGAGAATGAAGTCCAGATCCAGACCGTCCATTAAGAAGGAAGTTCAGATCCAGATCGTATTTTACGAAGGAAGTCCAGAGAGAGGAATATACAAATCAACAAAAGAAATAATAAAAAAGCATATTGAAATGAAAATTGACTATAAATAAGAATTATAGAAGAACGTAACTTATCATGTAAATATTCTGATTCCATGTATCCTGTGTTTAAAGAATATATTGGTTTAAATATCTCCATTGGAAGGCATCCTGTCTGGTTTCGTTTTCTACAAAGAACCCTACCCTGATGATATGCTAGCTGAGGTTTAAGATTAAGATTTATGCACCTTGCACCAAATAAATGTAGCAAAGTACGTCTGTTACCTTAGCGTGTTACTTTTCAGTGTAGCCCGAAAGTTTCGCGCAAGTGAATATAACACCCAAAACGACTTTCCACAACAGCAGCTATAATGTACGTAGTTAGGTTACGTACTGATAGTTATTTTCGATGTGTTCTTTCGCCATTTTAGTGTCCATACAAACAGTTCTTACTACATACTCTGAAATTGCAGGTTTTAACTTACGTGGGCCATTCTTTGGGATCAAATATCTTCATTATTTGTGCTTTCCTAAAGCTGGAACCACTTTTATATTACGTAAGGCATTGAAATCTGTCGATTAAGAAAATCATTCTCGAGGGGGTACAGTGGGTAAACGGCCAGGGTTTACCTGAATGGGGTTCACGGAGCACACGAACCCCCAACCGAAAACGGAAATTTTTCAATTTATTTTCTTTTCTGCAAAATAAAACACTACATTTCAATATACTTATTTTACAATGTAGTTATTTTCGTTCATAAAGTCTTCACAATGCTTAAAATTTCCCAATTTCCCCCTGCTGTTGACAAGAAAAGCTCACCAGGTTAGGCAGCGAGAGCCCGGTGCACATCTGGCGCAGTGAACTCCCTCTGCTGTATTCTTCCCGTGTTCTATCTAGCTCGACGGAAGAAGCCGAAAAAAGCAAGGGGGAAACTGGGAATCGGAGCACGTGCCCTTCCGAAAGAACACTCAACAGATGGCAGCAACTGTTCGGAGAATGAAGATAGCGGCCGAGGTGCGAGGTATTTTATTTTTCGTTTTGCTTAGCTTCTGTATTGGGGAAAAGTAAGCAGCCTTCAATATATTATAATGCAAGACTGTTTGTGTGTATTGTTATAGTAATTCCTAAGATCTTCGATGTTTTAGCCTAATAACATATCTTTAATTTCCAATACAGTTCTCCAAAAATTAAGGGCGCAAACTTCCTCAACAACATTACAAATAGTTGATACACCCAAAGCCTTGCATGGCGAAGGTTTTATGATTTAAAACACTATATCACCAAAATGAACAGATTTACACTTAACATCGACATTTAAAATTGTTTGTTAATCCTTCAGATAATGTAGACAAGTCAAAAAGAAAGAAGACGAAGACACTGCTAGTAGAAACTAAAATTTATCTTGGCACACATTTAAGCTAGTATCAATATTGAAAATAAATTATAATTGTTATAAACTCCTACAGGTAAATTTTAAAACAATAATTGTAAGTTTTGCGAATTGCTTGATTGATTGATTTGCTTTATTATATTTCGCTTTTTGTGCAACTTTTGGCTAATTTGCGAAGATAGGGATGAGTGATGATATGATGAAATTGATGAATGGACACTCACAAATATCCATGCCCAAGCCAGGATTCGAACCCGGAACTCCTGGCGTCGTAGCGCGATGTGCTAACCACTCTTTTTTTTTTTTTAAAAAAAAAAAGGAAATACCTCCTACACCGAGGTATCCCCCACCATTCACTCTTTTTCTCACTTTTACACTTTTCAATTCTTCCATTTTTCTTTCTTTCTTATCAACTGGACGAACACAAATACCCATGTCTTACCCGGGACTCGAACCCAGAGCCCCTGGCGTTGTAGCGCGCTCTGCTAACCACTTCGCCACGGAGGTCGACGCCACTCCGCCACGGGGGCCAGCTCGCGAATTGCAATTCGCATCATGAAGTTTGAGCATTGCCAGAGACTTACTTACCAAGCTGCTGTGAAATTACAAATGGCTATTGATTTTTTTTAAGAAAATCAAACATATTCGTCGATATCATGGTTGGTGGAAATGGTGAAGGTTAATTCTTAGGAACAGGCAAAATAATTTCCAATTAGGAGAGAAGTAAGGCATTTCAATAATTTAGACGAAAGAAAATGTATTGTTTACCTTAGTAATGTTTCCTTGTTTTTGAGGGCATTGACGGATGAGGAGGGGGGAGGTGTTAAGCGGAAACTATAATAATTCACAGTAAATGAAAATTGGTCTGTGTTTTGTAAATGGATTTTCGGTGGGCTTTCTGGCGGACTGGGTAGCGCAGTACAAGGTCCCAGGTTCGTATTCTTCATAGAACATGAATTATTATAATTATTCATATTTCTTGTTTTACTTTAGTTTATTATTTTTTCCTTGTACTCTAAAATTTATTAACGAAATACATTCTGACTTCACTAGAACAGTTCTGTACCGTTCACATTTGTATAACTAAAATATAAATTATATTTATACAATAAAGAAGAAAAGGTGTATTTAAAAAGCAGAGGAACCCTTAAACATTCGCAGAAAAGACGCCCAAGCTCTATTTTATTTATTATATCATACACGTATATAATAACCCATGGCGCGACAGCCCTCGAAGGGCCTTGACCTATCTCCCGACTGCCAGTCTCCCTCCCACAATCCTACCTAGAAGTGTGGAGTTCTTCAACCGGTAATGGGGTGACGTGTGGTCAGCATGTGTTCTTTCTGAATTAGTGGTTGGTGTATCAATGATTCACAGGTCATGGGTTAAAATTTCGTGGCTCCACATTCTGAGGTTATCCGTGGCCTCCTTCAGTCACTCCCGATGGATGGAGGGGTGATACATTTGATGAACGCCGCTTACCAATTTCTAGGGCTTTCCTGCGTTCTGTCATAACGTCCGGATGAAGGACGTTAATCAAATCGATCAGCTTAGGTTTTTGTAGCCTTGTTTAAAACTTCGTAAACAGTGATATGTTTTTGCGAGTATTGACGTAGAATGGTTGATAGTTGTTGGTAGTGTCAACTTGAAAATTTTCAGCTCTTAATGTTTATTAAATTTGCTTACTATTTTTGTCCTCATAAACTATAGACAAATAACTAGATAACCTTGTTACTTGGCTTGTATAGGGCACTCTAAAAGCGGAAGTCATAGCTTCGATTCTTGGCTCAAATTTCGCCTTTTTGTATGCTCAATTAATCAGTTGTCCACATTTACAGTTTTCTTCTCTGTGATTGCGATCAACAAATTGATTCTCAATGTGTTTGTATCCTCCTCGGTCTTGGAGGGGGAGGGGATAAAATTTTCTGTGAATTTAGGCTGGGTGTGAACACCCAACGGTTTACTCCACGCGACGCCACTGTAAACGACCCCGTCGTCAGTTCGAATACTGGCCGCCTTTCTCTCATCATCTCTTTCATCATTGTCGACGCAATTAATTTATACAGGTATAAAAGTGACGTAAAATAATCAATGGAAATATTATCAAATTCAAGGACAAATCTGTTACAACAATAGAACAGGCAGAGGTGGGCGACAATAATGCGCATGCTTGAAGCATGGATGCCACTTGCACATACATTCCTCACACTTGGATAACGTACCTGAAGAAATTGGGCAGTGCGGCCTGTAATTTCACTCACTCCTTGCACCCTCGAGGTAACAGCTATTACAGGTCTCAGAATAATGGTCCGAGCGAATATGTAACGGATATTACAAGTCCCACTAAACGATAGAAAAGGCCAGGCTCACTTCAACGAAACGCACGAAGAGCCACCGACACATCAGCTCCCGCCTCATTCACTCTACGCTACAGCTGACCTCTGGTGGTCGAGAGATGGACTATCAGTAGGGTGTCCGGTAAAAATGGCAAAGGAAAAAATGGCAAAAGGGAAAAATTGGCAACGGAAAAAATGGCAAACGGAAAAAATGGCAAAAGTGAGAATGGCGAAAGTAAAAATGCCGACAAGAAGAAAGAAAAGCAAATGATAAATAATTGATATAAGTAATTCACATGTAAATTGTAAAGAGTATTCATCAGGTTCTTAAGAATGCAATACCTGATACGTGTGAAATTAGTTTATGATAATTTATACACTATATTACCGAATAAGGTTACCAAACCTAATAAAATGTTCGTGGTACAGTTCGAAATCAATCTTACATGATTGCATGAACGTAACAAAGTATCAGAATACGACTACTGCAGACTTATTCTTCTTCCTTTTTAGAATGCGAACGACTACATGTACCCACAAAGGCAAAGTCATAGGCAGGTTTTCTGAAACTTTCACTTGGTTTACAGCAACAATTCTTATTTATTGTACATATCCAGTGGTTGCGTTTGGGTTCCAAAACTAGGGAAATATAAATAATCGTTATAAGCAAATCATATGAATTCGGAAGGAAGAAAAACATTGATGCAGTATTTAACAAAGATAGTAAGGGTGGTGCAAGGAAATGTTCAACCAAGTAGACGGAAATCGGTGTTCAAGTTCAGAAGATTCAACAAATGCCTGTCTGCTGCTTTAAACTTAATTTGATTAGTTAGCACTCACCACGTGACCATACACCACACATACACCGGTCCGAAAGGTAGTGCAAACGGTGCAGACACCAAATACACCACTTGACTCCAAATCAACGAACTAGACGACTCAGTGTTGCACCGTGTAACCAATTAGACGCTCCGGTGTAAAAAGAGTCAAAAGGTGCAGCGAACGGGACAGGGCTAGTAGCTACCTCGAGCCAACGTGCTGGGAGAAATGAATGTAAAGTCCCTTTAAATTTCCTTCGAATCACAACACTTTGAAATCAAGCAAAACGAAACTGATATAGTTTTAAAACAAAGATATACCAAATCAATAAGTCGCAAGACAATACTGAGATTCTCATTCATTCACGGGCACGTCAGCAATGGATCAAGAGACAGGACAAGAAATGAAATCTCATCCATTTCCTACAACAAATATAGATATCCTATTACAAATAGCCGGTCCACGTGGCGGAGTGGTTAGCACATCGCGCTACGACGCCAGAGGTCCCGGGTTCGAATCCTGGTCTGGGCTTGGATGATTGTGAGTATCCATTCATCAATTTCATCATATCATCACTCATCCCCATCTTCGCAAATTAGCCAAAAGTGGCACAAAAAGCGAAGTGATATAAAGCAAATCAATTTATCTATTACGTATAGATACCGTACAGATTTACCATGTATTAACGGCCATTACAGAGTTACCCTAATTAATGCAATTTTAATTATTGAGTTTTATAGAAATATATGGTAAGAGATCTGTAGGAAGGTCAACACGAAGATGGAGGAATGATGTTGTTATGGACCTGAAGAAAAAGGGGTAAGGATGGAAAAGATTGGGTTGATCTTGCCCAGGATAGGGACAGATGGAAGGTTTGTGTTGCAGCAGCCATAAACCTTCGGGTTTAAGAATGCTAGAGAGTTAGTTAGTTAGTTAAAAATATATTTCGGACAAACGCAACTGTAATTTATAATCAGTATCTTTATGCATGACAAAATGTTCAAATTTAAATAAACAAATAGTTGCATCCCGTTTTTGTAAATTGGCATTCATAACTCTAACGTTTCACTGTGCAGTTTATGTGTCCGTTTTTTGAGAATTTTCAAGGCATTTAACGAATAGAACAAGAACAGGGAAACGTGCACAGATAACACAGAATAGCGACAAGAAGCACCCAAGGCAAGTTTTTGTTTCAGAAGCAGTCTTGAAACTTTTATTGCGCTATTAATGACAGCGAATCAAAACCATTTGCTTCTCCGCATATTTTTTTGTAGTCTGTGATCGAGACATAACGGAAAACATGGATACGAAGGTGCTTCCTGTCTTAACATCACCGTAGTCAGAAGCTGAAAAAGAACGTCTCAAGTATGCAATTTGTAACACTCTCCTTCTCCACAATCAGAGCCTCTGTAAGAAATGGTGAGGAAGGAGTAATCATAGCTCTAAGAAAATGGCAGCTCTTTTGCAGGTCTTGCACTGGAAATATGATTATGATTGAGGACCTGCATCATGCTCAGGAAGTTACAAATCACGAGCGCATATTTTTTCTAACCTCCTGAAAGCGTACGGGACTATCATGTGGTAGTACATGAGATGGAAGTTGAAGTCAACGACCAATTTGTGTGATATAGGAGGAACCAGGGAGGTCTGGCGACAAGACCAAGGGTCGACCTCCGTGGTGGAGTGGTTAGCACAGCGCTCTGCTAAGTCAGGGATCCCGGGTTCGAATCCTCAACTGGGCATTGGCGTCCTTTGTGAGTGTCCCTTCACCATCACTCATTATCGTGATTAGTCGAAAGTGGCATTCAAGGAATTCAAGCATAAACAAATCTAATCCTGACTTTTGTAGGAAAAATTCAAGAGTAAATATATCTAATCATTTAGAATCCTGACTGTCGTAGAAGTAATTCAAGTATTAACAAATCTAATCATTTAGAATCCTGACTTTCGTAGAAAGAATTCAAAAATTAACAAATCTAATAATTCAGAATCCTGACTTTCGTAGAAGGAATTCGAGGATACACAAATCTAATCATTTAGAATTGAGAATAATTTGAAAAATATTGTTGAATGATTTGGTGTTTTAAGTCCACTTTATGCACAATAAGGCTAATCGGGACTGGACCTACAGTTTAAAGTGGGATCCGAACCACTATGTGCCTCCACCGCGAATCGAACCCGGAACCCCTTGATTACAAGGCGACGACGCTACCACTGCGCCATCGGGGAGGCCACGAAAAAGTTGTTGTTGAGAGAAGCGTAACAAAAATAGAACAAATTGAAGCAGACAAGAACAAGATGGAGTTATCTTCCGATGCACTGTTAACGACTGCAATCAATTCTGCAGCCTTCACAAAGAACCCAAAATGTGTCAGTTGACACAAATATGTTGACTCCAGTAATATAGTGTATAAACTACACATTTTTTGTTTCTCCTACATGAAAGTGGTCCGTTAATAAGCAATTCAAGCTAAGGAAAAATGGAAGCAATAACTATAAATATGTAAATATTCCACATGCAATGAATGAATATGGTGGATTTGCGGCCGTCTTTACCCCTTAGTCCAATTTACACTTTGACCTGGGCAAAATTGCTTCAGAAGGTTTTTAAATAGTTTCTAGCTCAGAAATCATTGGTGAATAACATCCAAAATCAGACAAAATCGGACCACGGGAAAACCCCCCAAAACAGATTTCAAAATGGCAGACTTGTCGTTTTCTATTAAAGGCAAAAATATAGTAATTTACGATTGTAGAGAGATTATGTTTTTATTTATATTTAATAATGTTTAAACTGAAACTATCTTTCAACAATATATCATTTCTTATGAAATTTTGATATTAAAAATTATTTTTATAAGTTGGAAATCGAGAAAATAACAATTACTGTACTTCGATATTTTTTAAAGTTCTCTTAATTATAATGTCAACTTTGAAGGATGTTCTAAGTTTAATGAATCGTCTTCATCACTGTACACATGTGGTGGGGGGCCGGGGGAGGGGGCTACAGTTACTTCCGAAATTTTAAGAAAAATGAAAATTCTTCAATGATAGCAGCATAGAACTGGGATAAATCCAAAGTGCTAAATGAAAATCCCTCTTAAATTATTCCTCAGATTACAATTTACAGTGAAAGTTCCATATATACAAAATATTTTATTGTGTATCCCCCTCCCCAAGCAAAACGCAGGGATGCCCATTTTTACAATCCCCCCCAGAAAAGAATCCTGCGTACGCTAGTGACTGTTGAGAAGGACAATCGATTACGCTTGCATCAAAATCGGAAAGTATGATCAAGGTTCGTCGTGCAGGAACAGCAAATCATCTTTTGGAAATCTCGATTAAGTGGATGTACAGCCATAGCAGGAATTATTTTTTACATACCAACTCCACCCTTCTGCCTTGATCATCTCTTCTGTGTACTTCCAGATTCGTATTTGAAATAACATTCCTACTGGTCTTGATGCAGAATATTTTGAGGGATATACCCTTGATCGTAGAAAAGCCACTGTAGCCATCAGATACAATGATAGCCCTTCCGCCTGTTTTCAGAAAGAAACCTACACAATGATACTCAATGCAGGAAGAATCCACCATCGAAAACGCACTGGTTTGGACCCCGAACTTCTTCCATTTGTAATTTGTTGGTGTATTTAAGTATTGCATGACCTAACTGAGACTTATCGGCTCTCCTCAACATACTTTGTCATTCGAAGAATGCACGAGGATATGCACGAAGCTCGTAAGACAAGACATCTTCCAGTCATCCTCTGAAAGAGTGGTGAAAATCCAACGGTTTTCACTTTGTCAACCTTTTCGCAGAATATTTAAACCCCTCTTTCTCTATCATTTTGAAGACGACGTTCGTACCGATGTAATGCAATTCATCAAAATTCACTCCTGGATCAGCTGTGACTGCTGTACTAGTGTTGCAGAAACTTGAGTCAAAATGGAATGGGGATATGGATTCAACTTCCTGCATAGGGCGAGGAATAAACCAAGAGTCAGCACGGGGAAGTGAACAAGTGGGCGTCCTTTTAACGTTTTAATTGTATATAGGTTTTTAGATCGAGAAGTTTTTACAGCTATGAGTAGAATGACAGCATTTTGTTCCTACGCATCAGCAAAAATTTGATGCGCCTGGTGTTACGTTACATCCGGTTGTAGCGGGCCACGAGTGATTTTATTGTTGAGTCAGCAGAACGTGTCTGATCACCTTGAAGACATCGGAAGCGGTGGGGGGAGGGGGGTCAATGGGTTTGTCACGTTGTTTCTTGATGTATGCTAAACTAACACGTGCGTATGTTTGTGTGTGTGTGGAGGAAATGCGCGCGCAACCATTGCGTATGATTCAAAGACATGAAGAAATGATTTAAAGATGGCGCCGAAGGTGCTTTACCCCCGAAAGTTTAGCGGCTAAGGTTATTGCTCTGTAAAACAAGAGGCGTCGAGGGTTCGATTCCTGGTAGAGTCAATATTGATTGGTTGATAGATTGAGTTAGTTTTTTTAAGTCTGTTTTATGCACGGCAAAACTAATCAGGATTGGAGCTACAGTTGAAAAGTGGTGATTCGGACCACTATGTGCCTCCACCGAGTATCGAACCTGGGACCCTTTGATTACAAGGCGACGATGTCAATATTGAATGGTCTCGATTAGCCTGTGTGTAAATAAAGGCAACAAAATGGTTGAGTTCGAAAATCGAGTTGGGTTAGTGGTTAATGTTGTCACCTGGCAATGAAGAGGTCGCGGGTTCGATTCTCTAGGTAGTTAAATTAGGCCAATTGTTTTGTCCCGCCATTATAGGTCCCGATTAGTCCATCTGTGCATAAATAGTATTTGAATAAAATCAAAATGGCGGCCGCGTTTTGTGTTTAGCGGCGGCGGCGACCGGGGCGCGGCGCGGCGCGGGGCGGCGCGGCGCGGCGGGTGTTTTTTATTCCGCGAGATGTTTTAACCAAGTGGTTGAGGGTTCGATTCCCAATGTTGGTGAAAATTGGATATTCAATTGTATTTGTTTAAAAGTTCCGATTAGCTTTTTGTGCACAAAGAGAAAATGAACTAATTGGAAATAGGATGTTTATGCTGTAATGAAAAGGTCCCCGGGTTCGATTCACAATGTCAAATTGGCAGATAATGATGTTGTTTAAAAAAAAAAAAAAGAAGAAGTGTGTTGAGTCCCCATTAGTATTTAGGCAGGAACAGATATTAAAAATCAAAACAAAATGCCTTTTGATTACAACGCAAAGACTTTACCGCTAATGTATAAAGATAAATTAG